>NW_024412411.1:3428157-3510365 GCF_014898765.1 Herpailurus yagouaroundi
ATGGTTACCATATGACTCAACAATTGTACTTCTAGGTATACATCCAAGAGAATTGGAAACATATGTCCACACAAAAAACTTGCACACTAAGGTTCACAGGAGCATTATTCTTAATATGCAAAAAGCAGAAACAACTCAAATTTCTATCAATTGATGAACGGGTAAACAAAATCAGATATATCCATATGATGGAGTATTATTTAGCCACAAAAAGGAATGAAGTGCTGATACATAAAACAACATGGATAAACATGCTAAGAACCTGGATGCAAAAGGCCTCATATTAGCTTTTCCTTTTGGGGATGATGAAAAGATCTGGAATTAGATAGTGGTGATGGCTGTGCAACATTGTGAATCAATACAAACCACTGAACTATATACACTTTAGAAGGGTGAATGTTATGATATGTGAATCATCTTTCAATTAAAAAAGTAAACATAAGTACAATAGTTTATGTTATACAGAAGCATTGTCACAGGTATGGTTTCTTCTTTATTTCTTACTTCTTTATTAAAAAAAATTTTTTTAAGTAACCTCTACACACAACGGGGGGCTCAAACTCACAACCCCGAGATCAAGAGTTGTATGCTCCACTGACTAAGCCATCTATGCAACCCTTCTTCTTTATCCTAATCGAAGGTAGGATGAAAAAGGGGTTGTAATGTTCATGTTAACTGGATGTTTATGTTAAATATTCATGTTTCTGGAAAAATCAAAACAATGGAGACAGTAAAAGGATCAGTGGTTGTCAGGGGTTCAGAGAGGAAGGGTTGAAGAGATAATTTTAGGGCACTGAAATTACTCTTTATGATATTAAGATGGTAGATATATATCATTATACATTTGTCCAAATTCAGAAAATGTACAACACCAAGGGTGAACACTGGTGTAAACCATGGTCTTTGGGTGACAATAATGTATCAATATGGGTTCATCAATCCTAATATATGTACCATTCTAGTGGAGAATATTGATAATGGGGGAAGCTATGCATGGGTTGGGGCAGGAGATTCTTAAAGAACTTTTGTATCTTCATCTCACTTTTGCTATGAACATAAATGTGCTCTAAAAAATAGTCTATTAAAAAAATAACAGTACAATAAATACCCATGAACCTAATCCCGAGTCTGTATACATTGTTTAATGTGTTTCAACATTTACTATGTACAAATGAAACACAAAGCAATGTGCCTTGTGCTGAGGAGGGGGGAGAGAAAACAAAGTTTGGACATCAACTTCATGTAAACACTGAAACAGGGGCACCTGGGTGGCTCAGTCGGTTAAGCATCCAGTTTCTGCTCAGGTCATGTTCTCATAGTGCAGGAGTTTGAGCCTCACATTGGCTCTGTGTTGACAGTGCAGAGCCTGCTTGGGATTCTCTCTCTGTCCTGCTCTCTTTGCCCCTCCCCTGCTCTCTCTTTCCCTCTCTCTCTCAGAAATAAATAAATAAATAAAAACTTGTTAAAAATAACAAAAATTGGGGGTGCCTGGGTGACTCAGTTTGTTAAGCATCCAACTTTGGCTCAGATCACAATCTCACGGTTTGTGAGTTCAAGCCCCGTGTCAGGCTCTGTGCTGACAGCTCGGAGCCTGGAGCTTGCTTCGGATTCTGTGTCTCCTTCTCTCTCTGCCCCTCCCCAACTTGTGCTAGGTCTCTCTATGTCTCTCAAAAAATAAATAAATGTAAAATATATATATATACATATATGTATATATATAAATGACAAAAATTAAACAAATCCTATTTTATTTGATTCTCTATACCTATTACCACTGAATTATTATATAATTTAGGATGTAAAGGAAGGATATTTTTGTAATCAAAGAAATCTGTTTAGTTCTTAGCAACAAAATACAAAGAACATTTCTAATGAGATTTCTAACTCCTTTGCCAAATCTCTTCTCTCTACACATTCTTAACATTTTAAATTAAAAATTGACAATAAAAAATAAACAATCATTTTGTTTATTTGATAATTTAATAAATTGACAATTTAGAGGCAACTGGGTGGCCCAGTCAGTGAAGCCACCGACTTTAGCTCAGGTCATGATCTCACGGTTTGTGAGTTTGAGCCCCATGTCAGTCTCTGTGCAGACAAGTTCAGAGCCTGAAGCCTACTTCGGATTCTGTGTCTTTCTGCCCTTCTCCACTCGTGCTCTGTTTCTCTGTCTGTCTCTCAAAAATAAATAATTATTAGGAATAAAATTAAATTGACAGTTTATTAAAATTGTCAAAAAATAATTCGACAATTTATTAACTAATAGATGAGATACTTGTGTGAGGATACTTTGACATGTATTCAGCCATTGTGGAACTAAAAATGAAGTTGAAAAGGAAAGACATATGAAAAGCTTAAATGTTAACTATACTGGAATAAAAGTAAAATAGTTTTTTCAATTTCAATTAAAATAAAAGTTTAATAAAGATTCGAACAACATTTTAAAACAATAAACAGAGATCTCACAAAGCATTGCATGTCCAAATAAAGTACTAAGGCAATTAAGAGATTAGAGAAAAGAGAGGTTACCTCATGATACATTATATTTATGACAAGGATGAAATCTCAGCTGCATCTCGGCATAATAGCAGAATTTGAGTAGATGGAAGGGGAGTAGAAAAGGTAAAAGTTCTGAAACTTGTATAAAAATATTATAATAATATTATATGTTATATATAATTATCTTTTATATATAAAGATGTGTATAATTATATACTATATATATTATATATATAACCAGTGTCAATATATGTCTTCAAGTCTCCTGAAAATTATTACTATTAAGACTGTTCCCTTGTGCTGAAAATGTCAGCATTGCACAGTAGAGCCAGGCTGAAAAGTCTCATTATTTTCATCAGAAAAAGTAAGATCCTAAATTGTTGTTTTTGTTGCCCAGATCTGAGATTATCAAGGTTAGTGTATAAACAGTCTTTCCAGAAGAGGCTTGAAAGAACATCTACACTGCAGCTGTATTCCAATACAGACAACAGGGTTGATATGTGCCCTTTGTCCACACTCCACTGTAGTCTGATGAGAGAGGAAAAAAAAAGGCACAGGTTGTTTGCTTTGTTATTCATTTACTAACATTGTCAGTTAGGAATCCTTCAGAGGAAAGAAAATCCAATTCTAAATAGCTTAAATAATAGGGCAAATCACATTAAGAGGTTCCAAGCTAGGGAAGCTTCAGATTTGGTTAATTTCTGCCTAGCAATGTCTGCAATGACGAGGTTCTTCTGTCTTTGCTCTGTTTTCTTCAGTATATGGACTTTTTCTTTAGATACTGGCTTCTCCAATAATGACAAGATGGATGTCATAGTTCAGGTTGACACATCTAGACACTATAAAGTCCAAAGAGAGAAGATGGCTCGATGTATCTCTATTTAGAAGTGAAAAACTTCCCCCAGAATCCCCCCAGCAGATTCCCTATTACAGCTCACTGACCAGAATATCTTCATATACCTATCCTAAATCTGTCACTGGCAAGAGAAATGGGATTACTATGACAAATACAAAAGTATATGACTTTGTGGAAGGAGACAGATTATTGTAATAAAACTATAATTTTGTTATAAAGGGGAAAAGATTGAAAATGACATTTTGCAGCCCACCACCAATGTTCACTACACTAACACATCAGTTCAGTTTCAGGTATGCTCGTTTCCCATACATTCATTTGTTCATTTATTCTGCACACACTTTTGCCTGTACCAAAGCACTATGTACCAAGCACTGTGTTTTCCTACTGGAAGGACAAAGCATTAAAACATTTGGTTCCTGGTCTCAGGTTTATATCAATCTCCTGGTCAGAAAGCTATGTAAAACTGAACTAAACTAAACTAAACTAAAATATAAAATAAAATAAGTTAGAATAAAGTAAGGAATAGAGATGCAGGTACGTTAAAACTAATTTACAAGATCTTCTAAGAAGAGTGTATTACTGTTTATAGACTTCAGAGATCATACATATATTTCATATTTCATCGACCACTTTGAAACTTAATTACATATGGGTGAATTGTAATTTCCTCCTCCAAGAAGAATAGGATTTACGTCCTATTTTGATGACTTTTCTATGTACATTTTATTATAACCCAAGCCCAAGAAAAGACTCACTGTTGGTGATAAGTCTTTTTGCTACTATACTGTACTATACTATACTATACTATACTAGTCTGGAGCTCAGAACTCAAGTCCGAGCTAGAAGTACAGATTTAGGAGTCATCACTTTACAGGTGGTGATTGTAGTCATGAGGATGGATGTGATTACCTAAGTAGAGTATATGCTGAGAGTTCAGGAGAGAATCCTCTGGAATAACAGTATTTAAGGGCAGAGAAAATGGAGTGCCTGGGTGGCTCAGTCGGTTGAGAATCCAGCTTCGGCTCAGGTCTCTTGATTCGTGAGTTCAAGCCCCATGTCGGGCTCTGTGCTGGTAGTTCAGAGCCTGGAGCCTGCTTCAGATTCTGTATCTCCCTCTCTCTCTGCTCCTCCCCCACTCATGGTCTGTCTCTCTCTGTCTCTCCCTCTCTAAAATAACTAAAAACTTAAAAAATAAAAATAAAAATAAAATAAAGCCAGAGAAACTAATCTGTGGAGAAATACCAGAAAGTTAGGTGGAAAACCAGGAGAGTGGTGATCAGAAAAGAAGGGAAGAGAAAGTTGCAAAAGGAAAGGTGTGGTTAGCAACACCAAATGCATCAGAGCAAACACCTATGTTGTAGACTGAAAATCATTCTTTGAAACTGCTCTCAAAAGATGAATGGCTGAAAATGGGCACAGGAGTCTTTTGGGGTGATAAAAATGTACTAAAATTGGATTGTGATGATGATTGTACAATTCTTTGACTAAAAATCAGTGGATTACTGTGCACTCAACATGAGTGATTTTTATCATATGCAAATTATATATTAGTAAAGTGGATTTTTTTTTTTTAAAGAGTCACCGGTGGCCTAAGTCAGAGAAGTTTCAATGGCGTGAGAAAAACAAAAACCAGATTTGGATTTAGGAGGACATGGGAGATTAAGTAATAGAAGCAAGAAGTGAAGACTCATTGAAGGAATTTGGTTTTTAAGAGGAGGAAAGAAAACAAACAGGCAGCAACTAAAGAGGCATACAGATCAAGAAAAAGAGAAAGATAGTGAGTTTAGTTGTAGGCATATTCCATTTGAAGTAAGAATCCAAATAATTATAGGTAAATAATTACTACTTTTTCTTTTAGAAGTACAAATTGAAGTAGTAGAAATTTAGTACAAGTTTCCACAGTAAGTGGAGATAGAGCTGAAGCTACAAAGAAAGCAACACACAGCAGATTAAGTTCCCCTCTTTGGTCTCTAGGCAAACTCTTTTCCCAGAATTACTGAGCCATGAGAGTATCAATAGGGCTTTTTCATCTCTATCAGCCTCTAGGCATATATGATTCAGCTGATTTTTCAGTATATATAGTGAAGAAAATCTCTCCACTCTCATTCCAGTTCCTCAGTATGAGGAAGTTTTTCCTAATATTTAACCCAAATCTCTCCATTCGGAATTGAGTGCTTTAACTGTTCATCTAAGGCATATCCTGGGTGGCTCACTTGGTTGAGTGTCGGACTTAGGTTTAGGTCATGAACTCACGATTTGTGGGTCCATGCCCTACGTCAGGCTCTCTGTCTGGTCTCACAGAGCCTGCTTCAGAGCCTCTGTCTCTGACCCTCCCCTGCTCATGCACTCTCTCTCTCTCTTTCTCTTAAAAATAAATATTAAAAAAATAAAATAAAACTGTTCACCTAAGGGGAAAAAAAATGTATGCTGTTGTGCTTTCTGTTGTCAATGTTTCCAAGGTCACCAGATATCCTCCAAAAATATTAGATCACATCTCTAATCTCTCTAGCCTTGTTTTCTCCATAAGAATTAAATTAGTAATGCCTGTAGAGCATTTAGCCTATACAGAGAAAAAACTCAATAGATAGTTACTATCATTTGGAGGAGAAAGATGAAAAAAATAAAGAAAAAACAATTACAGATGTCACTCTCTCCCACCTTGGAATACCATCCCTTTTATAGTATTTTATGGAAAACTTAACATTAGTATCTAAACTACTAACCCATTTTCCTTATAAACTCATAAATTAGGGAATTAAATTACTCACATTACAAAACAATCCATCAGTTGCCAAGGACTTACAAGGTTTCTTTTTTTTTTTTTTTAAGATTCTATTCTTAAAAAAAATTTTAATGTTTCTTTATTTATTTATGAGAGAGAGACAGAAAGCATGCACATGGGGGTGAGGGACAGAGAGAGAAATTCAAGTAGGCTCCCCACTGTCAGTGCAGAGCCCAATGAGGGACTTGAACTCATGAACTGTGAGATCATGACCTGAGCCGAAATCATGATTTAAGCCGAAATGAAGAGGTGATGCCTAACCGACTGAGCCACCCAGGCGCCCCTTAAGATTTTATTTATTATCACTATTATTTTTTTAATGTTTACTTTATTTATTTATTTTTGAGAGTGAGAGAGAGAGCACAAACGGGGCGGGGGAGACAGGGAGACACAGAATGCGAAGCAGGCTCCAGGCTCTGAGCTATCAGCACTGAGCCCGACATGGGGCTGGAACACACAAGCTTCGAGATCATGACCTGAGCCAAAGTTGTACATTTAACCAGCTGAGCCAGCCAGGTGCCCCTACTTTTTATTATTATTTTTAAATATTTATTTTTTGAGAGAGACGGAGAAAGTCTGAGCATGAGCAGGGGAGGGGCAGAGAGAGAGGAAGACACAGAATCTGAAGCAGGCTCCAGGCTCCGAGCTGTCGGCACAGAGCCTGATGTGGGACTTGAACTCATGAACTGTGAGATCATGACCAGAGCCAAAGTCTGACACTTAACCGACTGAGCCACTCAGGCGCCCCAAGATTTTATTTTTAAGTAATCTCTATACTCAACATGGGGTTCAAACTCACAACCCTGAGACTGAGTCATACTACCTACTGAGCCATCCAGATGCCCCCTCCCCCTGCTGTTTTCTAAGATTTTTTGCATGTTTTTTTTATTTTGAGAGAGAGAGAGAAAGAGAGAGAGAGAGAGAGAGAGCACATACCTGCATGTGTGAGTTAGGGAGGGGCAGAAAGAGAGAGGGAGAGAGAGAATCCCAAGCAGGATCCACGCCATCAGCACAGAGCCCCACCCAGGGCTCCATCCCACAAAACCCAACTGTGAGATCATGACCTGAACTGAAATCAAAAGTCAGATGCTTAACCGACTGAGCCACCCAGGTGCCCCTTTAAGACTTTTAACAAGGTTTTGGAGTGCCTGGGTGGCTCAGTCAGTTAAGCATCCCCCTCTTGGTTTCAGCTCAAGTCATAATCTTACAGTTTGTGAGTTCGAGCCCAGCATCAGGCTCAGTGCTGAATGCACTGAGCCTGCTTGAGATTCTCTCTCTCCTTTCTCTACCCCTTCCCCACATGTGCTCTCTCTCTCTCTCAAAGTAAATAAACTTTTAAAAATATATATTAAAAACAAAAAGTTTTTTTAAGTTAAAAAAAATTTTTAATGCTTATTATTTTTGAGAGAGAGAGAGAGCACAAGTACCCCCCCCAAAAGGTTTTTAACAAGGTTTCTTTAAGCACCACCTTCTTAAGTATTTGTTTAGGGATCATTAAATTCCATTAAATTTCTACCCGAAAGAAAAACAAAAGTTCAAGTATAACAAACTACTATTGATTAAATATCAATCACAAATTAAGATAAAGCACATTTGAGATTTAAATGAAAAAAGAGTAAGTCGTTCTCTAGCTTTCCATTTTACTATACAGAGAATTAAAATATTGATCAATCCTGTTTAATACCAGATATTTATGCTTCAATAGCAAGGAACAGGCAAAAGCCATGCTGATTCCAAGACAGAGCTTGACTACAGACAGTGTACTCTCTTGCCCTTATAAATACAAATGCTGGGAGGGATCAGTATTCAAAATTCAAAGAAACAAACTACACACAGATTAACAGCACTTTGTAGAAATATTATTATACATGTAGTTTTTGTTTGCTTATATGTAATTTCAGTGTCCTGACTTATATCTTCCAATAATTATAAATTTTTGAGGACACAAATTTTACCTTCATTTGACCTACAAAGCCTAATCCAATGTTTTACTGTAGTGGTGTTCAATAAAGACATTGAAATAAGGGTACCTGGGTGGCTCAGTCAGTTAAGTGCCAGACTTCAGCTCAGGTCATGATCTCAAGGTTTGTGGGTTTTAGCCCCACATCGGGGCTCTGTGCTGAAGCTTGGAGCCTGGAATCTGCTTCAGATTCTGTGTCTCCCTCTCTCTCTGCCCCTCCCCCCATCACGGTCTCTCTTTCTCTCTCTCTCTCTCTCTCTCTTTCTCTCTCTAGCTGTCTCTCTGAAAAATAAATAAGCATTAAAAAAAGACATTGAAATAATAAATGTGTATTATTGGTATATTATAGATTGCATTGCCAGATAAAATATAGTATGCCAAATTAAATTTGACTTAAAATTTTATATTCAAATTTAACAGGGCATCCCTATTTTTATTTGCTAATTCTGGCAACTCTAAATATGGGTAACCTGTTGAAAAACAAAATTTCACTGAGTAAATTTTAAAGACTTTATTGGCTTTATTCAATGATTCATGAATCATGCAGCATCCGATCTGGCACACAGAAAGTAGCTCTGAGGAGCTGTACAAAATGAAAGACTTTTATAGGAGTGGAGAAAGGAAGTTATACTAGACAAAAAAGAGGACTGGTTATGCCAAGGACACTTTCCTTTAGGGGATGGCAAGGGTCTATCAGGTAGATGACTTAACTAGTGCTGATTAGGCAATGTTTGATTGACTGGTTTAAGATTCCATTTTGGGGAGAGCCAACACTCTAAGTTAAGCCTCAGTTTGGTGGCACAGAGCTTAGCATTAAGTGACTCCATTGGGGCCTGTTGTCTTGTTTTTAACAAACCTTTAGTAAGAAATCAGATTTTGCAGCCACATAGACTAGCTAAGGGCTTCTCTCCTTAGTAGTGAAACTGCTCTAGTCTGAAAACCAAGGGATCCCACATGGTCATCCGAGAGTGAACTAGAAAACATGTTATACTATAATGGTCTCATTTTATAGAGAGGATAGAATAAAATATTCCCTATAATTCTCTGCAGAAAAATTCTCTACAGATAATTATTATGTCTTTTTATGTTCCTGCGAAGAGATATGCTCTGCAGGTAGAAAATCATATCTATATACACTTTTCTTTCAGATTAGTTTATTTTTAAAGCTGATTCTAATAGAAGATTGGCTCAAGAGATAGGAAGATTGGTAGAAAGATTTAAAAGAGGGAGATATTATTATTGGTAATTTCTCCACTTATAAAACTAAATGCTGAGTGAATGCAGCTTCTATTTTAGACACAAATATTTTTTTAAGTTTCCAAAAGTAAAAGCGTCCATATTCTTTTTAAAAGCACATCATAATATGTCAATGACCCCACCACCATTACCACTTACTTTGATTAGGACAGGTTCTGAGAATTCCTCCCTCCTCCCTTTCTGATTTCTAATTAACTGCTCCTCTACCAAAGCTTATAGTCTTGAAGGAAAAAAATGATGCTATTTAAAAATGTCCAGAAATGAATGTTATGGGGAAGCATGGGCATTACCTACACACCACATTCATCCTGACTTGGATATATGATGGGACTAGCCTTGTTCAAGTTCTAACAGGGTATACCATGTAAATGTCAGAGAAAGAGAAATTGCCAGTACTTACTTTACAAATTAATTGATAATATAAGAATAAAGAAGCTAATAGATTTAAAGTGATCTGTAGATATTTGCTGAATAAAAGGAATTTAAACTTCAGACATGTGTGCCTAATATTTTTAAAAATACAACTTTTGGTAGTGCCTGGGTGATTCAGTTAGTTAAGTATCAGATACTTGATTTCTGCTCAGGTCATGATCTCACAGTTCGTGAGATCTCCAGTCTCTCTCTTTCTCTCTCTGAAAATAAATAAACTTAAAAATAAATAAATAAAAAGCCAACTTTTAGAAGGGAATTTCTTTTAATATACACTGGTGAAAAAATGAAAGTGAAATTGACATTTTGGCTTTTGGCTTCAGTAGAAAGCCCCTCAGGTAGCTCAGCCAGGAAAGATTTAGATTTCTAAAATCCTAGTATTCCAGGCTATGAAGTGAAGTGCATTCTATAGATGTTATGTCCTGAAGTGAGCCAGGATCCTATTTGTTTCTTTATCAAAGACATCAACTTTCATTTATTTGTTTAATACTGACCCCTATATTTTCCACTCAGAGTTGTCTACTGTCATAATAATTTGATCTTTACATACAGCCTTCTCTGTTTAGACTAGGAGCAAAGTTGTTCTGAAGATTCTAATCTATTATGTTGTCTTATTGAAGACAAAACTCCACTAAATAACTTTAAGTGTGTGTTTTCTTTTATTTATCACTGGTTGTGAATAGAATGCTAGAGTTCAGGCCTAGCTGTTATTAACTTCCAGTGACCTTGTGTGCTCAGGCTTTCTCCCTGTACATTTCAATTTTCTCCATCTGTAAAATGAGATGGGCCACATGATCTTGCATTTGGCAATAGTTTCTTAAATATGACACCAAAAGCACAGACAAGAAAAGAATAAATAGATAAATTGGACTTGACTAAAATAAAACACTTTTGTGCATTAAAAAAAACAACACTATCAGGGGCACCTGGGTGGCTCAGTTGGTTAAGCATCTGACTTCGGCTCAGGTCATGATTTCACAGTTTGAGAGTTCGAGCTCTGAGTTGGGCTCTGTGCTGACAGCTGGGAACCTGGAGCCTGCTTCAGATTCTGTCTCCCTCTCTCCCTGCCCCTCCCCCACTCACACTCTGTCTCTCTCTCTCTCTCTCTCTCTTTCTCTCTCTCAAAATAATAAATAAGCTTAAAAAAACCACTATCAAATGAGTAAAAAGACAATCCACAGAATGGGAGAAAATATTTTCTAGCCATATATCCAGGGTATATAAAGAAGTCCTACATACACTTCAATAATAATAAATACTTTTTTAAAAAAGTAAAAAAACTCCTACAACTCAACAGTTTAAAGATGAGCAAAGGACTTGAATGGAAATTTCTCCCGAAAAGATATAAAAAATGACTAATAAGCACATGAAAAGACGCTCAACATCGTTGGTCATAAGGTAAATGCAAAACAAAACTACAATGAGATAATATTTCACACCTACCAGGATGGCCATAAAAATTAAAGACAAAATCAGAAAATAAGAAGCGTTGGTGAAGATATGGAGAAATGGAACCCTCAAACATTGCTGGTGGTGATATAAAGTGGTCCAGCTACCATGGAAAACAGCATGGCAGTTCCTCAAAACTTTGTATCATAGAATTACCATATGATCGAGCAATTCCATTCCCAAGTTATATACTCCAAAGTATTGAAAGCACAAAGTCAAATACCTGAATGAAAGTGTTTACAGTTGCGTTCATAATAGCCAAAAGGTAGAAACAACCCAATGTCCATTAACTGATGAACGAATAAACAAATTATGGTATATCCATACAATGTAGTATTATTCAGCCATGAAACAGAATGAAGTACTGATATGAGCTACAACATGGGTGAAACTTGAGAACATTATTCTAAAAGAAGCCAAAAACAAAAGGACAAAAGCGCATAATTCCACTTAGGACATGTGAAATATCAATAGGCAAATTCAAAGAAACAGAAAAGTGATTAATAGGAGGGGGCAATGGGGAGTTATCATTTACTGGGTAGTTTCCATGTAGGGTGATGAAACATTTTGGAAATAGATAATGGTGAAGGGAACGCCATCAATTTAATGCCCCTGGATTGTATGCTTAAAAATGGTTAAAATGGAGGGTGCCTGGCAGGCTCAGTCAGTGGCGACTCTTGATCTCTGGATTGTGAGTTAAGGCCCCACATTGGGTGTAGGAATTACAAAAGAATAAAATCTTTTAAAAAAATGGGTTAAAATGGAAAATTTTGTTATTTACATTTTTCCACAATTAAGAAAAAATAAAAAATAAAAAAAGTTGGTCCTAGGATCAGTTAATCTCTAAGTAGGGTGGCTTATTTAAGTTACAGAACAGCCCACACTTACAACTGTTGTACCAATCGTTAATTATTAATGGTATCCTCTTAGGCTCTGAAAGCTGTCTAGTTTGGATAATAAATTATATGGTCATCCTATCTCTAAGGATCTCTAATTTTCAATGGTTCTGAGATCCTAACCACGGGCATTAGGACCTTGGAAAGGCTTCATGATGACATCATCTCTAGAAAACTAAAACCCACCGGCCTCCAGGCAACTGGAGGCAGTGCGGGAGCCGTGAGCACTTCATACAGGTGCCTAGCTCCCAAGCGATCTATCAACTCTTTCCTTTGGGTTCCCAAAGCGCGCGGCGGAGAAACACTGGGAGAGTACGGCGATAGTGGATAGAGCCAACGGCCCCACCCTCCTCCGCCCCGCCACTCTCAGCATGGCTGCCCCTGTGGAAGTGGGCGAGGGAGCGGCCCACCTCTCTCGGGCCCCAGAGGGGCGGGCCCCGGAAACCAAAGGGCTTCAGCGGACCAGTGGGGAGAGACAAGGGGCCGGAACTAGCGAGGGCGTCGGCTGCAGGGCAGTGAGGGATGGGGGGGGGGGGGGGTGGTTCTTGGGCCAGGCTGGACTTGAGCGCGTGTTGTGGTTGCCACGTTATCCCCAGCTTTTGCTGCTGGATTTTGCCCTGTTGGATGCCACCGTCAGAGCTTCCGGTTTGAATTCCAGCTGAGTTGATCAGTCTCCACCCTATTCAGTGCTTGTCCCTCCCCTGCAAAGCCAGCCCTACTCAAAGCCCAGCTGTCCCCTCCCACTCCTTTAAGATGACTCATCTCAACATCTCCTCTCTGAGACAAATTGACGACTCCAGGTGTGGCCTGACGCTTTTTAACTTAAAACAATTTTTTCCTGATTGTAAAAATATACGCATAATTTAAAAGATTGTGATAAAACAAAAATGATTTATTACCTCACCAACCGAACTCGATCAAGATTACAGTTTGTCATTCTATCTTTTTTTGTTCAACTGTGTATCTGTTTTAACACAATTGGGACAATGCTGCATAAAATTATCTATTGTTGTTACATACTATTTTTCTTTGTCATTTTAATTATATGCATAGTATAAACTATTCCATGGATGAATGAGCCATAATTTTCATATTCCCCCAATGAGCTTTTTACATTTTTTTAAATATTTATTTTTGAGAGAGAGAGAGAAAGTGTGAGCAGGGAGGGGCAAAGAGAGAGGGAGACAGAATTCTAAACATGCTCCAGGCTCTGAGCTGTCAGCACATAGCCCAATGTGAGGCTCAAACTCATGAACCACGAGATGATGACCTGAGTCCAAGTCCCGCCAAGTCACAACTGACTGAGCCACCCAGGCACTCCTTCTCCAATGGCTTTTTAAACACTTGGAACTTTAAGTGAATAGTCAGTTGGAGGTGGGGCAGGTAGAGGAGAGATAGCTAAGAGCTGGGCTATTCCATAACTTCATCCTCCACAAGATGTAAGTTCCACAAGAATTAGATTTTAGAGCGTTCAGAGATGTTACAGTCTTAGGGTTCTAGAATATTACAGTCTTGAGAAACTCAGAACCATTAAATCTCAGAGTGGTAAGAGTGCTGAAGAAACAAATCCAAACTTTCACCAAGGCAGAAGTATCCAGAGTTGGAAGGCCTGGCTTCCTCTTAGCCAGACTTGAATCATTTATTCACTTGGACTAAGCCTCAGTTTCTTCATCTATAAAATGGAAATAACAACCACAGAATTTTTCTTTAACTGGTTATAGTCTACTATGGCCGAATAAAGGAATCCATGGTCATTAGAGATGGAAGGACTTTAGGAATATGTGTGTGTGTGTGTGTGTGTGTGTGTGTGTGTGTGTCTGTATAGTGTATTTATTGTATTATATGTATAACAATGGATAAAAAGGAACCACTTCTAGATAAAGAAGAAAGCAAGAGTTTGGGAGGGTAGCCCCATTCACTTGGCCTTTTCCTCATCTGAGAGCTTCTAATGCATCACCCTCCTTTTATAGATTTCAGTACGTAGATTTGGGTACAGATTTGAGGTGTATACAGTGGAAATGACTTTCTCCATGTCACATACTGGTAGTTTTTCTTAATTTTTATCTATTTTTGGAAGAGAGAGAGAGACAGAGGATCTGAAGCAGGCTCTGCGCTGACAGCCTGGAGCCTGATGCGGGGCTCGAACTTACATACTGGGAGATCATGACCTGAGCTGAAGTCGGACACCTAACCACCTGAGCCACCCAGGCACCCCTAGTTTTTCATGATCTCCAGTTCTTTCCCTGAACATGAACTATTTCCTAAAACATAAGAATGTGTATAAAAGACTGAGATTGCAGGAATAAAAGCATTAACACCAAAGGAAAAATAGGTTACAGACATGAACAGGCAATTCACAAAGGAAATACAATTGAATAACAAAGCGTGGAGGAAAGGTTCAACCATACTAAAAACCAAAAAAGAAACATGATTTATGAACAACCAATTCTCAAAGATTTAATTTTATTGAGATATAACTGATATATAACATTATATTAGTTTCAGATACATAACATAATGATTCAATATATGTATATATTGTGAAATGATCACCATAATAAGTTTAGTTAGCATCCATCACCACACCTAATTATAAATTTTTTTCCTTGTGATGAGAACTTTTAAGATATACTCTCTTAGCAACTTTCAGATATACCAAAAGCATTATTAACTAGAGTTAATACATTACATTACATTACAACTCTAGGACTTACTTATTTTGTAACTGGAGTGTATTTTTTTATGTTTATTTATATATTTTGAGTGTGTGTGTGTGTGTGTGCACACTCTTGCACTAGTGGGGGAAGGGCAGAGAGAGGAAGAGAGAGAATCCCAAGCAGGCTCTATGCTATCAGCAGATCAGTGAATGGGCACCCCCATTCACAAAGATTTTTGATATACTTCCACAAAGTATACATTTCCAAATATTTTTGATTTTTACTTACCAAATTTGGAAAGTTTTCAAATATATTAATATTCAATGCTTGTGAAGATGTGGCAAAAACAGGATTTGGTGCCTCTGAAATAAAGTTTGGCAAAATGCATCAAAAGTCTCAAAATGAATCTGTCTAGAACTAATTCTGCTTATCATGATAGCTATCATAAGAAAGTAATCTTAAATATGAAGATTTAGTATAATCTGCAGTACTGGGGCACCTGGGTGACACGGTTAAACTTAAACATCCAACTCTTGATTTTGGCTCAGGTCATGATCTCATGGTTCCTGGGATCAACCCCTGCATAGGGCTCTGTCAGCATGGAGCCTGCTTGGGATTCTCTCTCTCCCTCTCTCTCTCTGCCTCTCCCCCTGTTTGCACATGCGTGTGTGTGCATGTGCGCACTCTCTCTCAAAATAAGTAAATAAACTTAAATAATAATGATAATGATCTGCAGTATTGAAAGTAAACAATTTAGGATCCAAGGATACATTTTTTTTTAAGATATGCATTTTCTTTTTTTTTTTAAGTTTATTCATTCATTTTGAGAGAGACAGTGCAAGTGGGGGAGGGGCAGAGAGAGGTGAACAGAGTATCTGAAGCAGTCTCTGTGCTGACAGCAGACAGCCCCATTTGGGGCTCCAACTCACAAACCATAGATCATGATCTGAGCCGAAGTCAAAGGTTTAATTGACTGAACTACCCAGGTGCCCCTCTAATGATACATTTTTTTAAGTTTGTTTATTTATTTTGAGAGAGAGAGAGAGAGAGAGACACACGGGGGGGGGGGGGGGCGTGAGGGAGTGAGGAAGGAGAAGGGGCAGAGAGAGAGAGGGCGAGAAAAAGAATCCCAAGCAGGCCCAGCACTGTGAGGGAGGAGCCCAATGGGGGTCTTGACTCACAAACATAAGATCATGACCCTAGCCGAGCCTAAGTTAGAGCCTTAACTGACTGAGCCACCCAGGTGCCCCTCTAATGATACATTTTTATAATTGAATATTATGCAGCTACAAAGTGATATTTGGAATGAGTTTTTAATTATAATTTTTTTTTTGAATTTTACTTATTTATTCTTTAATGTTTATTTATTTTTGAGAGAGAGAGAGCATGAGCAGGGGATGGGCCGGGGGGTGGGGGGGAAGGACAGAGGATCTGAAGCAGGTTCTGTGCTGACAGAGGTGGGCCTGATGAGCTTGAACTCACAAACTTTGACATCATGGCCTGAACCAAAGTCAGATGCTCAACTGACTGAGCCATGCAGGAGCCCCTTTAGGGTTTTATTTTTAAGTAATCTTTACACTCAACATGGGACTCAAAGTCAACCCCAGGATCAAGAGTCCCATGCTCCACTGTCTGAGCCAGCCAGGTGCCCCTGCAATAGTTTTTTTTTTTAAATATATTTTTAATGTTTATTTTTATTTTTGACAGAGAGAGACAGAGCATTAGTGGGGGAGGGGCAGAGAGAGAGGGAGACACAGAATTGGAAGCAGGTTCCAGGCCCCTCCGAGCTGTCAGCACTGAGCCCGATGGGGGCTCGAACTCACAGACTGTGAGATCATGACCTGAGCTGAGGTCGGACACTCAACCGACTGAGCCACCCAGGCACCCCATGAATTTTTAATAACCTAGGGAAAATGTTTATGTCATAATGTACTGGAAACAAAACTGCCCCTAAAATTGTATGAAGACTGTGTTAAAACTATTTTTTAAAGACATGGATAAAAGAAAAATACAATAAAATGTTAAGATATCAGCTATCTTTGGGTAGTGTAGATTAAAAAAAATTTTTCTTTCCTGTCTTCTCCAAATGCTTTACAGTAAGTATGCCCCACCCCTACCCTTTTTAAGAAAAGGCTCTCAAAGGCTCAAGGAAGTGTAGATTATTATAAGAACCATTTACATTTTGGTTAGCAAACCTTGGAGACAAAGGTGTTAAAGTTCTACAGCAAGCTCAATTTTTGTCCACAAGTATTTTTGGGGGTGCCTCTGATGTGTAAATGCTATAAAGATGCTGGGAGAAACACATGCTGAATCAGACAAGGATTCTAAATCAGGCAGCATGGTCTGGTAGTCAGACACACAAAAAAATCTGTAAAAGCTATAAAATAGATAATAAAGTCCATAAAGAGAGTATAGGGAAATATGTTGCACAGTTATCAGTGTAGTAGGAGTAATGGGTATGTAACAGAAGTGGTTAGAATGGTAAATTGGAGAAGCACTTGGGTGGTTCAGTTGGTTAAGCGTCTGACTCTTGATTTTGGCTCAGGTCATGATCTCACAGTTTTTGGACTCTGCCCAGCCTGCTTAGAATTCTCTCTCCCTCTCTGTCTCCCCTTCCTCTGCTTGTTCTCTCTCTGTCTCAAAAATAAATAAATTAAAAAAATTTTTTAATGTTTATTTTTTTTAATGTTTATTTATTTTTGAGACAGAGAGAGACAGAGCATGAACGGGGGAGGGTCAGAGAGAGGGGGACACAGAACCCGAAGCAGGATCCAGGCTCTGAGCTGTCAGCACAGAGCCTGACGCGGGGCTCAAACTCACAGACCGGGAGATCATGACCTGAGCCAAAGTCGGATGCTCAACCGACTGAGCCAACTACGCGCCCCTTAAAATAAAGAAAGAGGGGCGCCTGGGTGGTGCAGTCGGTTAAGCGTCCGACTTCAGCCAGGTCACGATCTCGCGGTCCGTGAGTTCCAGCCCCGCGTCAGGCTCTGGGCTGATGGCTCAGAGCCTGGAGCCTGTTTCAGATTCTGTGTCTCCCTCTCTCTCTGCCCCTCCCCTGTTCATGCTCTGTCTCTCTCTGTCCCAAAAATAAATAAACGTTGAAAAAAAAATTAAAAAAAAAATAAAAGAAAGAAAGAATAGTAAATTGGAGATGGATCATGAGAGCAATGAATGCCAAGGTAAGGAGTGTGTTGTTAAATTAGAGAACTGTAAGGAGCTATTGAAAGTTTTGTTTGATTTATTTTGTTTGTTTAAATTTTTTCTTTTAATGTTTATTTATTTTTGAGTGAGACAGACAGAGCATGAGTGGGAGAGGGGGAGGGGCAGGGAGGGAGACAGACTCTGAAGCAGGCCCCAGGCCCTGAGCTGTCCAGCCCAATGCAGGGTTCGAGCCCAGGACCCATGAGATCATGACCTGAGCTGAAGTCAGATGCTTAATCAACTGAGCCACTCAGGCACCCCATTTTTATTTTGTTAAATCATAATCTCCATTATATGTGCTTCAAATGACTGCTTTTGGAAATGAACTGGGGTGGGGATGAGACTGAAGGTTTGCAGATCTATGAGAAGGCCAGCACAATAATTCAGGTAGAAGACTGTGAAAGTGGACCTTGGGCAGCATGGAGGTAAAGAAAATGAGCATTCAAATAAAGATAGAGGATAGCTGGAGATGAAAGTTAGAAACTCCTATCTCAGTAGTTCAAGGAGGCAGTATTATTCTATGAGGAATTTATTTCAAAATCTGCCTCCACACCATGATCGTGTAAAATCTGCACCTGTGTCTCCTCATCCCAAGCTACCAGGCAGGAGAATTGCGCTAGAGGTTATGAATAGTTAGCTAGAGTGAAATTATGTTCTTTCTGTTTTTTGTTTTGTTTTGTTTTTCAGTATACATTTGGTATCTGGTGCAAGGTACAGAAGGAGGGGAGGAGGATGGCCTCTCAGGTGTCCAAGTATCCTAGTGGCCTTGTGCTGTCCGAGCTTTGTGCACCAGGTACTCTCCCAGTATCCCTGTGCTAGAGGCTGGGCTGGACTAACCTGAGCACAGGTTCTGGGTTTCTGGAAGGATTGACTGAGTTGCACACCTAGCTGCCTAATAAATGGTTCTTTGTACCCTTCCTTCTTACAGCCTTCTATGATCTCACTAACCACTCGAGCTTCCCTCTTGCAGCCTCTTTCATCATCCTTTCTCCCTTTCTCCAGGGTTAGGTAATCCCTTCTCACTGGGCCTAGCCCTGCACAAGCAGAAAATTCCTGGTAAAGTGTAGGCTGGTGAGTCAGCATCATTCCCTTCCGGCTTTCCTTCTGGTAGCCAGCTCTCTTTCGCTTCTGGCCTTTTATCTTTTGATTTTTTCTTGTAAGTATGATTTTCTTTGTACCAAAACCATTCCAAAGAATAGAAGCTGAGAAGTTCTACCGAAGCTAAAATAGTTCTCAATTGGAGGTAGCTTAATGCATATATTTTTACTTTAGCCATAAACTAGAGCTATTTGGCAATGTTGGGAAATTTTTTATAAGAGGTACCATAGAATTATTACTTTAAAGGAAGTTTAATCTGAGATCAAACATATTCTTCAAAAGGGCCTCCCTTTATTCTCTCTTCTTCCCTAAGGCTTTCTCTGATGTGGCTGTGCTGAGGACTGGAGCAGGGTTTTTTTAAAGCTTTTATAGAGGGGGTACCTGGGTAGCTCAGTTGGTAAAGTGTCCGACTTCAGCTCAGGTCACGATCTCACGGTTCACGAGTTCAAGTCCCATGTCACGCTCTGTGATGACAGCTCAGAGCCTGGAGCCTGCTTTGGATTCTATGTCTCCTTCTCTCTCTGTCCCTCCCCTGCTCACGCTCTGTCTCTGTCTCTCTCTCAAAAATAAATAAACATTTGGGGCGCCTGGGTGGCGCAGTCAGTTAAGCGTCCGACTTCAGCCAGGTCACGATCTCACGGTCCGTGAGTTCGAGCCCCGCGTTGGGCTCTGGGCTGATGGCTCAGAGCCTGGAGCCTGTTTCCGATTCTGTGTCTCCCTCTCTCTCTGCCCCTCCCCCGTTCATGCTCTGTCTCTCTCTGTCCCAAAAATAAATAAACGTTGAAAAAAAAATTTAAAAAAAATAAATAAACATTAAAAAGAAATTAGGCTTTTACAGAAGGTTGACTTGTAAAAATAAAGCCAGAAAGGCAAAGTTCCTCCATGTTTTTTTGGTGTTGCAAGATCTTGGAGAAACCTAAACTCCATAATTATCACTAAGAACTTTTAAATATTCTTTCATTCATTACTTTATTCAATATTTGTTGGAGCCTCATTATGTTCTATGACCTGTGCTAAATTATTGGGATACAAAGGAAAATGAAGAATACTCCTTTAAGAATACACTGCTCAGGACTAAGTATGAGATAAAGTTGGGGCCCCTGGCTGGCTCAGTTGATAGAGCACGTGACTCTTGATCTCAGGGTTGTGAGTTCCTGCCCCACACTGGGTGTAGAGATTACTTTAAAAAAAATCTTAAAAAAAAAAAAAGATAAAGTGGACAAATATTAGGAGACCTCTGTCTGGAGTGGGAGGGGAATTTATAAGGCTAAAGAAGTTGGTGCTTCAGTGCACTTAGCCTCCATTCTTATCTGGGAAAAGACCTCACTGTGAGTCCCTCAGTAAAGTTGCTTGTGGCCCAAATTCATGTGTACTGTATAGACACCAGTTCACCAAGTGTTTTTTGAGACTGGCAATGGGAGGATCTCAGCACTTGTAGTTTGCTTTTGGTGTTGGTGTTGTTGACCATCAGAAGCAACATCCAGAGCTAGAAATATATTGTCATTACCCTGTTTTTTGCCACGTCCAAGTTGTTTAAGCTTAGGCAAGCCACCTATCTTCTTCCCTTTGGTTTTTTATCTACAAAGTGAGAAAACTCACCTATCGTAACTTTGATAAAATTGCATAATGTTCATGTAAGTTGTTTGAAAAGTACAAAACAATAAACACAATAATATCTGTGTTAATCTTTTAGGTGAAAAAAATTACTCCTTTAAAAATGCTCACAATGCAAATAGTGTGTTGAGAGAAAGTGACCTCGATGTGGGGGAGGGGCAGAGAGAGAGAAGAGAGAGAGAGAATCCCAAGCAGGCTCCATGCTGACCATGCAGACCCCAATGTGGGACTTGATCTCACAAACCTGAAAGATCATGACCTGAGCATAAACCAAGAATTGGAGGCTTAACTGACTGAGCCACCCAGGTGCCCCAATAATTTTTTAAAGTTTGTTTGTTTGTTTATTTATTATTTATTTTGAGAGGGAGAAAGAGAGAGAGAGCAGGGGAGAGGCAGAGAGAGAGGGAGAGAGAGAATCTCAAACAGGCTCTGTGCTGTCAGCACAGAGCCCAAGGCAGGGCTTGAATTCAGGAACCATGAGATCATGACCCCAGCTGGGAGGATCAGTCAGATGCTTAACCAACTGAGCTACCTAGGCACCTTGCCCCAATAATTTTTTTTAAGTTTATTTATTTATTTTGAAAGAGAGAGCATGCACAGGGAACGGCCTAGAGAGAGAGAGAGGGAGAGAGAGAATCCCAAGCAGGCTCCACAAACACAGAGCCGGATGCAGGGCTTGATCCCACAAACCTTGAGATCATGACCTGAGCTAAAATCAAGCATCGGATGCTCAACCAACTGAACCACCCAGGTGCCCCGTAATCATTTTTTAAAGTTAAGTGATCACAAATTACTATTTGGTTCTGTTATCCTTAGCCCTACTATCTTAGCTGCCTCTCTTATAATATCCACTCATCATGAAGGCAAAACTATCCAGAACATGGACCCAAAAGGATTTATTTCAGGCAACCTTTACCGGTGGCATTCAAATGTTCTACCCCTTTTCTTCTATTTCTCCCACTGGGGAGGTCAGGAGGAATTTGGTGAGCCTCAATCTATTTCCCACTCTAGGATGATGGCCCAAGGAGCTTCAGGAAATAAAGAGGGGGGTGGCAGCAGGTCACATGCCAGGGAGAATGTTTCTTTATATACACATTTCAGTTAAACTTGAAGTCCCTGAAACATTCACTAGTCTCTCTTTTTCAAAATCACACCATGAGTGGGGCACCCAGCTTGGCTCAATTGGTAGAGGGTGCAACTCTTGATCTCCAGGTCATGAGTGCAAGCCCCACATTGAGTGTGGAGCCTACTTAAAATAATAATAATAATAACAATAATAATATTATTATTATTATTATCAACAATAATAATAATAACAAATCACACAGTGTTGGTAAATGATGGAAGCAGGGTTGGATCTGAGCCCATATTCTCTGCACATTCTCCCATCTTTATGTGTCTACTATGCCACTTATGGATGTACAGACAAGAATGATGTCATAGAGGTAGGAGAAAAAAGAGAAAGAAGAATAGGAAGCTTTCATTTCAGTTCACCAGATGCATATTACTATGGGCCAGGCCCTGGACTAGATGTTGGAGATACAGAGATGAATAAGGTACATCCTTTACCTTGGGCAACTCATAGTCTGTAGGAGGATAAAGCAAGAAAGCAGGAGCCTTGGTACCTGGAAAGTTGGCCTGTGTTGAGCTATCTTGGTTTCTCTAAGGGAGTCTTAGTTTTTAGAGGCTAGAGACAAAATAAGCCAGAGAAATTACAGAATAGCTGGAGATACAAGGATTTCTGGCCACATCTGTATGAAAGTGTCTTTCTGGCAAACTCAGCAAGCTCATATTCCTTTATAACACATGACATCATCAACTGAGCTTGGAAACAATAATATCCATTCCAGCACATTAATAGATATTGCTGCTATGGTGTCTTTACATCCATATGTGCTGATTTCACCTTCCTTTCGGGTCCTAGATTCCTGACCTTTTAAAGTATTCTAGTTGTCTTGAAAAATCCTTGTGCTTTGCCAACAGAATTAATTGTCCCTTTCTTCCTTCTTATCCCTCTTCCCCTCAGCTTTCTGCCTCCTCAGAGTGTATGAACAGTACAAAGATAGGTTTTGTATCTTACCAGGTTACATTTGCCTGGCATAGACAAGGAAAGAAACTCTTTGGCCTAGCCAATCTGCCCTTTTGGAAACCTATAGTCACCATCCGGTGGAACAGAAGGAGCACAGGTGCTGAAATCAGGTAGGTCATCACCTGCAGTGTGACTTATGTTAACTAGGTAACTTCTTTGTTTCTTTGTTCCTCATCTATGAAACGAGTGAGTGATTCTCAACTTCACACAGGCATTGGGGGAGTTGAATGAACCTATATACCTGGAAAGACCTGACCTGGCACAAACTAAGAACTCAATAGTTTTTTTTTTTTTTTTTTTTTTTTTTTTTTTCCTAAAATCTCAACAGCTTTTAGATACCCCGTGCAGGCAAAAGACAAAACAAAACAAAACAAAAAAACAGTCACTGTGGTGGAGGAGGGATGACTTATTTGCTATTTCTCCAGGCAGAATTAATTGCCATCTCTGTGTGGTCCCAATATTTTTGCACATAATTCTGCTATTTCATTTACTATACTATATATTAATTATTTGTTACTATCTCCTCCACATATTAAATTGTGAGTTCCTCAAGAACTGAGCTCCTATCTGATTAATTTATTCTAGTGGCTAGCACAAGACATGGAGATTTGACTTCTAGCCTTGATTTAAAAGCTGATTGAGGGGTGCCCGCTGGCTCATTCGGTAGACCATGCAACGCTCGATCTTGGGGTTGTGAGTTTGAGCCTGATGTTGGGTTTAGAGATTACTAAAAGAAAGAAGTAAACTTAAAAAAAAAATAGGTAAAAGCTGATTGACTCTAAGTGAGGCTTTCTGACATTCAATTGCTTCATAATAATTTTTTAATGTTTATTTTATTTTTGACTGAGAGAGACAGAGCATGAGTGAGGGAGGGGCAGAGAGAGAGGGAGACACACAATCCAAAGCAGGCTCCAGGCTCTGAGCTGTCAGCACAGAGCCCGACACGGGGCTCGAACTCACAGACCGCGACATCATGACCTGAGCCGAAGTCAGACACTCAACCGACTAAGCCACCCAGGCACCCTGTTTGCTTCATAATAATTGATAACTGCCTTCTATTAAGTGACCACTATGTGCAATGCTGTATGCTCAGAGCATCACTTAACTATGAATTTGTCCCTTTAGATGATCTCTTAGCAACTCTGCCCCTAAGAGATTAAGGGCTACCTTTGGGGGGCATAGATTTACCTACTTGGCCCTTTGCAGCTCCTTGGAATTTCATCATAGGAGAAATTGATAAAACAATAGGTTAAGGGATCTTGACAGGGTTTCTGACACCAAAGCAAACTCCCTATCACTGAAGCCCCATTCATATTTACCAGGTTTTACATCTTTTCCTTGTTAAGGAAAACAATAACAACAAAATCAGTAGCAGCAATAATAACAGCAACAATAAAAATAATTGCATATTTATTATTTCACTTGACGTTGACTTTATGTGACCATGTACTCCCTTCATACACAGAGTTTATGTGCATATCTCTGTAGTTAGAATCCCTTATTGCTTTATAATTGTTTTTTGTTTTTTGTTTTTAATTTTTTTTTCAACGTTTATTTATTTTTGGGACAGAGAGAGACAGAGCATGAACAGGGGAGGGGCAGAGAGAGAGGGAGACACAGAATCGGAAACAGGCTCCAGGCTCTGAGCCATCAGCCCAGAGCCCGACGCGGGGCTCGAACTCACGGACCGCGAGATCGTGACCTGGCTGAAGTCGGACGCTTAACCGACTGCGCCACCCAGGCGCCCCGCTTTATAATTGTTTATAATTTGACTTCTCTACTGATCTCTACCAACCACTTAAAAAATTATAAATATTTAGGGTGTGCAATATGTTGATTTGATATATATACATAATGAAATGATTATTGTGGTTCAACTAGTTAACATACCATTTCTTCATATAGTTATCTTTTGTGATGAGGGCACCTAAAATTTACTCTCTTAGCATATTTGCAGTATTCAATACAGTATTATTAATTATAGTTATCATGTAGTACTTTAGATCTCTAAACTTAATTTATCCTGCGTAACCGGAACTTTGTACCCTTTGATCAACATTTCTCCATTCTGCCCCCCGGTCCTGCTCAAGCCCCTGGTAACCACCATTCTCTACTCTGCTTCAATGAGTCCAACTATTTTAAATTCCAAGTGTAAGTGAGATAATGGATTATCTGTCTTTCTGTGCCCATCTTATTTCATTCAGCATAATATCCTTCAGTTTCATCTACGTTTTAACAAATGACAGGATTTCCTTCTTTTGAAAGGCTGGTATAATATTTCATTATATATTCGCTATTTATACTGTTTTCCATTGTGGATATACCAATTTACGTTCTCACCAACAGTATGCGAGGGTTTCCTTTTCTCCACATCCTTGCGGAAAGTTAGCTTTTGTCTTTTTGATAATAGCCATTCTAACAGGTGTGAGATAAGATCTCATTGTGGTTTTGTTTTGCATTTCCCTGATGAGTAGTGATGTTCAGCATCTTTTTACGTACTGTTGGCCATTTGTGTGTCTTCTTCTGAGAAATGTCTATTCAGGTCCTCTGCCCATTTAAAAAATTCTTGATTTATAATTGACATACCATGTTATATTAGTTTCAAGTGTACAACATAAATATTGATTTAACACTTCTATGTACTACTCAGTGGTCACTATGATAAGTGTAGTTACCATCTGTCACCATACAAGGTTATTACGATATTATTGCCTGTGTTCCCTATGCTGTATTTTTCATCTCCATGACCTATTTTATAACTTAAGTTGGTACATATTAATCCTCTTCATCTATTTTGCCCACCCCCACCCATCTCTCCTCTGGACCACTGATTCGTTCTCTGTATTTAAGAATCTGTTTATTTTGTTTTTTAGATTCTACAGATAAGTGAAGTCATATGGTAATTGTCTTTCTCTTTCTGACCTATTTCACTTAGCATAATATCCTCTCGGCCCATCCATGTTGTGGCAATTGCCTTTGTCCATTTATTTTTTTTTTTTATTTTTTATTTTTTTAAAATTTTTTTAAATTACATTTCTTTATTTTTGAGAGGTAGAGAGGGACAGAGCGTGAATGGGGTAGGGGCAGAGAGAGAGGGAGACACAGAATCCGAAGCAGGCTCCAGGCTCTGAGCTGTCAGCACAGAGCCTGATGTGGGGTTCGAACTCACAAACTGTGAGATCATGACCTGAGCCGAAGTCGGACGCTTAACCGACTCAGCCACCCAGGCGCCCCCTGCCTTTGTCCATTTAAAATAGAGTGCCAATGAGAAAAAATGAAATATGGCCTTTTGTAGCAACGTGGATGGAACTGGAGAGTATGATGCTTAGTGAAATAAGCCATACAGAGAAAGACAGATACCATATGTTTTCACTCTTATGTGGATCCTGAGAAACTTAACAGAAACCCATGGGGGAGGGGAAGGAAAAAAAAAAAAGAGGTTAGAGTGGGAGAGAGCCAAAGCATAAGAGACTGTTGAGAACTGAGAGCAAACTGAGGGTTGATGGGGGGTGGGAGGGAGGGGAGGGTGGGTGATGGGTATTGAGGAGGGCACCTTTTGGGATGAGCACTGGGTGTTGTATGGAAACCAATTTGACAATAAATTTCATATATTAAAAAAAAATAAAAAAATAAAATAAAATAGAGTGCCATTGGGGTGCCTGGGTGGCTCAGTCGGTTGAGTGTTGGTTCTTGATTTTGGCTGAGGTCATGATCTCACGGTTCATGGGTTCAAGACCCACATCCAGTTGTGCCCTGACAGCACTGAGCCTGCTTGGGATTCCCCCTCTCCCTCTCTTTCTGTCCCTCCCCTGCTCGAGCACGTGCATGCATGCTCTCTCTCTCTCTCTCAAAATAAATAAGTAAACTTAAAAAAAATTTGAGTGCTATTGAGTTGAATTCCTTATATACTTTGGGTTTTAACCCCTTAGCAGAGGTATGGTTTGCAGATGTTTTCTCCCATTCTGTAGGTTGTCTTTTCACTCTGTTGATTGTTTCCTTTGCTGCACAGAAGCTTTTTAGTTTGATGAAATTCCCTATGAGCTACTTAAGTTCAGGGACCATGTAATATTCATCTCTGTATTCCCAAGATTCAATAAAAGGACTGGCACTATGTTATGATAAGTAAATGGTTAATGTGTGTAAAGTAAATGAATATGCAGTGTCATCATTATCTCATGTGAGAAGGCTTATATAAGAGGGAAAACACTTTGCATAAGGAGACTGAATTTGAAACTCAGCTCTGCTTCAGTTGGTTGGCCTGGAAGAAGTCTCTTAACCTCTTGGAATATCCTTATATCTAAAATCAAGTGATAATATTTCACTAACAGGCTTGTGGGGAATAAATTAAGTGATGCTCTGAGCACAATGCATTGCACATAATTGTCACTCAGTAGAAAGTAGTTATTATCGGGGTGCCTGGGTGGCTCACCCAGTTGAGCATAGGCTCAGGTCATGATCTCACGGTTCATGGGTTCCAGTCCCAAGTAGGGCTCTAGAAGCCTGGAACCTGCTTCGGATTCTGTGTCTCCCTCTCACTGACCCTCCCCTGCTTGTGCTCTGTCTCTCTCTCAAAAATAAATAAACACTAAAAAATTTTTTTTTAAGTAATAAAAAAAGAAAGTTATTATCAATTATTAATTACAAGGCAACTGAACGTCAGAAAAACTCGCTTAGGGACAATCAGCTTTTAAATCAATGTTACAAGTCAGTTCTCCATGTCCTGTGCTAGCCACTGGAATGAATTAATCATACAGGATCTCAGTCCTTGAGGAACTCACAAATATGTGAAAGAGACAGTAACAATTAATACATTGTATGTTGGATGAAATATCAGAATTGTGTGCAAAACACTGGGACAACACAGATGTGGCAATGAATTCTGCCTGGAAAAATTGCAGTGAAGGTGACATTTAAGCCGTGGTTAGGGCAGTCTTGAAGGGATTTCTAGATACTGAGTCTCAGAAGCTACCGGAACCAAGGTGCTGCAGGGATTGAATGTGTCTCGGTCGGATATTGTTACTGGACCCAGGCGAGGTGTTCCGTCAGTGTTTCCAGACGCCGGGAGATCGCTGCAGCTTGGGCGGGTCTTCAGCTTGCACAACTACCGGCCGCAGCAGCAAAGGATGAACGGAGCTCTAGAAAAGGTAGGTTCCACGCACGCTGGGCGCGGCGGAGGTGGTGGGGAGACTAGAGGTGGGTGGTGGCCGCCTGGCTATCGCGGCCTCTGCAGACATCCGGGTATGAAACACTGGCGAGAACAAGGTTCTCCCGGCAGCACCCGCGGCTCCTTGCGGTCAAAGGGTTGTGTTTCATCCACTCCTCCCCGGGCGAACACAGCTGCGATTACCCGTGGGCCACGCCCCCTCCGCTAGCCACCCTCGCCACCCATTGGCCTGGAAAGGGAAGAGCCGCACAGTGGAAAACTCTTAGAGATTGTCGGAACCTATGCTGGTTCCGACAATGTCTGTGACCTTGAGCAGGTCATTTTTATTTTTGCGTTAAGTAATCAACTTCCAGAGTGTTTTAACTTGGTGACCTGATTAGGATGTGAGACTACTTGACGATAAGAAAAGGATAATAAGCTAAAATTTTACGTAACAACACCCTATTTAAATGACTTCAGTAAAACCGTCTGAATCACGGTAAAGGCAGTCCTTGGTCTTCTCTTGCCCTTTTAACAGACGAACAGATTACAGGTGTGTTGTTTTAGATATATCATGATGCTTAGAATGATGTCTTACTTTTAGCAATTTTTGTTAAAATTGTATTTTGGCCGTTAATTGTAGAGATTATGTCTCCATGATGTACAGATCAGCATGATCTTTGCTGTTCATGGATCTACCAGTAGGTATCTTCGGGTGGGCCCTGAATGTCTTTAGGCTTGTTTCCTTAATGGTGCACACCTTGCTTCTTTATGAAATAACTCACTGATGTTCACTTCAGCCTAATTGTGAGAATTTGGCCAGATCTGGTGAAAGGATAATAGAAAAAAAGCAGGAAGTTTCAAAATTCCATTGTTAAAGACAGTCAGATTGGTGACTCTGTGCTCCTGCTGTATTTCTTTTTATTCTGAGGAGTGCTGAAAGGGAGGGATAATTTTTCAAGGAATACTGTTTTCTACCATTCTCTACTACAGGAGACCCCATGGAAATCTGTCATTAGGGCATCACCTAAAGATTCAAGGGCAGATAGGACCTCTCCAAGTCTGATGCCACTGTTACCTTTCAGACACCTTTGTTCTTCCACTCTGCTCTATTGCTTTGGCCAGAGAGTCTTCACTTGGAGTGTCCTCACCTTCTCACCACCCATCCAAATGCTCCATCCCTCAGCACCCAGCTCAGGTCTCATCTTTTCCATAAAACCTTTCTGACCACACTGTCTAAAATGCCTCAACTAGCTAGTGTTATCTTTTGGCATCTAATCATATGTAGTCTTGTGACCATCTTTGTCTCAGCCTCTCTGGAAGTGTTAGTTAATACTTTACATTTATAAGGAAAAGCCATGCGACTTGCATCACACCCGGATTCTATCTCTTGTGAGGTATATGACCTTAGGTGGGTTATTTGAACTCTCTGTGCTTCAGTTTCATATCTATAGAATGCAGATGATAATGCCCACCATATGGAATTGTTGTAAAGATTATACAAGATAATGTAAATAAGATTAGTTTGTAAGGTGTGAAGGAATATATGCAGGAATATTGATATTATTTCACAGTTTATATACTGCTTTCATTTGCATAATTTCATTTGATTTTCACAGTATTATGAGATAATCTTGGCAGGCACAACAAATCAGGAAATGGAAGCAAGCTACTGGCACAGTGTCTGGTACATAATAGTTCTCAAATATTCTACTGAATGCCTGAATGAATGAATGCTCTTTTTTAAAATAGGTCAACAGCCATTTAAGTGGTAGAGCTGAGACTGGAGCCAAGATTTTCTACCTCTCCTAAGACCCAACTACTTTTCCTTTTTCATTCCTCATTTCACAGATGAGGAGAACCAAAACCTTCCTTAACCTTCCCAGTCCTTTCCATCTTTGTGACCTGTACAGCCCATTACACTGCTCTCACATTGCAGTGTAATAAATAATTTGCACATCTTCTGTCTTCACTAGAAAGATTTGAGAGTAGGCAACTGTACTTTTTTTTTTAACGTTTATTTATTTTTGAGACAGAGAGAGACAGAGCATGAACGGGGGAGGGGCAGAGAGAGAGAGGGAGACACAGAATTGGAAGCAGGCTCCAGGCTCTGAGCCATCAGCCCAGAGCCCAACGCGGGGCTCCAACTCACGGACTGTGAGATCGTGACCTGAGCTGAAGTCGGACGCTTAACCGACTGAGCCACCCAGGCGCCCCCAACTGTATTTTCTTTATGTCTGTATGTACCCAGCCCACAGTGTACTTGGCCTAAAGTAGCTCCTGATAAATATTGAGTGAATAAGTGACTGAACAAAAATTGACATTACATGCAAGTAAATGGTAGAGCTGGGACTAGAACTTCAGACTCTTAGCTCAGTGTTCTTTCCTTAGAAGCCTGAGGAGTTTTTAGCTTACAGTCATCTCCCATTTTAGATGAGTGAAAAACCCTGCTTTAGTGGAATAAAACAGGGTGGGATTACATACCTCTTTGGGTCAATAGAAGTGGTAAGGAGAAGTAGTGTTAAGACCATAATGCTGATACTCATCAACCCCCAGAAAACATACTGATTGATCAAGATGTCAGGATGATGTCTGTGGAAGTCAGAACATACCAGGGAATGAGTAATGACTCACCTGCGGAGTTACTTTACACATAAAATGGATGGTTCTGGAATATCAGGCTTAGGTCTGAATGTCACTCACCCTGAGATTACTGTTCTTCCCTCTGGGATTACCATACCTCTGAACCACAGGGTATGGTTAGGTGAGGTGTGGTGACCACAAAAGGTATGCCAGAAGGAGCAACCTTGGGTACTGATCTCATTGTAAGATGTTTTCAACTAAAAACATTGAAGTCTAATGTGGGGTAGAGTTCATGTAAACAAAGAGCAGTGAGGACTGAAGCAAATGACAAACCAACAGACATGAATTAGGAGGACATAAGATGTGACATAGGAGGGCACACGTTTCAGGGTGCCTAGAAAGGCAGGGAGTCCCAAAGCCCAGAAAAGTGGTCAGGAAGTTGGCTATTTTCTGGTTACTATTAGACTGTAAGCTCTGCAGGACAGGGATATTTTACTATTTTGTTCATGGTTTTCTCCTTAACACCTGTCACACACTAAAGTACATATTGTTTAATAAATGAGGAGCTGAACAATCACCACATCATCATCACTGCTACCAATTTGATCATTAACAATGTGCCTTGCACTTGCTAAGTCCTTTTTATATATTATCTAATTTAATCGTATCAACAACTCTTATGAGATAAATATTTTTATAACCTCTTTAAAGATAAGGAAATGAGGTTTGGATGGATTTATTAATTTAATCAGCAGATGTTTACTGACCACCCACAATGTGCCAGAGTATGGTAGGTGTTGGGATGTAGCAGTTTCCTGTCTTCATGGAGCTTATATTCTTAGCAACATGGACAGGCCAATTAAGCATATAACTACTTAATTAATTGTGATAAATGCCCCAAAAGAGATTCTGGGTGCTATGTGAGTGTATAACAGCAGGATCCAGGTACATCTGAGCAGTAAGGAAAGTTTTCTTGAGGATGTTACATGACTAAGACTTAAAGAATGCTAGAATTCAGACAGACAGAGAGAGTATGTGCAAAGGCCTTGAAATGAGAACACGTTTGGAGTTCCAAAGGGCCCAGAAGATATTGGGAATGAGAGAAGCAGTGGGACTTCAACCAAGGGAGAATGTGCAGAGAAATGTGGGGATGAGACTTGGGGAGATGGTAGGGGATTGGACTTAAATTTCAGGTAACCACAGGTATTTTGAAACAGTTTAGCCCTGGAGGAAGGTAGGAAATTGGGCTTAATAAAGGTCAACTGTGGCCTAGAAGTACCATCCAGCAGTTATGGTGGAAGGCCAGACGTTTCTTTCTTTTTAAAAAAATTGAGATATCATTCATATACCATAATATTTGCCCTTTTAAGATGGACAATTGAGTGGTGTTTAGTATATTTACAGAGTTGTGCAGCTATCATCAAAATCTAATTCCAGAACATTTTCTTCTCTGCAAGAAGAAACTCTGTACCCATAAGCAGTCATTCCTCATTCATCCCTCTGCCCATCCCCATGTAATCACTGATCTGCTTTCTGTCTGTATGGATTTGTCTGTTCTGGTCATTTCATGTAAGTAAATCATAAGTATGCAGAGCCAAGTATATTTTTTAACATTTATTTATTTATTTATTTATTTATTTATTTATTTATTTGAGAGAGAGACAGAGAGTGCGCACATGCAAGCACGAGCAGGGGAGGGGCAGAGAGAGTGAGAGAATCCCAAGCAGTCTGTGCACCATCAGCACAGAGCCTGATGTGGGGCTTGAATTCATGAACCATGAGATCATGACCTGAGCTGAAACCAAGAGTTAGATGCTTAACCAACTGAGCCGCCCAGGTACCCAGAAACAATGTATTTCTTCTTAAAAAAAAAAAAAAATTAATGTTTATTTTTGAGAGGCAGAGAGACGGAGCATGAGTAGGGAGGGGCAGAGAGAGAGGGAGACAGAATCTGAAGCACGCCCCAGGCTCTGAACCGGCAGCATGGAGTCTGATGCAGGGCTTGAACCCAGAAACTGAGAAATGATTTGAGCCAAAGTTGGACACTTAACCGACTGAGCCACCCAGGCACCCCAGAGGCCAAATATTTCTTAAGTGACTTGCCAAAGATCAGACAGCTAGCTATTAAAATGGAAGTTTCAGTATTTAAACCCAGGTTTGTGTGAATCTATAATCTGTTCTCCTAATAGCCATAAAGACTCAGTGCAAAGATGGACTTGGACAGTCAACATATTAAACATAGGAGGAAGAGACTTGGCCAAAGGGAAAACTACAAACAAAAGCAATTTTGAAAGAACTTAGGAAAAAGTTGGCCAGAACACCACTGGCCAGCTGTGTGCTTTAGGCACATGAATTCACCTTTCTGAGCTTTGGTTTCCTCACAGTTAAATGGGGGTAGAAATACCTACCTCACAAATAGTTGTGAGGATTAAGGGAAATGATGTTTGGCATATAGCAGGTGCTCAGCGAATGGTGGGGTTATTGATGCCATTATTATTAGCATATGAATTTCATACTAATATAAATTAGTATCATTCTTTTGAGAGGTAGTGTGGTAGAATGGAAGGCGTGGACTTTAGATTCACTCAGACTTGGGTTTGAATTCTTGGTGCCTCTTATCAAACCTATAACTTTGGGCAATTTTCCTAAACCTTTGGTTTTTCCTCTATAAAATGGATGCAATTATCTCATTTATGCCTCTATCAGGATTAGTGTAAAGATGAACTGAAATAGTATAAGCAAAGTGCTTACCACAAAGAAGGTACTCAATACGTGATGTAACTGCTACTTTAAATATTTGTTGATATAGAAATGTATTCTGTTAATATTTGTAAAACAATTTTCAGTTGCTTTCATGGGCCCCTGACTCACTGTTGTCACCACTCACCCTGGGGTTCTGGGTGTGTGAAGATACTCATTCCGTATAGATTTCTCCCCAGGACTTCAATTCTCTGTAGCTGCACAGTCCCCTGGTTCTTGGCTCCTGAGCTCATGGCACAAGTATTTTTGTAACCCACTGCAGCAGCTGTGTCCTCATTCATTCATTCATTCACTAGCGTCACCACCTCCTCTCCCATTTGCTGTGGAGCTATTGCTGCTTTTCATTTGCTGATTGGGAGGGAGTGGATATTTGTGGATACAGTCCCAAAATAGATTACTTTTGTTCTGATAAATAATGCCGAGCATTGAGCATCGAGCATCGCAGGGAAGAGGAATCACATTTTCCAGAGCTGAAAGGGAGAGTTCACGCTACAATTTGAATGTCTTCCAGAAAGTTGTCAACCCTTAATCCTGGCTTTTAGATAATTAAATCCTTTGCTTTTGTAGAGACTCAGAAATCTGAATGATTAAAGTGAGGAAAAATCAGTGTCCTCTAGATCTTTCTTCCCATCCAATTCTTCTGTATGAGGTAACCCACTTAATATATTTTCTTCACTCATTTCTATTCTGTTTGTCACGGTTGGTAGACCTTGGGCCTGGAGGAATCTTTTTTTTTTTTTTTTTTTTTTTTTTACGTTTATTTATTTTTGAGACAGAGAGAGACAGAGCATGAATGGGGGAGGGTCAGAGAGAGAGGGAGACACAGAATCCGAAACAGGCTGCAGGCTCTGAGCACAGAGCCCGATGCGGGGCTCGAACTCACGGACTCCGAGATCATGACCTGAGCCGAAGTCGGACGCCCAACTGACTGAGCCACCCAGGCACCCCGGGCCTGGAGGAATCTTAGACTAATCTGCTCCAGCTTCACAGAGGGGAAGTACTGGCCAAGGTGTGATGGCTGGTGGCTGGAGCTCCTGTCTCCCAAGGCTCCCCGTTGCCTACCTGCTTTTTATGCGGGCTAATATTAGGTTAAGCATATTGTGCACATAATTACAAAGTCTTTTAGTATCTGGTTTAATTGCAGTTTTAAGGATTGCCTATGCATTTTGCCTTTCCTTCCATCTATTCATATCCTTTCCAATCTTCATGACCTCACATTCTCTGAGAGACTTTTCCTAAATTTCATCACCCCCAGCCCAATTTCTTAAGCACTAACACATATGAGAGAGGATATAGATGGTGGGAAAATTATGGACTTTAGAGTCCGAGAATTCTAAGATCGTATGCTAGTTCTGATAGTGGCTGTTTGACTTTGGGTAGATTACTTAACATCCATTTCTTCAACTGTAAAATGAGGTAATAATACTTATTCTGATTCAGATGCATGGTAGGTACTCAACAAAATAGATGTGGGTGCTTAATAAATGGCATTCATTCACTTTCTAATCATTTATTTATTCACAAAAACAAACCTTGACTGAAAGTCTACAATGTGCCTGAGAAGAATACAAGACCTCTGCTCCTGAGGAGCTCTTAGTTTAGCATAGTGGTGTATGGGTGAATCTTCTGGGGAGAATGTTCATGACTTTGAGCAGATTCTCAGTGTCTGTATCACCCCAAACGCTAAGGACTTCTGCTGGCCATCTCCACCTGAATTTCCTGCCAGAGGTGCTTATTATTCGTATCATGTATTTTGTCTTAAATCATATAATGCTTGTGGTATATTGCTTAGCTGTTTATTTTTATTTTATTTTATTTTTTAAGGCTTATTTATTTTTGAGAGAGAGAGAGTGCAAGAGGGGGGAGGGGCAGAGAGAGAGAGGGAGACAGGATCCCAGGTAGGCTCTGCACTGACTGCAGCCAGCTGGATGCCAGGCTCAAAGTCATGAACCATGAGATCCTGACCTGAGCCAAAGTCAGACAGAAGCTCAACCAACCAAGCCGCCCAGGTGCCCACTTAGCTGTTTAATATAGATGTATGTCTGTATCTCCAGCCATTCAAACTCCTACAGGACAGGGATTGTGCTTACGTTTTTTTAGCAGCTCTGTTGAGATACAATTCATATACCATACAATTCACCCATTTAAAGTGTACAATTCAATGACTTAATATATTCAGAGTATGGGGTGCCTGGCTGGCTCATCCAGTAGAGTATGGAAGAGCATGTGTTCAAGCCCTACATTGGGCTTAGAGATTACTTTAAAACACACACACACACACACACACACACACACACAGTGTGCATCCTTCACTACAATCTATTTTAGAACATTTTGGTCACCCCAAAAAGAAACCCCATATCCCTTAGGTGTCATCCCCACCATCTCAGACTCTAGCTGTAGGCAACCACTAATCTACTTTCTTTCTCAATAGGTTTGCGTGTTTTGGGTATTTCATATAAATGGAGTCATACAATATCTGGCTCTTTGTGACTGGCTTCTTTCACTTAGTGTAATATTTTCAAAGTCTGTCTATGTTGTTACATTTTCTTTTTATATTCCCTTTAATACTTAGCACAGTAGTTGGCATATAACAGCCTTTTAAAAAATAAAATTTATTTTATTATATTAAAAAAACTTTTTTTGTTGTTTATTTTGAGAGAGAGAGTGTGTGTGTAAGCAGGGGAGGGGCAGAGAGAGAGGGAGAGAGAGAACCCCAAGCAGGCTCTGTGCTGTCAGCACAAAGCTTGATACCGGGCTCGATCTCACGAGTCATGAGATCATGACCTGAGCTAAGATCAAGAGTCGGAAGCTTAACCAACTGAGCCATCCAGACCCCAAAATAAAATTTATTTTATTTTAGTTTTAGAATTATTTTATTTTAGTTTTAGAATTACAGAAAAGTTGCAACGATAGTACAGAGAATTTCCACATACCACAATCCAGTTTTGACTATTATTATCTTATACTTTTCATAAATTAATCAACTGATATTGATATATTATTAACTAAAGTCCATATTTTTTCCTATTTCTTTCATTTTTTTTTAAATCTAATGTCATTTTTCTGTTCCAGGATTCCATCCAGGATATTATATTACATTTAGTCATTACATTTAGTCATCATGTCTCCTTAGGCTTCTCTTATCTATGACAGTTTCTCAGACTTTCTTTGTGTAATAGGTTTTTAACATGTACATGTTGAAGGGATAAATTGTTACCCGTAGAGGACAGGACTGTCTCTTTACATTAGAGAGTCTTAGGACATTTAGTATTTATTATCTAGTTACTTTATAAAAAGACCTCTATGTTAAACACTCCCGTAGTAAAGTTATACCACTGATCTTTCAAATGGATGCCAGTAGGGCAGAGTGAGCTTGAAATAACTGGGGAGGGTGGAAACTCAGGGAAGTTGCCACTGCTACTGTCTCCTGTCATTGTTTTGTTGATATTGGCATTTATTATTATTATTATTATTATTGAGACTATGCTATACCAGAGACATAGCCTCTGGAGTAAAACAGTAAAACAGTGAGACAGCCTCAGCTGTCTCACCTGTAAAATTGCCTTGCAGTGTGTTGAAAATTAAGGAAGAATTAAGAAAGTCCCTTGCATGGTACTTGTGCTTGGCAGATGCATAGTTGTTGATTGATGTTAGAAAAAAAAATAGATTAAATTGGAAAGGGAAAATAAGGTTAAAAAAAAAAAAGAGCAGCATGGAAAGAGAACTTCTGGGTTTTTTGTTTTGTTTTGTTTTGTTTTGTTTTAGCATTTCCTATAGTGGGTGGAATAAGAAAGAAGATGACGTTGGTTTGCCTACATATTTATTGTCAACTGAAGGACATCATCTTTGCTAGACAAGAGCCTTTGGGTTCTTTTTGGTTTGTGTGCTTTGAGTTTCTAGCCTCTTTTTGAAGAAGTGCTTGGAAGGCTATGAATGGTTAAGGTTGTCCTAACATGGCTATTTTGCTGTAGGTGCTGTGTCCAAGGAATGATACCATTTTTAAGCAAGTCTTTTCTCTCTTAAGGTAAGGATATTAATAACAGTGGTTAAATATAGCCAATATTTGTACTCGCCTAGGGTTCACCCATCATTTGTCTTTCATCATCTCCACTTGTGTGTCTGCTAAACATCTCAAGTATTAACTCTCCTGCCATCTTTCTCTTTCCCCATTCTCAGTAAATGACAACTCCATTCATGTAGTTGCCCAGGCCAAAGTTCTTGCAGTCAGTCTTGACACTGTTATTTTTCTCACTGTACATCCAATTCTTTAACAAATCCTCTCAGCTCTACTTATGAAATACATACAGAATCAGACCATTTCTCACCTCCAGTTTCAGGTCTCATGCTTTCTGTTTTGCTAAACTACTAGGGACCAGTTCCTTCTAATCTTCTTTATTACCGTCATCCTGCGTCCTAACTGTTCCTCCTCCTTTTTGATTTTAGCATGAAGGATAGAAGACAAAACTTAGTTTGTATTTGACAAAACTTAGTTTTGTCTTCTAATCGGAGTGGTCCATTTATTTATTAATGTTTTTTATTTATTTTGATAGAGGAAGAGAGAGAGAGAGAGAGAGACAGAGAATCCCAAGCAAGCTCTGAGCTGTCAGTGCAGAACCCGATGTGGGGCTTGAACTTATGACCAGTGAAATCATGACCTGAGCCAAACTTGAATCGGAGGCTTAACCAGCTGAGCCACCCAGGTGCCCCCAGAGTGGTTCTTTTTAAAATCAAGTTTCTCTCTCAGAACTCTCCGACGGTATCCCATCTTACTCAAAATAAAATCTATACTCCACCATATCCTGCAAGGCTTTACATAATCTGTTCCCTCATCCGCATACTACTACTTACTCAGTTTTAGCCACACTGGTGGCTCCCTTTCTAGTCCTTGATGATCTAAGCACTCTCCTACCCCAGGATCTTTGCCCATTCTTCCCTTAGATATCCATATGGCTTGACCCCCTTACCTTATTCAGGTTTGTGCCCAGATGTCATCTTATCAGAGAGGTCTACAATGACTACCCTATGTAAAATAGCTCCCTCCACCCCAATCAGACTTTATTTCCTTACCTTGCTTTGTTTTTCGTCATTGCAGGTATCACCACCTGACACATTTTATATATATGGATGTGTACAGATACCAGATATTTAAATTGTCTTCCCTATCTGTCCCCTAGAATATAAGCATCATGTAGGTAAGGATTTTGTTAGTGTTGTTTCCTGCTGTATCCTTAGAGCCTAGAATGGTGTCTTGGCACATAGTAGGCATTTAATAAATATTTGTTTAATGAACGAATAGATCCTTATAGTGATCTCGTGAAACAGGTCATATTATCTTAATTTTATACATAAATAACTTAGGTACAGAGAGGTAAATTAATTGCTCTAAGATGACATAGCTAATATGTTGTTGGAGTTAGGATTCAAACCCAAGTTCTTTTTTCACTGCCTTGCATATATAGTTTGCTACCTCCCATCTTCTCTAGATGATAATGAATGGCATTTGGTGGTTTATTTCTCTATTCAGTAGAGATATTCACTGAGTGTTTTATGTGTGGCGGCCATATAATATAAAACAATGAATTGTATATCTCCCTGGACCACATGACAGTCATGAGCCTGAATGATTTCTTTAATCCTTTACATTTATTGAGGCCTCTCTCCTATTATTCCCTTTCCATCTTAATCTATTTTTCCATCATTAATCAGTCAACTCTTCAATAAGTCGTTACTATAGAACCATTTTACATGTTCTCTCTAATCTTTACAAAAACATGACAGGACAAATATAAATATTGTCATTTTACAAAAGAGGAAACTGGCTCAGAGAGTTTAAGAGATTTTCAATCTCATGGGATTATGCTATTATTATCTGCATTTTAAAGAGGAGATAACCGAGTTACAGAGATCTAAAAGAACTTGTTGAAGGTCACAGTTTGAACATGGTAGAGTCAGCATTTAATCACAGATCTGCTTGTCTCCCAACTTGTTCCGCAGTTTAGTTTCAAAATTTCGCAGGATGCTGAACCTGATAACCTAGTGAGCTGACAGAGCCGTATCATTCTCTTCCATGTTCTTTGGTTTCTGTATTCAGTCTGTAGTCATTGCTGTCCTTTCCTCTCCTCTCCCTGGGCATGTTCTAATAATGCAAGACTACCACCTCACTAGTTCTTTTGCCTCAGTCTCACCTCTTCCCATTCATTGCTCACCTGCTGCCAAGGTTAACTTTCCAAAGCTTAAACTTGATTGTGTCACTCCTGTGCTTAAACTCGGTGAGGAGCTTCCCACTGCCTATACAGAGTAAAGACCAAACTCCTTATCACAGCGTACGAGGTTCTTCCTTACCTGGCCCAGGAGAACCTCTTTCACCAACTCCCCTTTTCCCTGCTGCTTAAGTTCTACCCATATCCAGCTGCTTGCTGTTCCCCAAACATACTACTTTCATACCTTTGCCTGGAATGCTTTTCCTTAAGGCTAAATAGTTGAGAACAGTTCTTCATTTTTAAAACTCCAGTCAAACAGTTTTACCCCCCTAGCAGAAATGACCACATTTTCCTTCATGTTCCACCAAATCTTGTATAAGTTTTCATTCTGGATCAGCAATGTATTGTGGCTCACATTTATTTACATGTCTCTCTCCCAACTAGACTATAGAGAGAGACATTTTACTTATTTTTATATCCTCAGGATGTCTGGCACACAATAGGCACTTAATAATGTTTGTGGAAAGACGGGAAGGAGGGAATAAGGGAATTTCTAGCATTGACTTATCCTTAATGAGAGGCATACACGTTTTGGTAATGGTATAGATTAAATGTGGGTATCTAATTTTATTCAGCATACTCTTTCCCTCTTTTTAGATTCAGAACTTCAGGAGAAAATCCCATCTGTTCTGCAGGTATGTGGTTATTTCCTGATATAGTCTGCCTGCTTTAAGTGACCCTCTAATGCTCTGTAATAATTTTGTCTAGAAATATTCCTAACATATCTTTGAGAAGAGTGGCTGGGACCACATTCCACCCCTCACGTGGAATTGGGCAATGGGCAAGAATCTAAAGTAGTGGTTAAGAGCAAGAGCTCTATGGGAAGTTTGGATTCCAGCTCTACCGCATACTTACTCTGTGACCTTTGGCTACCTCGCCATAGCTTGCTTTCCTCGCTTAAAACAATGAGGATAATTATAGTACAAGCTACAGTGAATTATTTGAAGACTCAATGAGATAAAATACCTAAAATTAATTATTGTAATTGTAATTCCTACTATTTCAGACCTGTATTTCATGTCTATCATCTACCAGGCAAGGGCTTTTCTTACAGTATTTTGTCCAAAATAAATGTCCATTCAATCTGATTAACTCAATAAATTTCAATATGCTTCAACCCAATTACTTTCCCTTTTTACTTTGTCTATTATGTGAGAAGTTTCAAAGTAGTTGTTTGATTTTAATGACATCTGTCATCTGCCTAAAGAGTCAGAGGCAAAGGAAAGGGAGAAAAGAAGGGAACTAACGTTTACTGAGCGCCTCACATGTGTCAGGCAGTACATGAAGAGGTTTTACATCTATTATTTTTTTCAGAAGATGGCAGCAGTTATGTAGAGCATCACCATTTCTACCAGCCCCACTGCCCAGCATCTCAAAATATGGGCTTATTTTTATTTATTCATTCTCTCAACAAATATTTATTGTACCAAGATGTGTTTCAGGTGCTGGGATACAACGTTGAGAGGATACAGTCCTTGCCATTTGGAAAGCTTACAGTCTTGAAAGAATTTTTTCCCTAAGAACATACAGTGAACACTTTTCTACCCACCAATTATTTATTTTTTTAAATTATTATTCATTTTTTTGAAGAGAGACAGTGTGAGCAGGAGAGGGGCAGAGAGAGGGGAGACACAGAATCCGAAGCAGGCTCCAGGCTCTGAGCTGTTAGCACAGAGTCCAACGTGGGGCTCAAACCCATGAACAGTGAGATCATGACCTGAGCCGAAGTTGGACACTTAACCGACTGAGCCACCCAGGTGCCTCTCTACCCATCATTTAGAATAATTTGTTGTTAACATTTTGCTTTCTCTATCAGGCATCAAGACACTTCACTCTTAAACAGCTCAGCATTTCTAGAACTAAGGACATTCTCTACATTCTGTTAAAGAACTGCAATACTATCATCTCACTCAGGAAAATTAATAGTAATGCTCCCGTATCATCTAATACTCTATCCATTTCCGTAATTACCTGCAAATGTCTTTTCTGGCATTGTTTATAACCAAAAGCCTGTGAAATTTCCCACTTTGTATTTCACTGTTATGTCACTTTTAATCTAGAGCAGTTCTACCACTTTTTTTTATTTCTCTCTAATAGTAACATTAAAAAAATAATTTATTTTCAAGTTAGCTAACATACAGTGTATACAGTGTGCTTTTGGCTACGGGAGTAGAGTCCCCTGATTCATCACTTACATAACAGTAACTTTTTGACTAGGTCAGACCATCTGTCTTATAGAATGTCCTCCCTTCTTGATTTGTCTGATTGTTTCCTACTGGTGTTGTAGAACATGTTCTGTCTCCTTCCTACAACCTGGAAGTTAGCTCTAAAAGCTTGACAAGATTTAAATTAAACCTTAAATGGTTTAATTTAAATTTCATAACAGATGCCCTGAACTTCATTTTTAAAAAAATGTTTATTTATTTTTGAGAGAGAGTACAAATGGGGGAGGGGTAGAGAGAGAAGAAGACAGAATATCTGAAGCAGGTTCCTTGCTGACTGCAGAGAGATGGATGCAGGACTAGAACTCACGAACCAACCATGAGATCATGACCTGAGCCCAAGTCGGACGTTTAACCAACTGAGCCACCCAGGTGCCCCGATTCAGGTGCCCTGAACTTCATATGGCATCCTATCAGGAGATTAAAAAAAATAACTAAGAATATCTAATTATAAAATTGAAAGACATGCATTTAAAGAATATGGGAAATAAACATACATATACACAAGAAGAAGCTGAAGTAGACAGAAAATAAAAATAATACTATTCAGAAATTATTGTTTAACATTTTGTTGTGTATCCTAACAGGTCTTTTTCTAGGCATTTATATCTCTTTCTCCATAGATAGATAAATACATACATACATAAGTAGGTGGATAGAGAGATGGATTTTGTTTGTTTTGCAGTGATGGGAACAAATGATGTAATGTTTTATAATCTTTTTTTTTCTTAATCCATAGTGAATATGTCTCTACTACCTTGAAGATATAAGTATAGTTATTTTGAAAAAATTTTTTTTTAACGTTTATTTATTTTTGAGACAGAGAGAGACAGAGCATGAACGGGGGAGGGTCAGAGAGAGGGAGACACAGAATCTGAAACAGGCTCCAGGCTCTGAGCTGTCAGCACAGAGCCCGACGCGGGGCTCGAACTCACGGACTGCGAGATCATGACCTGAGCTGAAGTCGGCCGCTTAACCGACCGAGCCACCCAGGCGCCCCTAGTTATTTTGAATGTACTGCCTTATATTGGACAGTTCGAAGGGGAAGATTTTGTTTTTTAATTTTTTTTAACGTTTATTTATTTTTGAGAGAGAGACAGATCGTGCGTGGGGCACGGGCAGAGAGAGGAGTAGGCCCAGAATCCGAAGCAGGCTCCAGGCTCTAAGCTGTCAACACAAAGCCTGGAGGCAGGGCCTGAACCCACAAGCAGCAAGATCATGACCTGAGCCAAAGTCAGGATGCTCAACTGACTGAGCTACCCAGGTACCTGAAGGGAAGATTGTGAGTCTGGCTTTGAACATGTTGAATTGGAGTGTCTATGGGGAGGATAGTAGCCCATTGGATACATTGATATTGAATTCAAATTATAGGTCTGGATTGAAACTGTACATTTGGAAACCATCATATTGTCAATGTTAATTGAAGTCATGACAGTGAATGGGATCATGTGAGGAGAACAAGTGGAGAAAAGGCCCAAGAATCAGGCCCTTAGGAACTCCAACATTTAAAAACTGGGTAGAGGGTGAAAGAGATGGCTAATGAGGTTGAAAAAAGGAGGCCAAACTGGTAGGAGAAAACCAGCATAGTATAATTTCATGTCAGACACAAGGAGAATGTTTCAAGAAGGAAAGAGTGGTCAACTATGTTGGAGTTAGCACTGGGTGCTGCTGAGAGATCATGAAAGATAAGACCCTAACATTCTTTGTCTTTAGCAACATGGAGGTCACTGGTGATCTTAGGAAAACAGTGTGTTGTGTAGGTGGGGTGGGGCTAGTTGTGGAAGTCAACTGTGAGTTGACAAGTGAATAGGGGTTGGAGAGCTAGAGAAAGCTGTTACAATGTTTTTATGACCTCTGAGCAGGAGCAGAGAGAATTAGAAGGAGGTGGAGAGGAATGTGGGGTCCAGGAAAGGTGTTGTGTTTGTTTTTTTAACGTGTTTTTTTTCTCTTTTACACTTTTTATTTTGAAGGATTAAAAAAATACGGAAGAGGGGAAAAAAAAGAGAATATATCACATAAACCCAGATTGGGCAATTACTAACATTTTGCTAGATGTTCATTTTATTTTGTTTCGTTTTGTTTTAAAAAGAGATTATGATCAAGTGCACTTATTTCCTAGCTTTGGTCTCTTCTCTTACCTGTCAATTAGAGGCAAAATTCATTTTGAACTGGTATGTGTTCTGAGTAAAGTTTTTTTTTTTATTACATTAAAATTATCAACTAAGAATTGTAAATGCACTTTATATGGATGCATAGGATAAAAGTAAATATAAACTGTACAAAAAGGTGTCTGATGAAAAGTTGAATTTTCTATTTCCCAGTCTTACTTCCCAGTGGTATCTACTGATCACAATTTCTTATATATTTTTCAAGTTGTGTTCATATACGAGCATATATATTTTATGTGTGTATAACTGTGTCTTAATGCTGGACATTTAGGTTGTTCTTAGTTTTTGCTATTTCAAAAAATGCTGCAGCAACAATCTTTATACTTCTTTGTGAACTTGTTCCTGTACATTTGTAAGATAAATTCCTGGAATTGAAATTGCTGAGTCAATGGATTGTGATTAAAATTTTTGGTAAGTATCATCAGATTGCCCTTCAGAGAAGCTGTATTAATTTACATTTCTATTCTCTGGTCAAAACTGGGTTTAAAAAGAATCTTATTTTTTTGATAGTAAAAAATTATGTCTCATAATTTACATTTCTTGAGAGAGTTTATCATCTTTCCATATTTTTATTGTCTATTTGTATTTCTTTCCTTATGAACTGCCTGTCTATATTTTTTGCCCATTTTTTTATTGGATTGTTTGCTTTTTCATTTTACATAGTTTTAATATATTAAGGAAATTAGCATTTTTCTGTCATCTCTGCTTTGCATTGCCTCTAGTTATCTGTTTCTTGACTTTTTGTGTTTTTTGTTGGAAAGAAGTTTTACGTTTTTATATACCTAAGTTTATTAATCTTTGATTTCTAGATTTTGATACTTGCTTAGAAAGATATCTGTTCCAGGATTAGTTTAATCTTCATGTTATCTTCTGGTATTTTTTCCCCCTTTATATATGTAACCCATGTGGAATTAGAAGTGAGTAGGGATGCAATCCCACACCCCCCCAAAAAAAATGGGTAGTCAGTTGTTTCAACATTTATTGAAACATCCATTTATTGAAAAATCCATAGGTTGAAACTCAAATACTAAGTTTCCATATAGATCTGGGATGATTTTAACTTTGTTCCATTGATTTGTGTGTATATTTGATGCCACTACTAACCCTTCTTAATACTACTGGTTACTATAGTTTTATAGTATATTTTAGTATTTGAAAGGTACTTAAATCTGAGGATTTGGGGGGTTTTATTTTGTTTTTAAAGCTAGGATCAAATAGGGCATGTTAAGATCTATTGAAAAATATCCTGTAGGGATCCTTTTGAGTAAACATAATTTACTCAAACAGTTTTCTATTTAGAGAAATTTAAGCTGTCTCTAGGATTTTTGTTGCTGTTATTGTTCTACTACTTAATTTTATTTATTTATTTATTTATCTATTTAAAATTTACATCCAAATTAGTTAGCATATAGTGCAACAATGATTTCAGGAGTAGATTCCTTAGTGCTCCTTACCCATTTAGCCCATCCCCCCTCCCACAACCCCTCTAGTAACCCTCAGTTTGTTTTCCATATTTAAGAGTCTCTTATGTTTTGTCCCCCTCCCTGTTTTTATATTATTTTTGCTTCCCTTCCCTTATGTTCATCTGTTTTGTCTCTTAAAGTCCTCATATGAGTGAAGTCATATGATATTTGTCTTTCTCTGACTAATTTCACTTAGCATAATACCCTCCAGTTCCATCCACGTAGTTGCAAAAGGCAAGATTTCATTTTTTTTGATTGCCGAGTAATACTCCATTGTATATATATACCACATCTTCTTTATCCATTCATCCATCGATGGACATTTGGGCTCTTTCCATACTTTGGCTATTGTTGATAGTGCTGCTATAAACATTGGGGTGCATGTGTCCCTTCGAAATAGCACACCTGTATCCCTTGGATAAATACCTAGTAGTGCAATTGCTGGGTCATAGGATAGTTCTATTTTTAGTTTTTTGAGGAACTTCTATACTGTTTTCCAGAGTGGCTGCACCAGCTTGCATTCCCATAGGATTTTTCAATGTAAAGAACACTATGATAAACATCCATGTACATCAGTATTTGTATTCTTGTCTGATTATTAACTTAGAATACTTTTTTTTTCAAGAATTTTTAATGTTTATTTATTTTTGAGAGAGAGAGAGAGAGACAGAGCTCGAGAGGGGAAGGGCCAGAGAGAGAGGAAGACACAGAATCTGAAGCAGGCTCCAGGCCCCGAACTGTCAGCACAGAGCCCGATGTGGGGCTTGAACTCATGAACCGCGAGGTCATGACCTGAGCCAAAGTTGCACGCTTAACCGACTGAGCCACCCAGGCGCCCCTTAGAATACATTCTAAAAGTCAAACTGGTTGATTCAAAGGAAGTGCGCATTCTTTTTTTTAATGTTTACTTATTTCGAGAGAGAATGAGAGCGGGGGAGGGGCAGAGAGAGAGAAAGGAGAGAATCCCAAGCAGGCTCTGTGCTGCCAGAGTCCATCACAGGGCTCGAACCCATGAACCATGAGATTATGACCCAAGCTGAAATCTAGAGTCGAATACTTAACCAAGTGAGCCACCCAGGTGCCCCAGGAAATGCACATTTTACAGCTATTGATGTGCATTACCAAATTGGTCTCCAGAAAGATTGTGCTATTTTATACTTATTTGGTATTTGAGAATCCCCCTTTTTTACACTCATCAACGTTGAATGCTACTATTTTTTTTTAATTTAATATTTGGAAATATTATGGGGTGCCTGGGTGGCTCAGTTGGGTAAGTGTCTGACTTCGGCTCAGGTCATGATCTCATGGCTCATGAGTTCAAGCCCCATGTCAGGCTCTGTGGTGACAGCTCAGAGCCTGGATCCTGCTTCGGATTCTGTGTCTGCCTCTCTCTCTGTCCTTTCCCCATTCACACTCTGTCTGTGTCTCCCTAAAATGAATAAATGTTAAAAAAAATTTTGTTAATATTTGGTAATATTATAAGTTAAAAAATGCTATCCTTTGTATTTGTAGTTTGCATGTCTTTGATTACTAGTTGGTTGACTGTATTTTCATATATTTACCTGCCATTTGTCTTTTCCTTTGCCCATTTTATAATTGTCATCAGGGAATCCTAGTGCCTAGAAGGCCCAGAGAAGCTCACCAATGCTGGCATGCCAAGATAATTCTACTTGAAAGGACATAGTTTTGTTGATATTTTTCACGAGTTCTTTGAGATATCCTTAACGTCAGAAATTCCAAGATTGAATTATAACGATTTTCAGAAAAGAGTGGGGAGCAGTGCCCTATTCTTACCTTTACCCGTCATTCTCTCTGTGGGCTTGGGTACCATCCCAGCTGCTCTCTCCAAGAGATGGGCATGGTTGTAGTGAATGTCTTTTTCTTACTGATTTAAACGTACATAGAGAGGTAGAAGTAAATACATAAAAAGAAGTCTAAGGAGCTTAAATAAAGAGAACTCAGAGTCCTCTCATTACAGCATGAGCAAAAAGATGGAATCAGAAAAACCTGGTACATTCAAATCCAGGTAGTTCAGTGTACTATAATTAGAAAAACTGGAAAAGTTTTTCATTGTAGTTTGTCTTGGTAAAATATCTTAAAAACCTTTAAAAAAAAAAAAAGCAATTTCTGAGCACATACTATTTGTCAGGTGCTGGGGTATACCTGCCCTTGTGTTGTGTAAGGATCTGAATGGAGAGAATATCCTGTAATTAATCCTGACTGGGGCTACCCCAGTAATTTTCTCTTTCTCTCCAGCATAGTCCTGCTAAAATTACTTGTGCTAATTTTGAAAGAGAAATAAGTAAAATGACATTGTTTACCCCATCCTAGATTAATGGGTTTAGTTTTCAGTTTAATAAGCAAGGACACTGAAGGACAGTCACGCTGGCATATATAAAGTAAAGGGATGTGATGTGGGAGAAGTCAATACTGATTACATCCTATAATTGTGCTAATTGAAAGATCTTCAGAGCCTCCTTTTGAAACCCTGGGGTTCTGTGTCTTCAGTGAAAAGAGTTGCCTTTCCTCTTAGGAGGCTGCAATGTTAATGTGACAGCAGGAAAGCCAGTTTGATGACTAGGAGCAGGGGAAGAATTCAGTTGAACTTATTAGAAATCAGAGGCTTTCAAACTGGTACGTTTTATAACGTAAACAACTGGCTAATTAAGCTGTTTAAACACTGGTAATTTGACCAAAACCTTTCATTTAAGGGGGAAAATGGTTAATTTAACAGTAGCTTGAACCAGCTTTTTAATTAACCAGCTGCTCTAATTATAGGAATTGCCCTAAACTGAATTTGAAAATGCTTATTCGCCAAGGAATTCCAGCAGATGAGAGGCTGAGGCAGGCAGTGTGCGCTTTCGCCTAAGATGTGTCACCATCTCAAAGATCACCTTTTTGAAACCAGTGGGGGGGGCGGGGGGGAGGTGGCGGTGATTCAGTTTCTGTGTACTTAAAGATGGTGGTTGGAATCTGAGTTTTCTTCTTTATTTACACAGGACGTTTCACTATAAAGCGGAAGTATCCAAGAATTATAACCACGAAGTAAATTCGATGGTCTTTGTATGTTTAGGGCAACAGAGTAGCTTCATGGAGATGGTGATATTTGAGCTGGCGCTGGAGGCTGGCTAGGATTTCACTAGTCCGAGAGGTGTAGTCCCGGCAGGGGGGCTGCCCAGCATGGCACAGAGGCACGACAACTGCGTGGCTTATACAGAATGGCAAGCGTTCTTTCTGTGGCTGAGGAGCAAGCTCTAGAGGATGGAATGGGGGGGATGTAGATACAGTGAGATCAACAACAACTCAGCCAAGGCTACTGCTTGAATCTCCTAACCTACCCACGTTCTCTTTCCCCACCCCCTTGTCCATACATCAACCAAAGAGATCTTTTAAAAACATACCAGTCATATACTTTCCCTGCTTTAGGCTGTTCAGCTTGAAATCCAAACCCTTCACAAGGCCGAGAGTGGTGTGTTCCCACCCCTGCTCTAGTCTCTGGTATCTTCTGTGCCCTTTTCACTTTCCTTCAGGCACACTGACAGCATGACAGCATTTCTCTTCCTTGAATGTGCCAAGTGGTGTCCCACAATGGGGCCTTTGCACATGCCGTTCCCTCTCCCTGGAACATTTATCCTCTGTCTTTTGCCTAATAAATTCCTTTCAGGTCTCAATTTGTTTTATTTATTTTTTTGAATAGATAATATGTGTATATCTTTATCTACAATAAAGATACAAAAGAATATAAAATAAGCAGTAAGTCTCCCACTCCTCCTGCTTTCTAATCACTTCCCATCCTTGTGGATAACCACTATTTTCCTCTGAATTCTGGTCTCAGTTCACATGTCATTTTTTTCAGAGAGGGCTTCTCTGATCTTCCAGTCTAAAATAGATCCACCGGTTGTATGGCCATAGCCTTCTGTGCTTTTTTTTTTCAGTATCACAATTTGTAGTTTTATATTTATTTTGTGACTATTCCGTTAATGATTCCCTCCTCCCACTAGACAGTAAGCTTCATACTACAGCTCTGGAACCTGAAGACTCAAAGGGTCAAAGGTCTTAGATTCAGAGAGACAGAATTGGGATAGTAGCCAAGAAGATACCTCAGTTGTGTTCAGTGCTCCTTTGGAACCTCTGTCAAAAATACCTCCTTCTTCCTTGAATGGTAAATTCTTGCTCCTCTTTAAAGAATGCATCTGTTACCTCTTCTGAACCTATTCCCATTACCCTCCCCTACTCCCACCACCTCCCCCCACCGAGGCAGATTCATTGTTCCTTCCTCTAGGCGCTCACTACCTTGTTCTCATCTCTATTAAAGTAATTTGTGCACCATAAGGTAATTATCTGCTTTCCTATCATCTTTCCCTAGTACCCATTGAGTGTCTCCAGGGAAAGGGGCATATTCTAGTCATCTTTGTCCCAGTGTCTATACAGTTTTTGGCATGTACTAGTAAATGTGGAGTAATGCATATCATGGAAGGGACTCATGATATCTAGGGTTTGTCTTGATGAAATAGTGTGGGTTGTAAATGCAGGATTGGCTCTGAAGCCAATCTCTGATTGGCCTGGCATAGAGCAGACCTGCTTGGAAGTCCATTTTAGAAAAGAGAAGCCTAAGAAACATTTCACTTCTTCACACCATTTTCTTTTTAACCTCCCTGTAGAATGGTGGCCCTGGGGAAGATGAGGGCAGGACCACAGGAACTAGGAGGAAAGGGAGCAGAACCTAGGACTAACACTTCTCCAGAAGGTAGACAGTGAGTAAGAGAGACAGAGAAGAGCTGTGGAGGGCTGGTTCTAGTGAAAGAGTAGAGATAAGAAACTGATATCTGAGCTAGGAAAGATCATATCTAGCCAGAATTTATATTCCAGAAATTCAGACGTTATAATAACCCATCTGAGTACAGGCTGTTCAGTGAGATAGACCTGGGTTTAAATTGCAGTTCTGCCTTTCACTTGCTGGATGACCTTGGCCAATTCACTATATCTTTTGAACTATAGTTTCTTTTTTCTTTTTAATTTTTTTTAACATTTTTTATTTTTTGAGAGAGACAGAGACACAGTGCAAGTTGGGGAGGGGCAGAGAGAGAGGGAGACACAGAATCCGAAGCAGGCTCCAGGCTCTGAGCTGTCAGCACAGAGCCCGACGCGGAGCTTGAAGCCACAAACTGCGAGATCATGACATGAGCTGAAGTTGGCCACTTAACTGACTGAGTCACCCAGACGCCCCTCTTTTTTCTTTTTAAATTAAGTTTTTAATTTTAATTCCAACTCCAGGGCTCCTGGGTGGCTTGGTCAGTTGAGCATCTGACTTTGGCTCAGGCCGTGATCTCACAGTTCATGAGTTCCAGCCCCGCACTGGGCTCACTACTCTCAGTGCAGAGCCTGTTTCAGATCCTCTGTCCCCCTCTCTCACTGCCCCCGCTCTACTCATGCTTTTTAAAAAATAAATAGTTCCTTGGGGCGCCTGGGTGGCTCAGTCGGTTGGGCGTCCGACTTCGGCTCAGGTCATGATCTCACGGTTCGTGGTTCGTGCCCCGCGTCGGGCTCTGTGCTGACAGCTCAGAGCCTGGAGCCTGCTTCAGATTCTGTGTCTCCCTCTCTCTCTGACCCTCCCCCGTTCATGCTCTGTCTCTCTCTGTCTCAAAAATAAATAAACATTAAAAATAAATAAATAAATAAATAAATAAATAATAGTTCCAGTATAGCTACCATACAGTGTTATATTAGTTTTAGGTCTATAGTATCGTAATTCAACAATTCCATACATTACCCTGTGCTCATCATGGTAAGTATACTCTTTAATCCCCATCACCTATTTTACACCTCACCATGCACCTCCCCTCTGATAGCCATCAGTTTGTTCTCTAAAGTTAAAAATCTGTTTCTTTGTCTCTCTCTTTTTTTCTTTGCTTATTTGTTTTGTTTCTGAAATTCTACATATGACCAAAATCATATGGTATTTGTCTTTCTCTGACTGACTTATTTCACTTAACATTATACTCCCTAGATCCATCCATGTTGTTGCAAATGGCAGGATTTCATTCTTTTTTTATGGCTGAATAATATTCCTTTGTATATATATACACACACACTACTTCCTTTCATCTATCAATGGACATTTGGGCTGCTTCCATAATAATGCTGCTATAAACAGGATGGATGTATCTCTTTGCATTAGTGTTTTTTTTTTTTTTTTTGGTAAATACCCAGAAGTGCAATTATTGGATTGTAGGGTAGTTCTATTTTTAGCTTTATGTAAAAGTTTTATTTTATTTTATTTTTGAGAGAGTGTGTGGAGGGGAGAGGCAGAGGGAGAGAGAGAAAGAGAAAGAGAGAGAGAGAATCTTAAGCAGGCTCTATGCCCAGTGTGGAGCTTGACATGGGGCTCTATCTCACAACTGGGAGATCATGACCTGAGCCAAAATCAAGAGTTGCATGCTTAGCCAACTGAGCCACCCAGGAGCCCCTTATCTTTCACTTTTTTGAGGAACCTCCATACTGTTTTCTACAGTGGCTGCACCAGTTTGCATTCCCTCCAACAGCGCAAGAGGGTTCCTTTTTCTCCGTATCCTTGCAACACTTGTTTCTCGTTTTTTTGATCTTGGCCATTCTGCTAGGTTTTGACTTGCGTTTCCTTGATGATGAGTGATGTTAAACATCTTTTCATGTGTCAAGCTACAGTTTATTTGTAAACAGGGATAAAAATAATTAGGATTAAAGGGCTTCCCTGAAGGTAGATCCAAGTGGTGCATCTCGGGCCTACCACAATAAATATGTATATGGAGATCCTGGTTTATGCTTAGTATACATACACACTGTTCTATATCTTAGGTTTTTATTTTTGTTGTTATTCACTTGGCAATGTGTGTATATTAGCACAAATAAATACATGGTTTGTAAAACTTTGAGGAAATTTGTGATTGTCCTCTTACCTGGCTATATTTGTCACCCATCTCCTTCTCTGTATGGCCCATATGAGAAACTTTAAAAGGATTATTGCCTGTTGGGGGACAAGAGAAAACAAGAACATTGTGAGAAAGTATTTTGTCCTCCTGCCACCAGTGGCTGTAGCAGGAGATAATTTCTCAAGGAAAGATAGGTAGTGGGGATTGGATATAGTCCAGGGCCCAAAAGTTGAGAAAAAAAAGGGGTAAACTGAGAGTCAGTCCAGGATTAAGAAGTAGCTCTAGTCCTTTAATCGGTAAGTGGCCTGCTGTCCTCAAATATTCCCAGTCTTGTGGTGGAAAATTTTTCTCTTCATGTGTGATCTGTCTGCCCTGGAAGAGTTTTGAAACCGGTTTGTCTTATTTTCTGTCTTTTAGGTGGCATTTTGTTGAGCACCAGTCGGCACTACAAGACAAAGCCTACCCATGGCATTGGAAGATATAAGCACCTAGTTAAAGCCCAGGAGGTAAAGGGAACAGGGGTCCATTTTAGAAAAGGACAGTGTACAACTTTTGCCAAGAACTAAAGATCAGACACACACTGGTTGGATAATATTGGAGGTAGAAAGGATAGGGGGTCATCCTTTAGTCGTTTCCAGTTATTTCATTTGGATATTATCTACGGTGGGGCTGCTTCTGCCAGCTCTTGATCTTGTCCATATACCAGGTTATCACAGGGAAACGCAAATGATTTGGCTTCATTACTTGTGGTACTTTAAAAGAGTATCTTCTTAGTACTTATTTCAGTATGGACCTCACATTAAATGATATGCACTTGACTTGAATGGTTTGTGGCAAGTAGAGGCAGATTACATTTTCAGCCAAATAGTTTTATAGTATTTGCAGATTTAAAATATGTTAATGTTCCTTGAATCCATTATCACAGATAACTGGGAGTTAGTTCCAAGCATTCTAAGATTATTTAGCCCATTTCTTAGGATTCCCATAGCAACAGGATTGCTTCAGTGGTGGTTAGATTTCTGTGGATGTGCAGAGGATTTTGTTGGTGAGGTGGACACAACACCGGCCTGAAAGTCAGAAGGTCTGGCTTTGAGTCATGATTCTAGCACTCCCTGTAAACAGTACAGTTAAGAAGGATTTTGCTCTTCTACTTGGGGAGACTTCAACATCACTTTTGGTTCTTTGGTTTATTGTAATGCTTCCATGTAACCCTGAACATCTCCTGCTGCCCCTCTTTCTCCTTGGCAGAGGTCCACATTGTCTTTGGGCCTCAGAAGCCACTAAACTTGCATGTTCTCCTGAGCGTCATCTTTGTAGTAAGGAATTTCAGAGGAACATTGCCACATCTGGCAGCCTCCCAGCAGGGAACAACCCAAATAAATTGTTCATTTGTAGTTTGTAGTGGGAAGAGACCTTAACTGGGAACCAGGAAACTTGTGTTCTAGGCTTGGTTATGCTACTTATTACACCTTCACAACTCTGGATAAGTTAACTTTACCCCTCTGGGCATTGTAGGCCCTGAAATTATATGTAAAATGTTTTCTGTGTGTGATTTTTTTCTGGGAAGAGAGTCCATAGCTTTTATGAGTCTTCATAAAGGCTGAGGAACAGGATTAGAATTATCTTTAAGACTCTTTCAGCTCTGAGGGAAGCCTGGGTGGCACAGTTGGTTAAATGTCCGACTCTTGATCTTGGCTCAGGTCATGATTCACAGTTCGTGGGTTCAAGCCCCGCATCAGGCTCTGCACCATCAGTGCAGAGGCTGCTTGAGATTCTGTCTTTCTTTCTCTCTGTCCCTCCCCCGCTTGTGCTTGCTCTCTCAAAATAAATAAATAAATAAATAAATAAAATAAACTTTAAAAAATTAAAAAGAGTCTTTTAGTTCTGGTATCATGTAACTCTGGTGTTCTGAAACAATTGTTGAATGTCTGTTATGTGCTAGGCATTGTTGAGGGTGCCTTGCCTATTCAGACTGGGTTGTAATAAAATTTTATAGGATGAATGAACAAGACCTGGTTCATGCTCAGAGGGCTGATAAACCATTAGAGATAAGACACAGATACTTATGCTCCCAAGCAGAAAGCGACAGGTGCTAACAGGAAGATAACAAGGTGCTATTAAAATTTAAAAGGAGTGACTTACACCCTCTTTGAGTTGTGACACCTTAAAGTAGTTGTTGGAGTTGTTTTATTTTGGGATATCCCTCTTCTAAAAGTCCCACGTAAATTAGTAGGAAATAAAATTCATTCTGTTTGAGCCTGCGTTCTTTGTTTTTTTGTTAATTTCTTGGGATTTTTTTTTCCTCTAAAAGATAATTTTCTGCATGTGCCATGCTCTAACCTTCTCCCTAATTTGGTATAAAAGGAAGCTCAATGCCACATTAGTGCCATCTGTCCCTGTCTTTCTCCCTACTCTCTTCTCCCGTCTCAGGGATACCATGCTTTAACTGCATTGGGCCTCTCGCTTTTCATCCAAATCATCATACCGTTTCGAGGCTGTTCTGTCTACTTGGAAGGTCTTTCCCTTTTCACTTGGTTACTGCGTCATCAAACCTTTAAATTCTTGTGGGGAAATGGGGTGAGGAGGAAAACAATGAATCTCCCCCTGTGAGAAACCTTCCTGGGTTCCCTGTACCTGGGCTACTTGTCCTGCCATGAGCTGCCAGAATTCCTTGTGCTTCCTCTTAGGACTTACTGCTCTGTTGTAGTGATCTGTTTGATGACCATCTCCCCTTCCAGATGGTGAGCTCTCTAAGGGTAGAGGCCATGTCTCGTTTTTCTCTGCACCCTCAGTGTGTAGCAGAGGGCCAGGTATCAAGTAGAGGACAGGCAGTATTGATTGAGCTGAACTGAAATGCGGTTATTGGAACTGCCCCGAGGTTTTGTAAATCAAAGCTGGCAAACACAACCCACTATTTGCAAACAGCTGGCTCCAGATGACCTTAGTTGCTTGAAGGGAGTGATGCTCTCTCTGGTTAGTGCTGTAGGCTTTTCTCTGATGTCATTCATCATCCCTCGGTGTCTAGCCAGATAGTAGTGGTCACTGATGCAGGCCCCTTGCTTCCGACACAGGACAGCACATGAAAGCTCTTGTCTGCCAACTTGCAGAGGCTCTGTCCCAGGTCCCTGTCTCTTTTGCCACACCCCCCCAACCCCCCCCCCCCAGTATATTTGACTAGAAAAGCTATAAAGGATCTTGTGGTCCCTTTCTTTCCCTAAGCATAGCACCTAGAAAAAACAATAAGCAGCCAAAGTCCCTTCCTTCCCTCTCTAGTATCCAGGCTGGGCCCTCTACTCTCTTGAGCCCCCATCCTTAAGACAAGAGTTAATTCTCATGTACAAAGTGCCCAGATCTTGTCCCATTTCTGCTGGTGTAATCTCACATCCTGTAAGACCCAGCTTGACTGTGGCAGTGAGAGATCACATTCAGAGATAATCTCCAGGCCTAACACTGTGTCTGAATGTATAGATCTCATTATTTCCTCAAGGCCCTGAATCATTCTGTTGAATTTAAAAGGCTTTGGATTGTTTGGAATGTTTATTTCTATGAAATGAAAATAATGTAGTCCTTCATATTGGTGTAGCACTAGGTTATTTCTCCCAAGACCACAGACTTGCCCTCAGCTGTTATTAATTGGGGTATTAATCCAAGACTCAGAGAACTGCTAAGAGGAAGGTATGGGAGGATGAAATCGAGGCAACATAAATTGCTGTCAGTTTGTGATTGTTCTGTGTTCTATTTTCTAGGCCCTGGGGCAAGAGAGTAATGTGTATCTTTTGTAATGTAGGCAATTTACTTCCCCTTTCTAGAATGGCCCCTAGGAGTCAAGATGTCTTCTGTCTTGGAAACTGTTTGCACTGTTGACATACAGGAGGTGTCTGTCATTTATGACACCTATTTAGTTTATTGTAACACCCATAGATAGATTAGGTCCCACAGCCACAAGGCTGTGAGGAGACTGTGGCATCGTTCCCAGAAAAATCAGCAAATCAGAATCACTTGATAGTGACAGTCCTAGCTTCCTGGGAACAGAAAGATTGGTTTTGCCAGTGCAGTAACCATAGGGCTAGACTTGGATTTAGGACTGGCTTAGGGAAGAGTTGTTTTAAATTAGCATCTATGTTTTTCCTCAAGTCTGCCTCTTGTAACTCACTGAAAAGTAAAGCCATCATTGAGCATCTACTATGTGCCAGGCACTGTGTGAACACAAGTGATGCTTGGGTGAATGGGACACAGTCGCTTCTTACCCAAAGCATACAGCAGGCTAGGAGAGGTAGTGCTCAAAAATGTAACTAACCGTACATGGTAAGTGCTTTACTAGCAGAATGAACTGACAAGAGAACAAAATTAAGGAAGCAATTCTCCCTGAAAGGGTCGGTGAAGGTGTTATGGAAGTCAGCTCTACAGACATTTACTAAATGCTACCTACATCATACACTGAGTATGTAAAGTGAACTGACCCTAGGAATAACCAGCTGCTTGGGATACACTGGGGAACACTGGGGCTATAAAGAACATGATAGAGTTCCCCAGAATTTTTCTGCGTGATTATTAATGATGACCTGACTCTTAGCCTGTGCCATTAGAGTGCCCTGGTCTCTAGCCCACCAGTCTCATTCTGCCTTGCCTGTTCTGCTGAATTACAATAATGTCAGAGTTTTAGAGGGAGTCATATTTGATATGAATAGTAGTAATGATCCCTTTCCACTTCCAAAGTGCTTTCACATCCATTATCTCAGTGCCTCTCAAGCCATGTGCTTTTGGAACACTAGTGATCCTAGAGCCAAACCTCTCCTCAAGTGTACTAATGGCAATCTTCCGCATTTTAGTTTCCACAATTTAGAACCTAAATTTCAGGTTTTTTCCCCAATCAGTTTTACTTGATTAAAACAAATATTAACAGAGAAACTCAGATATGTCTTCTTTTTTTTTTCATATTTTTTGAGATGCAGAGAACTCCATTTATATAATATAACCATATTTTCTGCTAGTAAAGTCATTCTTGTTGTATATGATCAAAGTATCTTGACAAACATTTTATGGTGTTTCACGAAGAAAAACATGGTTTTGTTAGGCTCTTTGCAACCAACAAATTTGAAAACCATGCCATTTGATTCACCAACTATCCTGTGAGATAGGCAGGGTAGAAAAGGAAACTGATTGAAGGGCATTAATGATTTCTCTATGACATATGTCTAGTGAATGACGGAACCCAAACAAGAATTCAGTTCAGTCCAACTCAACATTTAATGTTTCTGGGCTCAAGGAATAGAGAAATGAATGAGATGTAGTAGCTTCTTATAGGAATTGAGATAGTAGTTTGGTTGCCATAATAGAGAGATCCACTTAATCTAGAGGCATAAACAAGATAGAAGCTTACTTCTCTCTCACATAAAAGCATAAGTAGATATTCTAGCTTTTGGCTTTGCCACACTTACCATGCTGCTTCTAACCCCTAGTCCTGAGATGGCCGCTCCCTCTTCAGCCATCATGTCCACATTCCATCAAGCAGGCTGGAGAAAGGGAAAGTAGTGTACATAAGCTCTTGTCCCACTGGCTGGAAGTGAGTCATATAACCATACCTAGCTACAAGATTGCTTGGGACATGCAGTTTTTATTATAAATGGTCATATACCCTGCTAAAATCCAGCAGTTCTGTTATTTTTTTTTTTTACTTTGATTTCCTTAATTATTCTTTCATGAATAAAGTTTGCCATCTGCCAACTGTTGTGTTTCAGCAGTTATCTTATTAAAGGAGAAATGGAGAATAGATATTGAGGAAACTGGCAGGCTCTGCACACTTTGCCTAAAGGGAAAGACAGAGGTTAAGAGAAATGTTTTGGAATTAGGCAGACCTGAGTTAAAGATTCAGCTCTGATGCTTACTAGTTGTACGTCCTTGGATACATCATTTAACTTTTCCAAGCCAGAGTTTCCTAGGCTTTATGTAGGAATTATACTTCCCAATGTTGTTGTGAGAAATAAATTAAGAAAACTTTAAGTACTTAGCACAGTGTTTGAAACATAGAGCCCATAAGTGGTAATGATGATGGTGATAGCATTAGTCTGCCTTTTTACAATCCCGTAGCATTCTATTTTCCTCTCGTAAAACATGCATCTCCTTAAAATTACTTGTTCTGTATATGCCTTTCCTTATAGATTGTAAGTGTTAGTGAGCAGAGACAATGGCTGTCTTATTACCTATCATATCCCTAATGTTAACCATGGTCTTGCTCATCACTAGTGGTCAGTAAATATTCGTTGAATGAATGCAGAGGCATACATGTGATTGGTAGTGGTATATATGGTGGAGGGTTTGCTATGGGAACACATAAGAGTGGTACCTAATTTAACCTGAGGAATCAGGGAGGGCTTCCTGGAAGAACATGAGCTCAGTCTTAAAAATAAGTAGGAGTTGCTCACATTAATCATGTGGGGTGAAGAGTCAAAGACTCTGCAAGGAGGGGAAACCTCCTGGGTGAAGGTAGGAAGACACTGAGATGCAATTGGGAAACTTAGGAGTTTTTTATTTTTATTTAAAAAAAAATGTTTTTTAACCTTTATTTATTTTTGAGACAGAGAGAGACAGAGCATGAACAGGGGAGGGGCAGAGAGAGAGGGAGACAGAATCAGAAACAGGCTCCAGGCTCTGAGCCGTCAGCCTAGAGCCTGACGCGGGGCTCGAACTCACGGACCACGAGATCGTGACCTGAGCCGAAGTCGGACGCTTAACCGACTGAGCCACCCAGGCGCCCCAAGGAGTTTTTCAATCATGGGGTCTAAGGTAGGGGATGAGGGACCATAAGACCTGAGAAGTAGGTAGGTCTAAATCAGTCCTTTTTAAAAGATACCATTTATTGGAGCACCTGGGTGGCTTAGTTGGTTAGGCGGTTGACTTTGGCTCAGGTTGTGATCTCACGGTTTGTGGGTTTGAGCCCCACATTGGGCTCTATGCTGACAGCTCGGAGCCTGGAGCCTGTTTCAGGTTCTGTGTCTCCCTCTCTGTCCTTGCCCCTCCCCTATTTGTGCTCTATCTCTCTCTCCCTAAAAATAAACAAACATTAAAAAAAGATACCGTTTATTAAGTAACTACTATATACCCTTAAGTGTGTCTGCTTACTGCCCTTTCAACTGCAACCAGCAGCTTGGGGAGTTAATCAGCATGGTCCAGCAAAGTAGCTTGTGCTGAACTTGCTATGGAGGTGGGCTGCTCTTTATGTTTAAATTGAGATTTGGTCTTTCACGTGTCTCTTCTCTCTCTCTGAACTGTAAATTCCTTGAGGGCTGGGACTGTGTTTTCTGTTTTGTTGGTGTCTTTGCTGAGAGTGATTGAATTAGTACTTTGCATACAGCAGGTGCTTAATAAGTGTTTCATTCTGTAAAGCATGCCAGTAGGATACCAGGAGCATGATTACCTCCAATTTATAGTATAATAATGCTCTATTGGTATGCATTACTCAACCTTTTTTAAAGATACCATTTATTGAGTAACTGCTGTATACCAGATGCTGTAACTACTAGGTACCAGGCTTTAAAAGCATTATTCTATTTTATAATATTATAGTATACTTAACACAATGAGCACCGAGTAATGTATAGAATTGTTCACCTGAAACTAACATAACACTGTATGTTAACTATATTGGAATTGAAATTTAAAAACTTAATAAAAAAAAAAAAGAAAGTAAAAAAATAAAATAAAAGTGTTATTCCATTTTATAACATTATAAATAGTGTATTTTATTCAATCCTCAGATATCCTAGTTATTAAAGGCCCTGTCTGAGGACTCTAAGACTCAGAGAGATTAAATAACTTGCCTAATTGGCTAGTAATTTCCAGAACCAGCATTTGAACCAAGGTGGTCAGAACCTATGTGATGTCTATGCTATTTCCATTTCATATAAATTTACTATTTCAAGCGTCACAAGAACTTTAGGTGTTACAGGTGAAGAAACTGACACCTAGAGAGGTCATTCAATGTCATTTAGTGACTAAGCAGACAGGATTTGAGTCCAGATTTTCTTTGGCTTCCATCTAAGTATAGTGTTCTTTATGCAGTACCAGGCTGTGACTTTTGGCCATCCTAGTCAGGGCCAGGCCTTCTGTCTGGTGTGTGTCTCTTGAGTATGTCACATTGAGTTATAAACATAGTCACTTGATTTCTGTGCACCTCATAAACTCAGTATGGACTGTTCAGAGTACCATCACCAAATCATTCAGGTCCCCAGGTATAAATTAAAAAAAAAATTTTTTTAACGTTTATTTATTTTTGAGAGACAGAGACAGAGCGCAAGTGGGGGAGGGGCAGAGGGCGAGGGAGACACAGAATCTGAAGCAGGCTCTAGGCTCTGAGCTGTCAGCCCAGAGCACGACTCAGGGCTCGAACCCACGAACCGATGAGATCATGACCTGAGCCAAAGTCGGACCCTTAACCGACTGAGCCACCCAGGTGCCCCCTCAGGTGTAAATTTTTAAATTTTCATCACCAGAATTTTTGGAAGCTAAATATGCTGCAGGCATATTTGCCTTTTCATTTGAGGATTAGGATGGTACTATTCCTTCCCAATTTTCCCACCTGGAAAATGCCACCTATTAGGCAGATATTATCACTTTCACACAGAATCCAGAGGAGAGAGCCTGGGCTTGGGGCCACAGACCCAGCTTCCAGCCATGGTTAGACATAAAGTGGTTATCTTTGCCATGTCCTTACTATTGTGACTGTAAACAAGTCATTTCCCCCTTCTGGGTTTCAGCTTTCCCCTTGGTTAAAATTAGGGAGGGAAAGAAAGAGGGACTGTATTGTTTCTGAGATCCCTTGCAGTTACAGCAGCCTGTCATTCTAATCTGACTCCTTTCACTATCTGCCTGTTCCCAGCAAAGCTTCCTAGTAACCTTGGGCAAGTGAGGTACTTTCAGAGGATCTCAGTTTTCTCTCTGTAAAATGGGGATAATATGTAGACTTTTTTTTTACAAAAATGGTTTAGTAATATATCCCATGGCCTATTTGGAAGGTCATCGTACAATCCTATAGGGATCTAAGAATGGCCACCCTGGGCCATCACACACTGAATACAGGTCAGTCACAGGAATGCCGAAGTTTGATGGTGGACACTAGTAGTCCATTCTCCCTGCTGTCTTTCTCCTATCTTCTCTTCCTTTCCTGCCTGACTCTCCTCCATGTGCAACTAGGGTGGGCTTCCCCAAACACAGCTCATGTAGATCCTTTGCACAATATCTTTGTTTTTTTAATTTTTAAAAAATATTTATTTTTGAGAGAGGGAGAGACAGAGTATGAGTGGGGAAGGGGCAGAGAGATGGGGAGACACAGAATCAGAAGCATGCTCTAGGCTCTGAGCTGTCAGCACAGAGCCCGATGTGAGGCTTGAACCCACGAACTGTGAGATCATGACCTGAGCCAAAGTTGGACACTCAACCAACTGAGCCACCCACGCGCCCCTGCACAATATCTTTAATAACTCCCCATGGTGGTCATAAGGGCATAAACTCAGGCAGTAGGGTTAGAAAGGAGGGGATGGATATGAGAAAGATTGTACGGGTAAAATTATAGGAACTGGTGACTGATATTATATGAAGGCAAGCTCTTGCTGGCTATGCCGTGCCTTGGCTCAGAACTGAAATATAATGTCATAGTGGGCTCCTGATAGTGTGGATCGGTCCAGGCATATCTAGGCCAACACAGAAAAGCAAGTGAGATGCCAAGAGGGATACTGGAATCAGCTTTTTTGGTTTTGTTTTGTTCCCCTAAAGTGACACCTTTGAAGAGCCTGGCATTTTCCCTGGTTATAAAAGCTTTCTAAAGGCTTCAGAGAAGCTCCTCCCCTCTCTGCTGGAAAATTTTAGCAGCTCCTCATTGCATTCCTAGGTTAGCATTCTTCACAGCTCTGACTGCAGTGCTGAATGTCTTGATGAGAAGTCTGGATCATTGCATTTGGCCACGAATGTGGTAGGCTCTGAAAAAGAGACAAGCTCCTGTTCTTTGATGGTTGGTCTCTAGAGGTTGGCTTCTCACTCATAGCAAAGTCTAGGACCCTGGGGTGGCCACGACTGTTAAGAATTTTAGCAATGAGAAATTATAAGAGACTATATACATAATAAAGAAGTGGGGAAGACTTTCATCATAAAGATAGGAAATCCAGAAACTATAAAGGTTATAAAAAGAATTTTAGCAATGCAGAGGCTGCAGTGGAAAAATCCCTGTATTGGGGGTCAGGAGGTCTGGGTTTTAGTACCTAGGATATGCTTGCCTGGCTGTGTGGCTCTGGGGGACATGTTTAATTTCTCTGGGCTTCGTATTCTTCCCCTGCAAAGATGAAGAATTGGGACACAATTGTCTCTAAATGCTGTCCAGTTCTAAAATTCTAAACTTGTGATTCATTGCATGTTTTCTCTTTGCCAGGCCCTGTGCTAGATTGGAATATAAAAGTGAAAGTAGCAATAAAAGTTTATATATATTCAGTGTTTAATTATGTGGCACAGATTGTATTAACCCCCTTACATAATGTTTTGTTCAGTTTTCAGAACATCCCTGTGAGATCAGGTCTGTCATCAGTATTACTGGTCTTGTGAAAGGATCATTTCTTGGTCTTCCTCCTACTCTCCTAGATTGGGCCTCTGCTATCTTGGACTGACCCAGGGAGCAGTGATGGGAGAGAATCATTCCAGGTGCTTCGCCAGGAACAGTTCTGCTGTAGCAGCTACTAGGCTATTGGCTGTTAGATAGGGGTGACTTAAGACATGTAAATAGAGATAGATTTTTGACCTTTTTCTTCAAAAAACTATTTCTTTTTTTTTTTTTTTAATTTTTTTTTTTTTCAACATTTATTTTTGGGACAGAGAGAGACACAGCATGAACGGGGGAGGGGCAGAGAGAGAGGGAGACACAGAATCGGAAACAGGCTCCAGGCTCTGAGCCATCAGCCCAGAGCCCGACGCGGGGCTCGAACCCACGGACCGCGAGATCGTGACCTGGCTGAAGTCGGACGCTTAACCGACTGCACCACCCAGGCGCCCCATATTTCTTTTTTTTTAAAATGTTTATATTTTTGAGAGAAAGAGAGCACATGCCACATGCAAGTGTGCACACCTGTGAGTGGGGGAGGGGCAGAAAGAGAGGGAGGCAGGATCCCAAGCGGGCTCCGTGCTGACAGCAGAGAGGCTGATAATGGGGCTCGAACTTACAAACTGTGAGATCATGACCTGAGCCGAAGTCAGACATTTGACCTACTGAGCCACCCAGGCGCCCCTTAAAAAATCTATTTCTACCAAATAGTAGGACTTATCGTAAATGTTCAATAGTTAAGATGTGGTATTGGCTCAAGGACAGACAAATAGCCCAACAGAACAGAATAAAGAGTATAGAAACTGATCCATATATCTGTGGGCACTTAGATGACAAAAGTGACACTACCGTCCAATGATGCTGAGTCAACTGGACTGGATGACTGTGAAAAAAAATTACTCTTTTTAAAAAAAATTTTTTTTTAAATATTTATTTTTGAGAGACAGAGAGAGGCATAGCATGAGCAGGGGAGGGGGAGAGAGAGACACACACAGAATCTGAAGCAGGTTCTAGGCTCTGAGCTGTTTGTTAGCACAGAGCCCAACACGGGGCTCGAACTCACCAACTGCAAGACCATGACCTGAGCCGAAGTCGGATGCTCAACCGACTGAGCCACCCAGGCACCCCGAAAAAAATTACTCTTGACTCCTATTTCATACAATACACAAAAATTACTTTAAGATGGATTGTAGATCTAAATGTAAATATTAAAATAATCTACAACTAGAAGATGACATATGAGAATATCTTCACAATATTAAGGTAGAGATTTCTTAAACAGGACACACAAATCACTATAATTGTAAAAGAAAGAATGAGTAAATTGAATTACATAAAAAATAAGAACTTCTACTCATCAAGGTGCACTATTAAAATATGAAAGGGAAGCTATAGGGAGGGAGCTGATATTTGCAGTATGTATATTTAACAAAGAATCATATCTAGAATATAGAAAGAATCTACACATCAGTAAGAGAAAGGCAGACAACCTAATCTAAAAAATGGGCAAAATACTTGAATAGGCATGTTACAAAAGAGAGTATCCAAATGGAAAGGTGCTCAGGCTCAATAGACCCAAAAGAACTGCAAGTTAAAACCCTAATTCATTACCATTTAATACCAACCAGGATGGCTAAAGCAAACCAGAAAACTCAACTACACTAAGTTTTGTGTTGGCAAGAATGTAGAGCAGTTAGAACTCTCATTCATCCTGGTGGGAGAAGAAATTGGAAACATCTTTGTAAAACTGAGAGTACTTATTAAAGATGAACATATGCATACTCTATAATTCAGTAGTTCAGATTGTAGGTATTCATGATGTACTATTAATTATGGACATATGTTAGAAACAATCCAAATTTCCATCAGCTGTAAAAAGGATAAATTGTTGCATATTCATACAATAGACTACTAGAGCAATGAGAAGGAAAGAACTGCTATTTCACCAAATACATGATGAATCTAACAAATATAATGAATGAAAGAAGGCAGACATAAAAGATAACATAGCGTATCATTCCATTTACATTAATTTCAAGAACAGGCAAAATCATTCTATGGTTTTAGAAGTAAGAATAGTGGTCATTTATTTGAGGAGCACGAGCTTTTGGGGTGCTAGTAGTCGTCTGTGTGTTATTCAGGATACTGATTATATACAGGTATTTTCACTTTGTGAAAATTCATTGAGTTGTGTACTTATGCATTGTTTTCAGTATGTGTATTTAAAAATTTTTTTTAATGTTTTATTCATTTTTTGAGAGAGAGACAGAGAGACAGAGCGCAAGCAGGGGAGGGGCAGAGAGAGAAGGAGACACAGAATCCAAAGCAGGCTCCAGGCTCTGAGCTGTCAGCACAGAGCCCAATGTGGGGCTCGAACTCATGAACCGAGAGATCATGACCTGAGCCGAAGCTGGATGCTTAACCAACTGAGCCACCCAAGCACCACTTTAGTATGCGTATTATATTGCAATAAAACTTTTACTAAAAAAATTTTCTTAAAATATGGTAGAGTTTAAGATTCTAGTTTTGAACTGGCAAAAGATTAACTTTATTAAAAATTCAAAAAATATACAAGAGAAATAGCTTAAAAAGTCTCCTTCCCACTCCTATGCCCAAGCTATCCAGTTCCCTCACAGGAAGCCAATGATATTAGTATTTTTGTGCATCCTTCCAGACATATTTTTTTTTTCCAACTTTTTTTTTTTTTTAATTTATTTTTGGGACAGAGAGAGACAGAGCATGAACGGGGGAGGGGCAGAGAGAGAGGGAGACACAGAATCGGAAACAGGCTCCAGGCTCCGAGCCATCAGCCCAGAGCCTGACGCGGGGCTCGAACTCACGGACCGCGAGATTGTGACCTGGCTGAAGTCGGACGCTTAACCGACTGCGCCACCCAGGCGCCCCCAGACATATTTTTAATATATGAGCAAATAAATACATATGTAATTACACACACACACGCGCGCACACACACACACACCCTTTTTTGGTATGCATGGCAATATTCTGAGCATGTTATCCTACAGTTTGCTTTTATCATTTATTTTAAAGACTTTTCCATATAGTACAGAAAGAAATTCCTATTCCTTCTTAAAGCTGCATAATGTATACTATTGTATGAATGTTCCATGATTTATTTAACAAGTCCCCCCCCTCTTGATGGGGATTCAGGTTAGATTATTTCTGGTTGAGAAGATTTCTTGATCCTGATCTATGTTGGGTTAAATATCTATTTTCCCAGGCCTCATTTTAACTTTTTACCACAGCCTGCACAGGTTGATATGTAGTGAAGCAATATAAAAGGGTAAAGTAGAAATAATTTGTCTATTTCTTGGGGCGCCTATGTGGTTCAGTTGGTTAAGAGTCTGACTTCAGCTCAGGTTATGATCTCATGGTTTGTGGGTTCAAGCCCTGCGTTGGGCTCTGTGCTGACAGCTCAGAGCCTGGAGCCTGCTTTGGATTCTGTGTCTCCCTTTCTGTTCCCCTCCTCAACTAATGCTCTGTCTCCTTCTGTCTCTCAAAAATGAACGAATGTTAAAAAATTTTTTTAATGAAAAAAAAGAAATAATTTGTCTATTTCTCAATTTTTTTAAAGAAAGATTGGGGGCTCCTGGGTGGCTCAGTTGGTTAAGCATCTGACTCTTGGTTTCGGCCCAGGTCATGATCTCGCAGTTCATGAGATCTAGCCCTGCGTAGGGCTCTGAGCTGATGGTGGGGAGGCTGCTTGGGATTCTCTCTCTCTCTCTCTCTCTCTCTCTCTCTCTGCTCCTCCCTGTGTGCACACACACTCTCTCTCTCTCTCTCTCAAAATAAATAAACTTAAAAAAAAAAAAAGGAAGACTAAATGACTGCAGAAATTGAAAGCTGCAGGGGCTGGAAGAGAACTAATCCTGGGTTTCCTTGCAATTGATTTAAGATTCTAATGAAAGCTAAGGATTCTTTCCTTCAGAAAAATATGCATGCTGGTAAAATTTTGCATATAAATTTTGGGGTTGATAGACCATTTGAAATTCCTCCATGGATTCTAGATTAAGAATCAAAAAACCCACCAATTTGAAAATTGGGAAACTGGGGGCCAGAGATGAGAGATGGGTTTCATATCAAGTTAATTGCAGAAGATAGTCACTTGTATTTGTGTTAAAGGAATGCCAGCAATATTCCCTCTCCTTTTGTTGGCTGATGTCATAGCCCAGACTGGTAAGGGAAGCTACTCTTTCCTTCCGAAAGAAACTTCAATTTGAAGGTAGGGTAACCTAAGACAAAAATGGTAAATTTATTTGAAAGATTGATTTCTTTGATAACAAGATGGGATGATTAGAACTTTTTGTGTAATACTTTGATTTATTTTCTTTCTCCTTTTGTTTTTGGTTCAGCCCAAGAAGAAGAGAGGAAAAGTGGAAGTGAGACCCATTAATTTGGGAACAGATTATGAATATGGGGTTTTAAACATTCACCTGACTGCATACGACATGGCCCTGGCAGAGAGTTATGCCCAATATGTTCACAACCTCTGCAACCATCTATCCATTAAAGTTGAGGAAAGGTATGAAGGATGCCTTTGCATGGGATGTTTTTGGTGTGAGTGGCATGCTCTGCTTTGTCGTTAAATGAGATTTTGAGGTATAATTTACATTTAGTAAAATTCATCCTTTTAGGTATCTAGTTTACCACAATCAGAATGTAGAACAGTTCTATTAACCCCAAAATTTCCCCAGTGCCCTGGTGTAGTTAAATCCCAACCAACAATTGATTTGCTGTCCCTGTTGTTTTAATTTCTCCAGAACATCATGTAAATGGAATCATACGGTATGTAGCTTTTTGTGTCTGTCCTCTTTCACTTAGCATAATACGTTTAATATTCATCCATGTTTTTGCAAGTATTTTATTGCTGAGTAGTATTCCATTAAATGCTGGACCTTAATTGGTTTATCCATTCACCAGTTGATGTACATTTTCATTGTTCTCTAGTTTATTGGTAATTATAAATAAAGCTGTCATAAGCATTCTCATGCATGTATCTTTTCTCCTGGATAGCCACCTAAACCTGGGATTTGGAGATTGTATGGTGAATGTATGTTTAACTTCGTAAGAAACTGACGTCTGTTTTCCAAAGTGGCTGCACCATTTTGTTTTCCCACCAACAATGTATGAGAGTTACAGTAACTCCTTTTCCTGGGCAGCACTTGGTATTGTCATTTTTTTCCCTAAAGATATATCTAATAGATATATAGTATTTCATAGTGAGTGGTCTTAATTTTCATTTCCCTAATAAATAATGATTTTGATATCTTTTCATGTGCTAATTTGGTGTATATTTGCTTTGATGACTGTTCGGATCTTTTGTCCATTTTTAAAATTGGGTTGTTTGTTTTCTTATAATTAAGTTATGAAAATTCTTTATCTATTTTTGGATACCAGTTCTTTTTCAGTATGCTTTGCAAATATTTTCTTCCTGTCTGTGACTTATCTTGTCATCTTCTTAGCTGAGTCCTTTGGAAGGCAGACTTTTTTCAAGTTTGATGAAGTTCAGTTTATTAATTTTTTTTTATTCATGCTTTTGGTGTCATATCTAAGAAAGTATTGTCTAACCCAAGATCACAAAGATATTCTCCTGTGTTTTCTTCTAAAGGTTTTATATTTTTAAGTTTTACTTTTAGGTCCATGATCCATTTTGAGTTATTTTTGTATATGGTATGAGATATGAATCAAAGTGTTTTTGGTTTTTTTTTTATTTATTTTTTTTTTTATGTTTTTTTTTCAACGTTTATTTTTATTTTTGGGACAGAGAGAGACAGAGCATGAATGGGGGAGGGGCAGAGAGAGAGGGAGACACAGAATCAGAAACAGGCTCCAGGCTCTGAGCCATCAGCCCAGAGCCCGATGCGGGGCTCGAACTCACGGACCGCGAGATTGTGACCTGGCTGAAGTCGGACGCTTAACCGACTGCGCCACCCAGGCGCCCCTGGTTTTTTTTTTTTCATGTAAATAACCAGTTGTTCCAGCACCATTTGTTAAAAAGATTTTCTAGCTTTTATCAAATTGTCTTAGCACTTTTTGAAAGTCAGTTAACCGTGTATGTGTGGGTATATTTCCAGACTCTCTTCAGTTACAGCGATGTATGTATCTATACTTATACCAATACCAGACTGTCTTGATTACTGTAGCTGGATTACTGAAACTACAACTTTTTTTTTTTTTTTCAAAATTATTTTGGCTATCCTAGGTCATTGGGTTTTCCTTAAACGTTTTATAATTATAGTTTGTCGATTTCTACAGAAAGGAACCTGATGGGATTTTATTGGGATTGTGTTGAATCTGTAGGTCAATTTGAAGAGAATTGGCAACTATTTTGATTCCTCTGATCCTTTAACGAGGTATATCTCCCCATTTATTTAGGCTTTCTTCGCCTGCTCTGGTTTTCATTTACTCTTTGGATTTGTTGGAAAACTGTAGGGGAAGAGAACTAACAATTACTGGCTATCTACTCCAGGCCAGGCACTTTACATATCTTATCTCTCAGGGTTTCAGAAGGTGTGAGATGCCCTGTAGTTTGCTTTAAATAACATTAAATCACATGGTGAGAGATTTCTTCCCTTTTTAACTCTCATTCATCCTAATTATGTCAAGGAGAGATTTTTTAGTGTGGTTCTGGTATGTCCTTAACACCACTCTAGCACCTCCTAATCTTTATAGCAGAGAAAGGACCTCAGACTCAAGAGTCTTTGGCTAGCAATCATGTCTAACGAGAATTTTATACCATTATTTTGTTTCTGTTGTACTTTTTAAAAATAAGCTCTAGGCTCAGCATGGGACTTGAACTCATGATCCTGAGATTAAGAGTCATGTGTTCTGGGGCACCTGTCATGTGTTCTGTGGTTCAGTTGGTTGAATGTCTGACTCTTGATTTCAGCTCAGGTCATGATCTCATGGTTCGTGAGTTGGAGCCCCACGTGGGGCTCTGCGCTGACAGCATGAAGCCTGCTTGGGATTCTCTCTCACCCTCTCTCTGCCCTTCCCTCCGCAAAATAAATAAACTTAAAAAAAAAAAAGTGTCATATATTCTACGGACTGAGCCAGCCAGGCACCCCCATTGTAATTTTTTTTTAACTTCTATGGATGGCAGCTGATACTGGTCTTCCATTTACAATAGTGATATAAAGTCAGGCTTACTGAGATATAGTTTAAATTCAGTAAAATTCACCCCTTTAGTGAACAATTTCTGAGTTTTGACAAATGACAGTATGTACTATCATCATCCAGATGTAGGACATTTACATTATCCCAGGAAGTTCCCTCCCACGTTTGTAGTCAGTCCCTCCTCTTAGCCCTAGTCCCTCACAACTAATGATCTGTTTTCTGCCCCTATAGTTTTTTTTAATACTTTTTAAAAAAAATGTTTACTTGGGGCGCCTGGGTGGCTCAGTCGGTTGAGCGTCCGATTTCAGCTCAGGTCACGATCTCGCAGTCCGTGAGTTCGAGCCCTGCATCGGGCTCTGTGCTGACAGCTCGGAGCCTGGAGCCTTGCTTCGGATTCTGTGTCTCCCTCTCTCTCTGCCCCTCCCCCGTTCATGCTCTGTCTCTCTCTGTCTCAAAAATAAATAAATGTTAAAAAAAAAATTTTTTTTAAAGTTTACTTATTTTTGAGAGAGAGAGAGAGAGAGAGAGAGAGAGAACAAGTGGGGGAGGGGCAGAGAGAGAGAGAGGGAGACACAGAATCCAAAGCAGGCTCCAGGCTCTGAACTGTCAGCATAGAGCCCAACATAGGACTTTAACCCATGAACTGCAAGATCATGACCAGAGCTGATGTTGGAGGCTTAACCGTCTGAGCCACCCAGGTGCCCCTATAGTTTTTGCCTTTTCCAGAATGTCATATAAGTGGGATTATACAGTATTTTTCCTTTTGAGTCTGCTTCTTTCACTTAGGGTAATGTATTTGAGATTGATCTATGCTGTTGCCCGTATCAGGTAGTTTGTTCCTTTTTGCTGCCGATTAGCATTTCATTGAGTGGATGCTTGTTTGTTTATCCATTCAACAGTCCAAGGACATTTGTATTGTTTCCTGTTTTGGGCAGTTATAAATAAAGCCACTATAAACATGTACAGCTTTTTGTGAGAACATGTTTTCATTTCTCTAGGAATTTGATTGCTGGGTCGAATGGTAAGGGCAGTGGATGTTTAAATTTATAAGAAACTGCCAAACTGTTTTCCAAAGTGGCTTTACCATTTTCTTACACATCAGCAACTTGAATTCCAGTTGCTCTACATCTCAAGTCTCTCTTTTATTTTTTTTTAAGTTTATTTATTTATTGAAAGAGAGAAAAAATGTGAGCAGGGGAGGGGCCGAGGGAGAGGTAGAGAGAGAATCCCAAGCAGGCTCCACGCTCACTGTGGAGCTAAACGCAGGGCTTAATCTTATGACTGTGAGATCATGACCGGAGCGGAAATCAAGAGTTGGATGCTTAACCAACTGAGCCACCCAGGTGCCCCTCAAGTTTATTTTTTATTTTTTTTTTAATTATTTTTTTTTCAACGTTTATTTATTTTTGGGACAGAGAGAGAGACAGAGCATGAACGGGGGAGGGGCAGAGAGAGAGGGAGACACAGACTCGGAAACAGGCTCCAGGCTCTGAGCCATCAGCCCAGAGCCCGACGCGGGGCTCGAACTCACGGACCGCGAGATCGTGACCTGGCTGAAGTCGGACGCTTAACCGATTACGCCACCCAGGCGCCCCTCAAGTTTATTTTTTAAACAACTTTTTAAGTGAACTGATTTAAAGAAAAATCATTTTGGTGGTTTGCCATTTATTGCCATATTATTTAAAGAATAATCATTTTGGTGGTTGGCCATTGTGGCAAGTAATACGTGGCCCGGTGTGTGGATATGGTAAAAATTATACTTTCTTACTCATTAGATAGCAGTATATTCCCATTTTACAAATGAGGAAACCAAGGCCCAGCAGGCCCAAAAGTCACAAAACCAGTAAGTGGCCTAGATTTAACTCATTTCTGCCTGACTCCCAGTATTTTTAATCGTATAGGGTCTACTTTAAATTCTTAAGCTAAATTTGAACTTTTAAACCTTGGTAACGTGGAATATAACTGCTAAACATGCACTTGAAAAGATTGGATAATAACCTGTGACTTTAGCTCTCACAGCTAATAGTACTTCAATTGTTTTAGGCCTGAAGATGTGCTTTATCTTTTCCTGATGCCCCAGAGAGTTGGTTGCTCTTTCAGCACTTGATGCATACTTCTATCATGTCACTTAGTGCTTTGGGCCGTAATAATCTATTCATGTGTCAGCTGCCCTCCCTACTGACTAGTGGGAACTGTGTTCTTTTTTATTTCTTTAGCATCTAGCACAGGTCCTGCCACATGGGGGACATTAAGCCGTTGTTGAAAGAATGACAGGTTCTTGAACGTGACTGAACAATGCAAGTGTGTGGTGTATATGGTATACATTTCCTGAAGTTTAATGAAAGTGTCTTTAATTAATGAATTAAAATACTGATCGAGTCTATTCCTGCTGTATGGTTGGTATTGTACTAGACATCCTGACTGGAGGATACCAAGGAGAATGTCCCTGATTTTAGGGAGTGTGTGTGTGCACGCACGTGTGTGTGTGTGCGCGCGTGTACAACGTAATGTGGAAGGTGGTAAGTGAAGGATGAAATGCAATGTCAGTTCAAGGAGGCTGAACAGCATAATAATTTAGAACAATGCTTCCTGAAAGTGCCACTCTGCAAAGATATCAGAAGCTAATGCCAAAATGTACATTAGTGCTTTGCTTCCTTCATCAAGAAAGTCTCACTATTGAAAAAAAAAATGTTGGCTGAATTAAATGTTGGTGTGTTTAATGACTGTTGCATGCTTCTTATCTTGTAACGGACTGATAACAAGCAGTTTGTTCACCAGCAACTTAACTTGCCTATGGACCATACTTTGAGTAACAGTTGGTTAAGAGTACAGGCTCTGGAATCAAACGGCTTGTGTTCAAATTCTAGTTCTACCAGTTGTTGGCAATATGACCTTCGGAAATTCTGAACCTCAGTTTCCTCATCTATCTAACTGGGATGATAATTTTCTTATTCCTTTAAGTTCTGAAAATTAAATAAGAAAGTGTATGATAGCACTTAGCAGAGAGGCCAGAACATTGTAAACACTCTGTAAATAATATTGTTATTAACAGCTACTGAGAATATATTTTTTTTAGCTGGCAGGGATTAGGGGTAGCTTCTCAGAGGTTGTGGTGGCAAAGAGGCATTAAGTGTCATTTACAGAATGTTATCATACCTATAGTGGGTTAATTCCCTGAAATAGTGTTTTACATTTTTAGAAGGACTTTTTATTTATTTATTTATTTATTTATTTTTTTCAACGTTTTATTTATTTTTGGGACAGAGAGAGACAGAGCATGAATGGGGGAGGGGCAGAGAGAGAGGGAGACACAGAATCAGAAACAGGCTCCAGGCTCCGAGCCATCAGCCCAGAGCCTGACGCGGGGCTCGAACTCACGGACCGCGAGATCGTGACCTGGCTGAAGTCGGACGCTTAACCGACTGCGCCACCCAGGCGCCCCTAGAAGGACTTTTTAAAAGGTGCTGTTTTTAAAACCTGGCTGTGGAAAGCTCAGGCTTCTTTTGAGTAAAGGCAGGAACGCAGTAGCATTTGTTGAGCACCTACCATCAGCCAACCATTCTGGCTTTTTTTGTATAATGTTGTTTGATTCCAAGAAGCACCTAAGCACCTAACACATAGTGAATCAAAGTATCAACTCTGTGGCCAGACTGCTAGGGTTTTGCTCTGGTTCTGCAGCATTCTTATTGTGTGACGTTGGGCAGTTTACTTAAACTCTGTATCTTGGTTTCCTCATCTGTAAAATGGAGTTAATACAAGTTCCTACATACAAAGGCTATAGTGAAAATTAAGGGAGATAATATATTTAAAGTGCTTATAACTGTTCCCAACGAGAGTTGGCTGCTACTATTATTATTATTTATTAATATAATAGAAGCTTGCCTATGGCCATACATCTAATAAAAGGCAAGGTCTGGATTTGAATCCACGTTTTTTTCAAATTCTCAATTCTTTGTAATTGGTTCTACATGCAGCTTTCAGTGTGATCTTTCTAGAATGGAAATATTATCGTGTTACTACCATGCTTCAAATCCTTCTATGGCTTCCCATTCCTTTAGGATCAAAATGAAAGTTCCTCACATGGTTTGTGAGGTGCTCTATGGCCTGGGCTTGCTTCTGTTGCCTTAACTCATATTTCCCGTTCCGTCTTCCTCTCCCTCCAATTAACAGAGGCTTTGATTTTATCCCTTTCCACCTCAGGACCTGTGCATATGCTTGCTCTCTAAAGCTTAGAGTACTCTTTCCCCTTTACTTAACTAACCCCTGCTTTTTTCTTAGCTTCTTCAGAGAACCTCATTAAATTAAGTCTTTATGTTAAATATTTGGAAGAAGTAAAGATTATATAACTTCTCTTTCATGGCACTCATTCCTTACCCTCGTAATTACTTGTCTCTTATTGGTCTTCTTTCTTAGACTCTAAGATCTATAAGGCAAGGACTTTCGATCTCCATTAGCAGTGTAACCCTAAGACCTTTCCCAGTACCTGACACATAGTAAGCACTGAATAAATATTCATTGACTTGGATTGAGTTTTAATAGTCATTGGCATGATTCTTAGAACAGCAGAATGAATGATGTGCTGCTTTTTGCCTCTTTTCTAGCTCGTTTCTCCAAATAGCACAGAGCATAAAGAGATGTTCGTTTTCAGCAACTCCCTTCTCTGCATTGATTGAGGTTTTCAGACCATTGTATTATTAGGCATTCTCAACTGCCCAGCTTTTCAGAGATAAAATGATTTTCTTTTCTTCTGATTTTCATTTCATCATGATCCATTTTTCCTCTGGGAGTGGTGGGGTAGGGCTCTGACCTTGAGATGGAATTGGGCAGGGGAGCAAAGTGCTGGCTTTTGTTCTATAAATGGTCTGCACTGCTGCAGCTGCAACTCACCCAGGAGGGGAGAGGAAGAAGGTCCTGCAGGTTTCTTAATCTGTCTGCCTCCCTTGCTGAGCAGCTGCCTGGAGATGGAAATCTTATTCATCTGGGAGCAGCTTCCAAGCCTGAAGCTGATGTAGCCCCTGTGCTTTGTGGAGACTAAAAGCATCACTCAGCATCACTCTCTCTAACGCTACTTTTTTTTCTTTTTTTTTTTTTTTCCTTGAAGTCCACTTACATTGCTTAAAATGGAGGTATGATTTATATTTAGTGGAATCCATGGATTCTAAGTTCCCTAATACCCCAACAGGCTCCCTTGTGTCCTGTCTCAGGCAGTAAGAATGCTATCCTGAAGGTAGCATTATTTTGTCATTTTAGATTGACTTTTGACAATTATTTCATTTCTTCCCTTCTGCTTTCCCTGTCTGATCGTTCAAGTTATGTTTATTGCAGAAAATTTGTAAAATACAGAAAAGTGTAGACACTGAAGAAAAATTACATGTATTCTTACTACTCAAAGGCCTATTCTACCTTGAAATGACCAGAGTTCCCAGTATTTCTTTGTCAAAGTACGTCAAACTATGGTTTTTTTGTTGGTTTTCTCTGAGGGCTTATCAACAGCTGCTTCACTTTTTTGGAATGCTGCCTAGGCAAATGCCTATATGTTCATTCTTTATAACTTGATAAAATGCTACCTCACCTGTGAAGTCTTCCCTCAGCTCCCTTTCTCTCTCTTGTCCCTGTAATATTCAGTACTTGACTATTACTGCCTTTTTCTTACTGTAGTGAAGATGTTTGTGTACTTTCTTGTCTCTCCAAAACACTCTTAGTGAGCTCCTTTATTTATTTATTTATTTATTTATTTATTTATTTATTATTTTTTAATGTATATTTATTTTTGAGACAGAGCAAGAGACAGAGTGCAAGCAGGGGAGGGGCAGAGAGAGAGGGAGACACAGAATCCTACGCAGGCTCCAGGCTCTGAGCTGTCAGCACAGACCCCAACGCGGGGCTTGAACTCACGAACCGTGAGACCATGAGCCGAAGTTGGACGCTTAATCAGTTGAGCCACTCAGGCACCCCTTAGTGAGCTCCTTTAAAGGATAGGGTACATATTGCCCAGTAGTGTGCCTAGGACAAAACAGGCTTTGAGTAAATGTTTGTTGAATGACTGAATGAATGAATGAATGAATGAGTGAATGAACAAATGAACAAAATCTTGTGAAGTAAGTGTTGAATAGAATGCATGCTCAGTGGCAGGAATGGACAACTCCCACTTTAGTTAGTCAGTCTTATTTGCAGAATGTCAAGAAAGAAAACTAGCGTTTTAGAATACTTTTTACTTTCCTGAAAGCTTTTGGAAGAGGAAGTCAGAGATTGTGCTAGAAAGTGGTAAGGAATGTTATTTAGGGAGGTTACTTGGAAGTTTGCAGTACCTAGCATTTACTCTTTATAAGGGCAAGGGAGTTGGCATTTGTAGTCATATTATGCCGGGCAAATTACTTCTATAATCTTATTTAATCATTGCAACAACTCTATGAACTAGGTATCATTATTCTCATTTTGTAGCTGAAGAATCTGAGACTCAGAAAACTGAATTAATTGTCCAAGGTCAAATAGGTAATAAGGGGCAGAGCCAACATTTAAATCCAGGACTATCATGTCTCTAATCCACTTCCATTATTTCCATTATTCATTTCGTAGAGAGCCATGCCCCTTGCTATCAATTGATGAAGCTTTGTTTGGCATGAAAATTCAGGAATTCTATTGTTATTATTCCATTTATCTTCATTTTGATGACCTTTTTGACAAGATAACACTAATACCGTATTTCTGTGTAGCCATCGATCCTATTTTATCACCACACCTGATCTTCACACGTCTATTAATTTAGACCTAGATTATAATCCCCTTTATTGTGGAATAAACTGAGGCCGACAGAGACAAGTAACTTGCCTCAGTAAATATTGCTAATAAGCTAGAGGGCCAAGATTTGACCCTAAATCCAGTGTTCTTTTCACTGCAGCATGTAGATCTGCTGAAGCTGATTATAGCAAGCATAGTCTCTACAACAGTATTTATCAAGCTGGGGACATTTAATAATGTCTGGAGATAATTTTTTTTTATTAAAAAAATTTTTTTTAATGTTTATTTTTGAGGGAGAGACAGAGAGCAAGCAGGGGAGGGGCAGACAGAAAGGGAGACACAGAATCTGAAGCAGGCTCCAGGCTCTGAGCTGTCAGCACAGAGCTCAACACAGGACTCACGAACCGTGAGATCATGACCTGAGCCAAAGTCAGACGTTTAACCAACTGAGCCACCCAGGTACCCCTGGAGATAATTTTTATTGTCACCATTTCAGGGGGGTACTGTTGGCATCTTGTGGGTAGAGATTAGGGATACATAGGCCAGCCCCCCCCCCCCCCGCAACAAAGAATTATTTGGTCTAAAATGTCAATAGTGCTGAGGTTGAGAAATTATGCTCTTTTAAAACAGTTGGGTTTCATGCCTCATTTCTCCAGAAGAGGTGAAATACCCAAGGTTAGCCTCCAAAGTGATGAGGTTAATTCTTTTAGAATTGGCTTTTCTTTAGTAGCAGTGAATAGTTATTAATCACCAGATTTTATTCAATGTTCTATCAGGCAAGAACTAGGGATGCAAAAGGCATTAGACATGGTCTGTTCCTTCAGGGAGTTTAGAGGTTTCTGGAGGAGGTTTAAGAGGATCTGCTTACTTTACCCTGGTTGCAGATAAACTGCCCTAGATTCCAGGAGTCACTGCATTGCAGGAGTGGCTGTACTCAGGGACCACCCTGATTCAAGTGGTGCTGCTGACTTAAAGGAACCCTCCTCATAGCTGACTCTTCCTTCCCATAGTTATGCGATGCCCACCAAAACCATGGAGGTATTGCAGCTGCAAGACCAAGGCAGCAAAATGTTCTTGGACTCAGTTCTTACCACCCATGAGCGAGTGGTTCAGGTAGGCACTCTGGGAGAAACTTGAAATGTATTTGCCTCTCCTGGTTCTTCTTCTATTTTTTTCTCCTTCTACCATGCCCTTCTCTTCCTGTTGCCTGCCCCCTGAAATGATGATGTTCTCCAGGGTTTAGTTCTTGGTCCTTCCATCTCTCCTTGTGTAATACCTTCCCTCTATGCAATCTCACTCATTCCCCGGGTCTCAGTGGCCATCATAACATACCGACAACCCCCTGATACATATCTCCCAGTCGTGATGGGTTATATACTAATAACCCCTAGATAACATCTCCAGTCCTGATCTCTCCGTTGAGCTTCAAACCTGATATCCACTTATTTACTGGACTTCTCCACTGGGATATTCCACAGGTGTCCTACACTCAGCATATATAAAACCAATTGTAGAGGAACTGACGTTTTGCTTTTTAAAGTTTATTTTTTTAGGGGTGCCTGGGTGGCTCAGTTGGTTGAATCTGTGACTTTGGCTCAGGTTATGATCTTGCGGTTTGGGGGTTTGATCCCTGCTTCCAATTCTGTGTTTCCCTCTCCCTCTGCCCCTCCTCTGTCACATTCTATCTCTCCCTCTCAAAAGTAAACACTAAAAAATTTTATTAAGTTTATTTTTTTTAAATTTATTTTGAGAGCAAGAGAGAGGGAGCTTGTGAGCAGGGGGAGGAGAGGGAGGGCGAGAGACAGGGAGAGAGGGAATTCCAAGCAGGCTCCCTGCTGTCAGTGCAGGACCTGATGTGGGGCTTGATCTCAAATAGTGACATCATGACCTGAGCCGAAATCAAGAGTTGGAGACTTAACCAACTGAGCCACCCAGATGCCCCCTAACAGCTTTATTGAGAATTTTATTCATATACAATTTACCCATTTAACATGCACAATTAAATGGGTTTTAATATATTCACAGTTAGGCAACCATCACCACAATTTTAAACAATTTCATTACCCCGAAAGGAAACTCTACCCATTTGCAGTCACTCCTCCTTCCCTGTCCCCCCCAGCTCCTGGCAACCACAAATCTATTCCTGCCTCTATGATCTTACCTCTTCTGGACATTTCATTTAAATGGAATTATACAATATATGGCCTTTTCTGTCTGGCTACTTCCACTTAGCATGTTTTCAAGGTTCATCCATGTTGTAGCAGGTATCAATGCTTCATTCCTTTGTATTGCCAAATAATATTCCCGTGTATGGACATCACCCCTTTCTGACCCACTCAAGAAGTATATCAACAAGACGTATATATTCCATAATATATGTTCCATAATATAACATTCCGTAACAGAATGTTAAGGTAGTAACACCTTAAATCTATTATGCTAACTTTAAAAATTAAGTACTTAACAATCTTTAGTTCTTTAAATATTATCAGAAATAAATTATTTGAGATACAGATCTTAAGAAAGATCTATCTTGCCACTGAGGCCCATAGGATAAAGTTTGATCTCTTTAGTGCCTAAATACCTTTATGATTCTCTTCCTGCTTTCCTCTTCTCACCCCATTCATTCCAGCCATACATGGAACTCATTTTAATTCCCTAGTACTGTGTGATGCAACACACTTTACTGATTTCTTCTGCTTTGAAAACCCTCCCTATTACTGCTGAATTCTCCTAGTTTACTCCTGTTTTTCTTCAAGACTCCACCTAGAAGTTACCTTTTTTTGGAAGCTGTCTTTGACCTCCTTAGGTTAGGAGATAATTGTCTTGTGGGTTCCTGCAGCCCCCTGCATGCCCTTCTACTACACATCTGATTCGCCTCTGGATTCTCTGCACAGGGTCTGACACTAGTCCAGTCTATGTGGGTACACCTGAGTTGAGTCAGAAAGTCATCCTGGACTTGATAACCTCTTGGTCCAGTTATGACATCCATTGTCTGCAGGAGCAGACACTAGCCATGACTACTATGTTGGCAAGCAGACACTTTGATGGCAAGAGGAATCCTGTAGAGGTTGGCTCTGAAACTGGCTCTGGGTGTTAATCCTCTACCCAAGGGCCCTGTAGCTCTGCTGAAGCTGACATCTGAGCCCCTGCCATGTCTGCCCAATCACCTGGCTTTCAGTGCTCTCTCTTAGAGCATCTTCTTTCCTTTGCAGATCAGCGGTTTGAGTGCTACATTTGCAGAGATTTTCTTGGAAATAATCCAAAGCAATCTTCCTGAAGGAGTCAGATTGTCAGTGAAGGAGGTATGTGCTAGTTTGAGAAGAGGCCCCCTGGTGGCCCACCTGTGTTCAATATGGATAAGAGCATCTGGCTTTAGAAACAAGACAGAAATGGGGCGCCTGGGTGGCGCAGCCGGTTAAGCGTCCGACTTCAGCCAGGTCACGATCTCACGGTCCGTGAGTTCGAGCCCCGCGTCGGGCTCTGGGCTGATGGCTCAGAGCCTGGAGCCTGTTTCCGATTCTGTGTCTCCCTCTCTCTCTGCCCCTCCCCCGTTCATGCTCTGTCTCTCTCTGTCCCAAAAATAAATAAACGTTGAAAAAAAATTAAAAAAAAAAATAAAAAGAAAAAAAGAAACAAGACAGAAATGTGGGTAATTTAGCCCAGATAATAAACAGGAAAGGTTTGCAGACTGGTATAACTGTGGTCATTATCCTGCCTCTTCCAATGGATCAGGGGTGATCCTTTATGGACCACAGGAGCAGAACTCCATCACAGTATCCTGGTGTTAGGGGTGAACCCATAGTTGTGTGCAGAAATAACATGATTTAAGATTACATACAGTCTAATTAATCAGAACACAAATAAGGAAATGTACTTTAAAGAAGAGTTTCCTGGACCTTTAAGGCTTGACTGTAGCCTGACTGAAGAATGCCAATCAGAAGGAAATTTGGCATGCAAAACTTAGAAAACATTAGGAACTTCAGCCTAAATACTGAGTATTTGGGTCCATATGCCAAGACAAGGCTTGTTATGACACAGATACATCAGGTCATTTTAGACTGATGCAGTTTGCTGCATCCAGCTCTCCTTGTTCTGAGTCCATGCTTGTTAATTCTCTTCTTGTTATTCAGGTTTCACACAGATCTGTATACAGGAGAAAATGTGCTGGTCATGCTGACTTAAATATTCCAGTCCTTATGTCTTTCCTATTGTAGATGGAGAATTTGGGCATTGCCTCTCTTTAAATGCTTCTAATGATATACTCAGCATTCTGACATTAATTCTTTATATGTCTGTCTTCTCTCACCAGACTTAAGTTCATTTAAGGCAGGGAGGAAGTCCGATTCAACTTAGAATCCCTAGTATCTAATATAAGTCTCATGAAAAGTTAGTTGAATCTGAATCATTCTCTACAGAGCTGTCTGATGGCTTTTTTTTAACGTGTATTTATTTATTTTTGAGAGAGAGAGTGTGAGCAGGGGAGAGGGACAGGAAGAGTGGGAGAGGATCCCAAGCAGGTTCCATGCTCAGCACAGAGCCTGACTCAGGGCTTGATCCCACAAACTGTGAGATCATGACCTGAACCAAAATCAAGAGTCATATGCTTAACCGAGTGAGCCACCCAGATGCCCTGCTTTTTTTTTTTTTTTAATGCTGTGTATGTATGAATAACTGAAAGCTCTGTAGTAATTCTCACTTACTTTCTTTTTCTTCTCCCCAGCACACTGAAGAAGACTTCAAAGGAAGGTTCAAAGCTCGACCAGAACTGGAAGAACTGTTGGCTAAGTTGAACTAGCTCATTGCAAACCCTTTCAAGCCAGGACTGGTGATATTGAGTGCCAAGGGGAAGAGCTTCCTGGGTGGTCAAAATTAAGAAGATCCTTTAGATATTGTAACTACCCATCCCCATTAGCCAGGAATGCCTCCTCTCTTATATGGAGGAGTGTTGCCGATTACCACTTTCCTTTGAGCCAACCTAAGACATCCTTCATCTAATAAAAATCTGCAGCTGGTGGACATGTGCGTATGTGAGAAGTCCATCCATCCTGTGGAGTATCTTTTATTTTTTTATTTTAAGATTTTATTTTTAAGTAATCTCTACACCCACCCAGCAGCGTGGGGCTTGAACTCACAACCCCAAGATCAAGAGTCATATGCTCCACCGACTGAGCCAGCCAGCTGCCCTGTGGAGTATCTTTAAGGGATTCTATTTTCTCTTTAGCACAAAAACATACTTCCTTTCAATATTTCTCCAGTTAGAGTGATCTCATTCTTTAAAGCAATCTGGCATTGAGTCTTTTAGTGAAACAGAGGATCATAAGTAAACTTGGGTAGAAGGAATAGGGACGGGGCTTTTGGTTTTGCTTATGAAAAAAGCTCTCCAGATAGAAACAAGGTCTGTCCACTCTGCCCCTCCCCCGTTCATGCTCTGTCTCTCTCTGTCCCAAAAAT
>NW_024412411.1:3510375-3559551 GCF_014898765.1 Herpailurus yagouaroundi
TTTTTTTTTAAATAAAAAAAAGAAACAAGGTCTGTCCATAGTGAAAAAAATTGCTTTGTGGGGCAGTGAGTGACTTGTCATATTCAGGCAGATGTTACATAACTGCTAATTAGGGTTACCTGGAGTGGGTTTAAACAAAGAATTAAAGTTGATTTTGGTCAGGGGTCAGAAAACTACTGCTTGTGAGCCAAGCCCCACTGACTGCCTGCTTGTTTATTTGTTTTAATGTTTGTTTGTTTCTTTCTTTATTGAGAGAGCATGAGTGGGGTAGGGGCAGAGAGAGGAAGAGAGAGAGAGGAAGAGTGGGAATCCCAAGCAGGCTCTGTGCTGTGAGTGCATCTGACACAGGGGCTCAGTCTTATGAACTGTGAGATCATGGCTTGAGCTGAAATCAAGAGTTGGATGATTAACCAACTGAGCCACCCCGGCACCCCGCGCTTTTTTTTTTTCTTTTTTTAAGTAATTCATTGAGGTGAAATTCACAAACCACAAAATTAACCATTTTAAAACAAACAATTCAGTGGTATTTAATGCATTCACAATGTTATACAACTACCACCTATATCTAGTTCTAAAACCCCATTGCCTATTTATTGGAACAGAGCCACGGTCACTCATTTACATGTCATCTATGGCTGCTTTCACACTGGCAGCTGAGTAGTTGCGACACAGACTGTAAAACCAAAACATTCATTATGTGTCCTTTATAAAAACAGTCAATCCCTGATCTAAGTCACTGATTCTCAAACTTAAGTGTGTATCAGGATCACCTGGAGAGCTTTTTTAAACATAAATTGCTGCTCTTACCCCCAGATTTTCTGACTTAGTAGATCTTGAATGAGGGCCTATAATTTGAATTTCTTACACATTCCTAGGTGATGCTGATGCTACTGGTCCAGGGTTAACTTTTTGTTTTAACGTTTATTTTTGAGAGACTGAGCAGGAGATGAGCAGGAGAGGGCAGGAGGGGGGCAGAGAGAGGAAGACACGGAATCTAAAGCAGGCTCTGGGCTCTGAGCTGTAAGCACAGAGCCTGACGAAGGGCTTGAACTCATGAACCATGAGATCATGACCTGGGCCGAAGTTGGATGCTTAACTGACTGAGCCACCCAGGCCCCCCCAGGATTACCTCTTTGAGAACCATTAGTCTAAGTGACCTCTAATGTTTTTCCTATTTTGAACATTAGTTCGTTCATACTTTTGTACATAATAGCTATATCATTTATTGAGCTAGACCCTGCTCAAGGTACTAAATGAGCGCTAATCCTTACACCAGTCTTTTAGGGTGTGTATAGGAGTGCATGTGGATGGGTATCTGTGTATGTGAAAAGGTTATGTGTGAGTGGTGTGTCTGAGTATGCATGAGTGTATCTCACATTTACTGAGCCCTCATTATATCTATGTACTTTATAAAGATTATCCTTGAGATTGATAGTATTCCAGTTTATACATGGAGAAACTGAGGTTTGGAGAGATGAAGTGACTTCCTTTTCCTGAAGGGTCACATAGCTAATAAGTGGCAGATCTTTCTCCTCGCTTCTTGTGGGATTCTCCTACACAGAGGTCTGTGGGAGCCCAGAGCAGTCTTAGCATTGCAGGTACTTTTCTGAAACTCAACAGTTTCAGTCCTGATGTTATTATGGTTTCTTTGCCTTGGTATCTAAAGGCAGTAAGAAGAAACTCAAGATTTCCTTCCAAGGTATAACCCTAAGGGGTCAAGAGAGCAGATACCCTCAATTAAAATGCTTCACTGAATTCCCATTGGAGGTTCAGCAGGCTATTACTTCCAAGTAAACCCCACTGGGAGTGTGGGCAGAATTTTTTAGGTGAAGACTGGTATTTTGGTTGTAGAATTATTCATTGCTGAGTCTCCTTTAGAGAAGATAAAAGAGAAGTTGCTAATGATAAGTGTAAATTTGGGGGATGTATAGTGACATGAAGACAAAAAGATGAATAAACACATGTTTGCAAACACACACACACACTGTCCCCATATCTATCATATGGACTCCATTTAGGAACCTGGAAAACAGCATTTCTTTTCAGTTTCCCACTTTTCCTTGTTATTGATTTGTGGAAGCAGGACACAGGATTTCATAAATTGAGAAGATATTAGAGCTGAAGAACATTAGGACCCAGCCAGCCTAACCCTCTCTTTTAGCAGGTGTGGGTTAGGGGCCAAGGAAAGGCAGTGCTTTACCCAAGGTCACTGGGCACCTTATTGGCAGAGCTGGGAGCAGGATTTAGATCTCTTGATTCCCAGTCCATCCCTTTCCATTACATCATGGAGGGATGAGTCAGGCTTATCTCGTAAATAGGAGGCAGCTGGGTTCTGTCACCTTGGAGTCTTATGTCACTGACCTCGTTGATTTTTCCTCTTGCCAGAGTCAAAGAGCTTTTGTTACTCATTAGTCTGCCCTGAAATAAGTGGAAATTGCTCCTAATGTCTTATCCTGGCAAGAAGGATGGGAGATATTCTGATTGCTAGAACCTCAGAGTTACGATGACAAGCTTCATTTGACTCTCTAGAGTGAGGCCCATAAGGAAATGGACTTTCCTAGAATCACATGGCAGTGAAATCAAATGGAATGCAAGTCTTCTGGCTCTAGGTTGAAAATACCTTGGCCACCCTCCCTGAGAAAACTTATTATAAAGGAAAGAGTCAGACAAACTTGGGCTATTCCTAGTTCCTGCACTTATTAGTCTTAAGGCCTCAGGTGAATTATTTTCACCTCATAAACCTCAGTTTTCTGATCCGTAAAGTGGAAAGAATCCCTTTAGCAGTTAGAGACAGAGATAATGTATACAATGGGCTAGCAAGTGCTCAGTAAATGTTGGATTACCTTCCCTTCTAAACTTCTTCAGCATACTTTTTAGAGTTTTTTAGAGTTTTTTAAAGTATAACTTAAAATATATATAGTAAAACAACCTATCTTAAGTGTATATTTGATCAGTTTAAAAAAATAGTCACCCCTAGAAGTACACTTCTAGCAAGATAAAGAACACTTCCATAACCCCAGAAAGTTCCTTGACATTCGTTCATTCTTCCTCAGAAGCAACCATTAATATCATTTCTAGTGCCACAGATTAGTTTTGCTTTTCTAGTATTACATATAAATATCACAGTATATACCCTTTTGTGTCTGATTTCATTTACCCTGTTTTATCCATGTTGTTGTGTCTATCAATAGTTCATCCCTTCAGCATACTTTTAGTTTTCAATGTCCTGGTTAGCGTTAAACTGTGCCCAGAACCACCATGAAAACATGAGGGGTAGGCAGAAGAGACAAGATGAAAGATAATGGATTGGGATTCAGAACATCTGGGTGCTAGTTTTGGCTCCATCAATACATAACCTTCGGGATGATCCATTTTGATCTTCATTTGAAAGATGAGATAATTGACCCAGCAGGGAAACCGACTTGTCCAAGGTCACTGTGTTAGCCAGTGAGAGCCAGAGATAGCTCCAGTTTACTCAATTCCTGGTCAGTGCATATCACTGAGATTTTCAGAAATGAATCTTTATGTAGATCAGTAACTTTCAAGAAGGACTGAATGCCTGGATTGAATGGGCAGTCTTCCTAGGTAAGGCCAGCAAATTCCTTAGCTTCATGTTTTAGTCCCTTTCTTCTAGCTAAGGATGCCTTGTTCTGCTACCACAAAAATTGGCAGCTGGAAATTGGCAGCTGTGGATTCTGAGAGTGTTTTAGTTGCGGGTAAATGGAATCTGGACATTTTGGGCATTCAAACACTGTAGCAATGCTCAGAGACCCCTATTTCTAGGGTGTAAATTGTACCTAAGGAAAGAAAGTTCTCTGTGCAAGCACTAGGTATGTCTAGAACTAGACCTGCTGGAAAGGCAGTGCACACAGAATTGGCCAATGTGTCTTGTGCTGGTTTAATCTGTGCTTTGATATCTTTGTGCCATTTTTGTCTTCAAATGTCTGGTTTCCCTGGAGAATCTGAAATGACTCATTTAGTTCTTATAAATCTCCCTGGAATGACTTTCATTCCCAGTCATTTCAGATTTAGCTCACCATTTAGACAGAATGCCCAGGCTCTGAAAGATGCCTGAGCTCCAGAGAATGAAAACTCTGCAGAAGAAAGCTGCTGGAAAAGAATCCCTCCCACTTCTGCCAGCTTTAAGTCCCTGCTGGAGCAGAGTAGGGAACTCTATCATTCTATACAGCGGACAGTGTAAGGTTTCAACCTGGACTGGCTCCAGTTCTCTTTAGATTTCTAGTCAGCAGCCCAAGGACTTAGCCTCGCAACTTTACCTGAGGAAGGGAGTGGGAGGCATCTCTTATTACTCATCTAGTAAAATGCCATTACAGTGCACCTTTGTCCTGAGCACAGGCCAAGTCCCCAGCTAAAGACCTTGCAGGGAAGGGCCAACTCTTGAGTCTGCCCTAGGCCTAGCCAAGGGTGGCATCCACCCAGCCAAGAGGTCTCTCCACTCATCCCTGGCACCAAGCCTCTGTACACAGGTAAGTATAGGTTATATAGGGATAAGCACGGACCACCTTAAATTACAGCTCCATGGCTATGGGCTCCAGAGCTGAGAGACTTAAAAAACATGCCAATCTATAACCCTGTGGGCAATGTGTACTGGTTAATCTTTAAGTAAAACACTAAAAAAAGAAAAAGAAAGAAAGAAAAGGTAGTATTTACATAGTCTATGTAGTTACTATTTGTTAAACATTATACTAAGCACTGGATGACTATGAGAACACAGAACAGAGAACAGCATAGACTTTAGAATAAGACTTGAAAGTCTGACCCCCAAACTGACGTTTATTTCCTCCTCTGTAAATGGGAGCTAATGGAATAATTATGGGGATTAAATGAGAAAATGTAACTCAGTAGAGTGCCTAGCACACAATAATAATCACAATAATAGGCAATATTTAGTGAATGCTTCCTGTGTACCACACAGTTTCTAACTCATTCAACAACTTTATAAGGAAGGTCTACATTTATTAGTTTTAAGGCCTATGGTGTGTATTTTACAGAAGAAAAAAACAGATCCTGAGATGTTAACTAATTTGCCCCAAATCACACACCTTACGTGGCATAGTGGGATTTGAAAGCATTGTATCATAGGGATTGAGACGAAACGATGGAACCAAACAGCCTGGGTTAAATGCTTCATAACTATTATAATATATAACATAACATTTATATTATATATGACACACATATAATATACATAAATATAATATTTATAAGAGTTTTAATAGTTCAAAATATGCTAGTAATTTTTATTATTTGCTATTTATATATTGTCCCTCATTTAATTCTCTAAGTATGTGTATTAAACAGAAATTATCCCCATTTACTTTGAGGAAACAGATTTGGGTGGCAACAGAGCCCTCTTTACCCAGATATATCCTGTGACCCACCCAGTGTTAGCTCCCTGGTAGAGCTGGAGTCCTAAAAAAGTTACACTTAGCTGGTTTAGTTTCCTCCTGCTAAGGAGGTCCTTCTAACCTTCCCCTTTGCTAGAATCCCACCTACCTTACCCACAGTCTATCATTTCTATTTTAATTACACAAATTAACACATAGATACATTCCTGTTGTAAAAGACTTGAATATATAAGCAAATACAGTTCTTATTGATGGAGTTTTACATTGTGACCATTTATCCACTCTTTAAACAATGCAATGAATGTAACAGTATATACATCTTGTAAAAATATATTTAAGAGGGCTCCTAAAAAAGGAATTTCTATTGCAATATTTTAATTTTTTCTAAGTTTTTATTTTAAGTAATCTCTACACCTAAAGTGGGGCCTGAATTTGTGACCCTGAGATTAAGAGTTACATACTCTTCTGAATGAGCCAGCCAGGTACCCCGCTGTTGAAATATTTATTTATTTTAATTTTTTTTTTAACGTTTATTTATTTTTGAGACAGGGAGAGACAGCATGAATGGGGGAGGGTCAGAGAGAGAGGGAGACACAGAATCCGAAACAGGCTCCAGGCTCCGAGCTGTCAGCACAGAGCCCGACGCGGGGCTCAAACTCACGGACCGCGAGATCATGACCTGAGCCGAAGTCGGACGCTTAACCGACTGAGCCACCCAGGCGCCCCTGAAATATTTAAAGTATTTATATAGATCCCATCAAATTGTCCTCCAAAAGCTTTACTAATTTATTATCCCTTTAAGTGTGATTGTGCCTGTTCTTCATTCTCACCAGTACTGGTCATTATAAATACTTTTAATTTTTGTCAATAGAAATAGCTAATAACCACTTTAACTTTTTTTTTTCCTTCTTTTTCAACGTTTTTATTTATTTTTGGGACAGAGAGAGACAGAGCATGAACGGGGGAGGGGCAGAGAGAGAGGGAGACACAGAATCGGAAACAGGCTCCAGGCTCTGAGCCATCAGCCCAGAGCCTGACGCGGGGCTTGAACTCACGGACCGCGAGATCGTGACCTGGCTGAAGTCGGACGCTTAACCGACTGCGCCACCCAGGCGCCCCACCACTTTAACTTTTTTTATGTTTCAATTGGGTTTGCTTTTTCTCACTGATTTCTAGGTACTTTTTACTTGTGCAGATGGTATTCTGTTACATATGTTACAAATAGGTAATGTCTCCTTTATCATTAAAGGTTCAACTCAACTAACTCCCTTGAGATTCTTGCTGACAGCTGCAGTCCACACTGCTCCCTCTGATGACTCAGCATTGAGCAGACATGCACCCCAAAGAGATTCATCTCTCTCTATATGCCATTCATCCCATTCTAATTGGATTTTATTGTTCTTTAAACTTGTATTCCTCCTGTCTTCTACCCTCTTCTCTTTCCTCCCCAGTCACCAACAAAGACTCAAAGTAGTTTTAGGGCCTACAATACTTCAGATTTGTGCTTCCAATAGATGCTCAAGAAATGTAACTGATGATGAGAGCATATGCCCCTTTGCATTCCAGCTTCTGTGGCAAGAGTCACTCTTCTAACTCCCTTCCCACTCCCAAATGCCTCATAGGGCTAGGCAGAAAGTAATAGAATGGGTAATGTAGTTTCATGGAAGGAAATGAAAATCAATGGCAACTGTTAACAATTGGAGAACATAACCACCTAAAAGAAGCATCCATATTCAGCTCCAGCAAATTACTGTCAAGTAGGAATATAAGCTCCATGTTGATAGCTTCTCCAGTTTTTAAAATCTGAAAATCTGTATTTTATGTTAAATGTGCCTTTTAAATGTCAGCCAACATTGTGTGTTTCCTGGGCTGGAAGCACGCTGAGGTCAGACTGTATCTGTATGCACATAAGAGGCACTCGATGTTTATTTTCTCATTTGTTTTCTTCCTTCCTTAGACTGAATGAAACATCCAGAACAACTAATGAAAGATAAAGGCACTTATATAATGGCCAGTAATTAGTTGTTCTAATGCTGTTTTATTTATTTCTATCTCTCAAACCAGACTAAGAAACATGAAAGAAGAGATCCTATTATTTATCACATCAGATCATATTATTCATTCACACGGTACCTGGCACATGGGAAGGTCTCAGAAAAACTTGCTGTGTTGAACCAATTACTCAATAAATGAAGACCTGATTAGGTAATCAGTTTACATTTAGATTGTGAATTTACTTTTAAAATTAAACATCCATGTAATCGGCTCAGTACCTGGCACACTGACCCAAGATGTAAGGTAAGAGAGCATCCCTTAACCCAACTCTTTGTTTTACTTGGCAAATATCAGTTGACATTTAATACTGGTGTAACATGGTAGGTGAGGATGTGTGGGATTGCACAATGAAAATATGACAGCTCTTTACAGCAGTCATGTCCAAACCCATGGCTGTCTGGCTCTCAAAGTCAGTCTTGGCCAGACAATCCCCATGTTCTACACCTCTCGGCCCAAACTTCCACTGTTCAGGACTTCTTCCTCCTATGATCTCTCTGGGCTGGTTTCTTCAGGGACATCCTCTGGGGATAGGTGGTTTGGGGTCTCAGTGGTGAGCACTGCCTTGCTCTTTCCTCCTCTGCAGCTCCTCCCGCCGCCTTGCCTGATGTTCACTCATGCAGTCCCTGAAGGCCTGTACCTGTGGCTGACACTGTCGCCAGTCCTGGTGTTGGGCCATGCACTCCTGTACTGCATAGTGGGAAGCAGCACAACCAGAGCGGGAAATCAGCTGGTCCAGCGGATCCTCTTCCTCATCCTCCTTCTTCACCTGTCGGGCCCAAGTATGGCCTTGAGTTGACATCTTTGAGAATCTCTGGAATAATGGAGGCAAAGTTAGAGTAGGAATGTGATTATGAGGTTCCATTACTATCAATAACATTGACCAAACTGCACTGTTATAGCCTAGCCTATCTGTATATCTGTCTCCCCTTGCAGAGTGTAAGCTTATTTGAGAACAGATATTGGGCCTGATTCATTGGTGCCATCAGTACTAGGCCTGGCAAGAGAGCAGATCTGTAAAACGGTTTGAACTCAATAGAATGACATAAAGTATATGAGAATGTTTGGCACAGCACTAAATAAGCTTGAATGGATTTTGCTAACGGAATTTGAATTAGGTGAAATGTCACCTTTTTGCAGCAGATGTCTCCCCAAAAGAATGAATCTCTCCCTTCCTCCTATTAGCCTTTTCCTATGGCTGGAAAAGAACATAGTTTAACACTTGGGAGATTACCCAAATATGGGTAGCGTTTGACATACAGGAGGAATGGAGAGTTCAGTTTAGCTGTAGCATAGAGTGTGCATGGGCGCATAAGTCTGTGAGATGAGAGTACTTAATGTGAGGTTGATTTGCCCAGACTGTCTTCCCAAGATCATCTGCCTCAGAGCACCCAGCAGAAAGCAGCCTACAGAAGGAACTTGAGAAAGCTTTGAAGGGAAATAACCTCAGCCTTTGAACAAATTTCACCATGACAGGCTTTAAAGGAACTAGTACTCTTCAATGCCTTTCCTGTTTCTCTGATTCATTCAACAAATGATTATTGAGTACCTATCATGTACCAGGTACAACGCAAGAATTGAGAATACAGGAGTGACCAAGACGGATGCATTTCCTGCCTTATTGGAATTTACCCTTCAGTGCCTTTCCTGTGTCTCTGATTCATTCAACAAATGATCAATGAGAACCTATCATGTACCAGGCACTATGCTAGAGTTGACGATACAGGAGTGACCAAGACGGATATAGTTCCTGCCTTAATGGAGTTTACAATCTAGACAATAAACAGGTTACCACACAGTGTGTACAGATAGCTAAGATTGGGAACACACTAGAGGATCACCTAATCCAGACATGGCAGGAACAGGCTGAGTAGGCTTCCTGGAAGAAGTGATTTCTAAACTGAGACTTGAAGGATGAATAGGAGTTAGCCAAGCATGGGGAGAAACAATACGGGTAGTCAATGGAAGAGCAGGGTCAGGGGTTGAGACAGAATTTGACGCAGGAGAGGAACTCAAAGTTCTGTATGACTAGGGAATAACAAATGAAATCGGCACTATGAGAAAATATCTGATCATAGCAAGGTCTTGTTGGCCACGTTAAGCCAACATAGCCTACCCAAAACTCATTTGCTTTGGAGGCAGTATAACTTAAGGAAGGAGGTGGGTAATAGGTTTTGAAAAGAGACTAAGATTGGAAACCTAGCTTTGTTACTGACTCACTGGGTGACCTTAAGAAAATCACTTCATAATCTCTTGAAAAAGAGTTCACATCTACCTCACAAGACTGTTGAAGACTAAATGACATAGTGCACGTAAGCCTGGCATGTCCAAAGACTTCAATTAATAAGTTTTTATTACTGTACAGAAAAAGTGCCCTGGATTCTAAGCCAAGAGAACTAGGTTCGAATCCTGACACCACATTTTACCATACAATCTTCTTAGCTTCCTCCTTAATAATACTGAACTCATACAACTAATATAAGGATTAATATGATAATGGACGAGAAATGCATGCGCGACAACAGGGCTCACAGTAAATGCGACGGTACTCTTTCCCCATCACATCCTGGCTTCAGTCTTCCCTGAAGGAAAAAGAGGAAGACCCATGGTTGGAGATCAGGGCAAGCAAATGGTCGGCAGCGGGATGGCTGAGACTGGCCTGGACTAGGAAGACATAGGAAAGCAGAGAAATTCATGTGTCCAAGGCACCTGCAGCTTCCACTTTAAAGTCTCCCACTTTAAGAAGACTCAAGCGCGCGCGCGGCAGCCAACCGCAGCCCCGCTGTGCCGGCTAAGCCTTACTGCGCAAGGACGCGGTACAGAGTGCTCACCGAGCAACAGGTGGAACACGAGAATTTGGACGCGCGTTCCTGCACGTCGCGGTCCGTCTGGTAGGCAGTTGTAACTCTCCCGACACTCCGACCGGAAACCAGCCTGTAAGGGAGCTTGAGAGCGGAAGTGGGGAACAGGGACCCGCCGCGCATAATCATTGGCGGCCTCTCAGTAGAGATTCCGCCCTCCAAACTCGTCGCAGCCCCTTCTGGCACCCACTTCCGGCGAAGAGCGGAAGAGGCGGGCAGGTGGAGGCGGGGCTAAGATGGCGGCGCCTTTGAGGATTCAGAGCGACTGGGCCCAAGCCCTCAGGTGAACAAAGGCCCAGACCCGGGACGGAGGAGGCGGGTAACGCGTGTTGTCTTTGCGTTAAGGAGCGCTGTACCCAGTCCAGGATAGGGATTACCTCATCGATTTTTAAGGGATCCCTGGGTGTAGAAAAAGAAGTGACACATGGTCATAGGTTTTCATTCTCAGAAGAGCTGTCCTGAGGCCAAGGCAACACGTACGTGCTGTGTGATCCCAGCACCAGGATTAGGATCAATGAGTGGACAAAGACAGGCAAACTGGGAGGCAGGGAAACTCTTGGCCAAGTAGTCCTAGTCATTTAGCAAATATTTACTGTAGTTGCAAAAGTCCTAGTACTCAACCACCTACCTCCACATTGTCTTTGAGTGTATGATGGAATCCTTGTATTCTCGGACCCCCAGTGCTATGTTAGACATATTGGGCAGTTCTATTCAGGAAACAGTGTAACAACCACTATGTCCAGACCCTGTGAGTGTGGAGTTTTAAACAGTGGTTTCTGCCTTCAAGAAGCTGACAGCTTAATTGGGAATGCACAGCAAACCATTCATTCAATATCTATTTATTCATGGTATACTGTGCAAGTTATTACTGCGTGCACCAGGATGAGTACAGCAGTGCCATGAATGGCAACTGTTACTACTAAGGGTTTTTCAAATCGGAACAGTGGTGAAGATGAATAAAACATAGCTTTTTGCATTTAAGAAACTTACACTTTACTATGTGGACTAAATTACTTACTACAACACAGAATGTGTGACAAGTAATAAAGGAAGAACACTAACCTTTACTGAGGGCCAACCAGGAGAGAATGCAGGAGAGGAATAAAGAAGTTAACTTGCTTAGGATTTTGCAGCCAGTGAGTTACAGAGAGTTACTTAGTATCAACCTAGATTTTTCTGTCTCAAAAGTGTAAGTCTTTTTCATTATATCCTAAAAGTGTTAAGAGTGATGAGGTAAGGATTTGGATGATTGGAGAGGAGCATTCTAAAACATGTAAAAAGTCAGTGACCTGTTGGAATGCAGACATTGTGTACTAGTCCCTTGTTTCAATTCGTTTTCCAGATAGCTAGGTGACCTTGAGCAAGTCACTTTTTCCTGAGCTTTAGGGTTTTTTTTTAAAGTCAGTTTTCTTAATAAATGTTTATTTATTTTTATTTTTTAATATGAAATTTAATGTCAAACTGGTTTCCATACAACACCCAGTGCTCATCCTAACAGGTGCCCTCCTCAATGCCAATCACCCACTTTCCCCTCCCTCCCACCCCCCATCAACCCTCAGTTTATTCTCAGTTTTTAAGAGTCTGTTATGGTTTGGCTCCCCCCTCTCTTTTTTTTTTTCCTTCTCCTCCCCCCAAAATGTTTTATTTCTTTTGAGAGAGAGAGAGAGGGAGAGAGAGAGAGAGCGTGCACACACAAGTGGGAGAGGGGCAGAGAGAGAGAATTCCAAGCAGGTTCTGTGCTGTCAGCACAGAGCCCATTGCCGGGCTTGAACCCATGAACCGTGAGATTATGACCTCAGCTGAAATCAGTAATCAGATGCTCAACCAACTGAGCCACCCAGTTGCCCCTATAAAAAAATTTTAAGTTTATTTTGAGACAGAGAGACAGAGCAGGGGAGGGGCAGAGAGGGAGAGAGAGAATCCCAAGCAGGCTCTGCTCTGTTAGTGTGGAGCAGGACGTGGAGCTCAATTCTAGGAACTGGGAAATCATGACCCAAGCCGAAAGCAAGAGTCAGATGTTTATTATTATTATTTTTTTTTAATTTTTTTTTTAACGTTTATTTATTTTTGAGACAGAGAGAGACAGAGCATGAACAGGGGAGGGGCAGAGAGAGGGAGACACAGAATCTGAAACAGGCTCCAGGCTCTGAGCTGTCAGCACAGAGCCCGACGCGGGGCTCGAACTCACGGACTGTGAGATCATGACCCGAGACGAAGTCGGACGCTTAACCGACCAAGCCACCCAGGCGCCCCTATTATTATTTTTTTAATGTTTATTTATTTTTGAGAGACTCAGAGAGATAAAGTGTGAGTGGGGGAGGGGCAGAGACAGAGGGAGACACAGAATCCAAAGCGGGCTCCAGGCTCTGAGCTGTCAGCACAGACTCTGACGTGGGGCCTGAACCCACAACTGCGAGATTGTGACCTGAGCTGAAGTTGGATGCTCAACCGACTGAGCCATCCAGGCGCCCCAAGAGTCAGATGTTTAAATGACTGAGCTGTCCAGGTGCCCCTGAGCTTCAGGTTTTTTGTTTGTTTGTTTTTAATGTTTGTTTGTTTTTAATCTTTAACACGGGAATAATAAAAGGTATTTTGTTAAATTGTGAGGATTAATTACACTGTTTGCAAAGTGTCTGGCACAGGACTTGGTTTCCAGTAATCCCAATAAATATCTACATATAAAGTGTTTTTTTAATTTTATTTTTTATTTTTTAAAATTTACATCCAAATTAGTTAGCATATAGTAAAACAATGATTTCAGGAGTAGATTCCTTAATGCCCCTTACCGATTTAGCCCATCCCCCCTCCCACAACCCCTCCAGCAACTGTCAGTTTGTTCTCCATATTTATGAGTCTCTTGTTTTCTCCCCCTCCCTGTTTTTATTTTTGTTTCCCTTCCCTTATGTTCATCTGTTTTGTCTCTTCAAGTCCTCATATGAGTGAAGTCATATGATATTTGTCTTTCTCTGACTGACTAATTTCACTTAACGTAATACCCTCCATTTCCATCCACATAGTTGCCAATGACAAGATTTCATTCTTTTTGATTGCCGAGTAATACTCCATTGTATATATATACCACATTTTCTTTATCCATTCATCCATCGATGGACATTTGGGCTCTTTCCATACTTTGGCTATTGTTGATAGTGCTGCTATAAACATTGGGGTGCATGTGTCCCTTCCAAACAGCACACCTGTATCCCATGGATAAATGCCTAGTAGTGCAATTGCTGGGTCATAGGTTAGTTCTATTTTTAGTTTTTTGAGGAACCTCCATACTGTTTTCCAGAGTGGCTGTACCAGCTTGCATTGCCACCAACAATGCAAAAGAGATCCTCTTTCTCCACATCCTTGCCAACATCTGTTGTTGCCTGAGTTGTTAATGTTAGCCATTCTGACAGGGGTGAGGTGGTATCTCGTTGTGGTTTTGATTTGTATTTCCCTGATGCTGAGTGATGTGGAGCATTTTTTCATGTGTCGGTTGGCCATCTGGATGTCTTCCTTGGAGAAGTGTCTATTCATGTCTTTTGCCCATTTCTTCACTGGATTATTTGGGTTTGGGATGTTAAATTTGATAAGTTCCCTATAGATTTTGGATACTAACCTTTTATCTGATATGTCATTTGCAAATATCTTCTCCCATTCTGTTGGTTGCCTTTTAGTTTTGCTGATTGTTTCCTTCGCTGTGCAGAAGCTTTTTATTTTGATGAGGTCCCAGTAGTTCAGTTTTGAAAGTATTCTTTTCAAAGCTGTGCAGCTGTATGGATAGTGAACTCCCTATTGATGAAATATTTGAGTATTCATTTAACCCGTAGATATCTATGCATTAAGTGCTTAATCCATGAATATTTCTTCAGTAAATAAAGTTTGTCTTAGAATAATCTATGCCTGGATGAGATGTTATACTGGATCATACCTCAGTACTATGTCCAAACTGAAAATTATATGATCTTCTTTCCCCCTTGCACCAGTGGCATCCTTTTCAGCATTGAATGAGCCTAATTAATCTTTTGTTTCTCTTCATAGGAAGGATGAAGGGGAAGCCTGGCTGAGTTGTCACCCCCCAGGTAATGTCCATATGCCCAAAACTATATGCCTTCCCTTTAGAGAATGGGGATTTACTATCCCTAGAAGAGAGCTTCATACTTTCTCTTGACCCCGACTCCTTGCATAATGCTCATAGTCTTCAAATGTTCTTGACCATTCACACCAACTCCTCCATTTCAGGGGAAGGCCTTAAGATTAGTTTTCCATTTGGAGGCCACAGACTTACTCAGGGAGTGATTAAGTCCCTTAGCTATATATTATTGTATTCTAAGCAGTTCTGTAGTTTCATTTGTGATTTCCTGATGATGATTCCTAGATGTATGGCTCCAGCCCTGAACTCTCTTCAAGTTCAAGCAGAGATTGAACAATTATCTGCTAGACATTAATGCTTGAAGCTCTCACTGTTCTCTTGATTTTATCAAATCTAAAACCAAGCTGAGCACTTCTCTTGTCAAACAGGCTTTCTTGATTTTCAAATTTAAGTTACCACCATTCTAGGCATCAGAATGAAAAACCTAGTCACTTCACATGTCACATCCAGATAGCTCCCAAATCCTATCAGTTATTTCTTTGAATGACACTTCTGTGTTAGTCTTATCCATTTGTTTGTAGTTATTGTGGTACTATTAAAAAAAAATTAAACTTTTTAATAAATTTGTGAGTTTTGTTTTACTGATTATCCTTAACCTCAGATACCTTTGATTCTTTATATAACTATATTCTATTTCTCTGAGAAATAGAATTTTAAACAGTCTTTTGAGGAAAATGATGCTGTATAGAAGACAGTAGCTAGGTCTCATAGTCAAGGATTTTGTTTTTAAAGATGAGAACTAATTGTAGAGCAATTAAAATACAGGTTATATGTAGAGGAGAGAAGGGCTAACTGAAAAGCTAGTGTCTTAAAGGAGAGAGAGATTCAATTAACTCTAAAAGACTAAGATGAAAGAAGGTGAGAGTAAGTGCAGATGTAGATAAATGCATTGGTGTGGACATAGACATTTAAGAGTGTCTTCCTTCCTCCTTTCCTTACCCTTCCTTCCTTCCTTCCTTCCTTCCTTCCTTCCTTCCTTCTTTCCTTCTTTCCTTCTTTCCTTCCTTCCTCACTTCCTTCCTGTAAGCTCTATGCCTTAATGTGGGGCTTGGCTTAAACTCATGACCTTGAGATCAAGATTCCTATGTTCTACTGACTGAACCAATTCTATTTTATAAACAGAAAACCAAGACTGAGATCATTTCAGTGACTACAGATGTAGAAAGGTCATTTTGAGGGTGTTGACAGAAGATTGGTTAAAATGATATACCCTGTGGACCAGGCATCATGGGGCAGTGGGTGAAGCCAGGAGGGAATCGTGGAGGTGGACAAAAAGCACAGTTCCCTTGATCCTATTTTTGTGGCTTCTTTCTGAACTAGCACTTCACACCACTTTCCTTCCCAAAGCTTCTTTGCTAGATTTTCTCTATTCCAGACCTTTATCCCAGATTGTAAGTTCCTCCATTAATATCCTTCAGCTACCTTTTTATGACTGTTTTAACCAAACTGGTATTTTGTTGTTGTGTTTTGTCTTTTTGTTTTTTTAATTTATTTTTTTCCAAACTAGTTTTTTTTTTTTTTTTTATTTATTTTTGGGACATAAAGAGACAGAGCATGAACGGGGGAGGGGCAGAGAGAGAGGGAGACACAGAATCGGAAACAGGCTCCAGGCTCTGAGCCATCAGCCCAGAGCCTGACGCGGGGCTCGAACTCACGGACCGCGAGATCGTGACCTGGCTGAAGTCGGACACTTAACCGACTGCGACTGCGCCACCCAGGCGCCCCCCAAACTAGTATTTTTAAAAATTTTTTTTAATGTCTATTTATTTTTGAGAGAGAGAGAGAGAGAGAGAGAGAGACAGAGTGTGTGCAGGGGAGGGGCAGAGAGAGAGGAAGGCACAGAATCCGAAACAGGTTCCAGGCTCTGAGCTGTCAGCACAGAGCCCGATGCAAGGCTCGAACCCACAAACTAGGAGATCATGACCTGAGCTGAAGTCAGAGGCTTAACCGACTGAGCCACCCAGGTGCCCCAAACTGGTATTTTTTTTTTCATTTTTTTTTTTTAACGTTTATTTATTTTTGAGACAGAGAGAGACAGAGCGTGAATGGGGGAGGGTCAGCGAGAGGGAGACACAGAATCTGAAACAGGCTCCAGGCTCTGAGCTGTCAGCACAGAGCCCGACGCGGGGCTTGAACTCACTGACCGTGAGATCATGACCTGAGCCGAAGTCAGCCGCTTAACTGACTGAGCCACCCAGGCGCCCCCAAACTGGTATTTTTTTTAATGTTAATGGCAAAGAAACTTATTTAAAACATTTTTTGTTTTTAATATTTATTTATTTTTGAGAGAGTGCGAGAGAAATGGAGCATGAGTGGGGGAGAGGCAGAAAGAGAGGGAGACACAGAATCCAAAGTAGGCTCCAGGCTCTGAGCTGTCAGCACGGAACCCCCGTGGGGCTCAAACTCATGACCCACGAGACCATGACCCGAGCCGAATTCGAATGCTTAATAACTGAGTTACCCTGGCACCCCACCAAACTGGTATTTCAAAACAATTTTTAAAAAAAATTATATATAGAGCGTGGGGAAGGGGGGGATAGAGGGAGAGGGGAAGAGAGACAGAGAATATCCTAAGCAGGCTCCATGTTCAGTGTGGAGCCTGATGTTGGGCTTGATCTCACAATCTTGACTCCATGACCTAACCAACTAAGCCACCCAGACGTCCCTAACCAAACTGTTACATTAATTGATGCCTTCTCCCTATCTTGTTCTTTCTAATTTTCTTTTATTCTTGACATGCTCCTGACTTGGAGTTTCCTTTCCCTTGTATTCTGCCTAGCCCTATCTTTCTATCCTCTGTCTAGGTGTAATCTTTCAAGGTTCTACTTAAATCCCACCCTCTCTAGGAAGCACTCCTACTCTGTGTGAATCCTTGATGTTTTCTACTCCCCTCTTACTCCTAGAATTTCAGTTTAGTGCAATAATTATTTACTGAATAATTTGTAGACCCTGATCATTTCTGAACTCAAGGACTTTATAGTCTAATAGGGAGGTCAGACATATAAAGTGTATTATGGGCTCTTACAGAAGTGTATATATAAAGTGCAGAAGAAGAATAGAAGAGAATGTTTTTAACTCCATTCTACCATCTGCTTATGTTTATGTGTAGGATGTCTTATTTAGCCCTCATCACTGCAAAAACAGTGGTCTACTTAGGCAAATTTTCTAGGTTACTGAAGCTTAATTCTTTGCTATGTATTATATATATATATCTACAGTACATATATATATGCATATATATATATGTACTGTAGATAAATACATCTGTGCATGTTGGTCTTTATCTTTCATTCTGAAAGAATTCCATTTCACAGTCCGTAAAACTGAATTTGAGATCACTCTAGTAGCTTTCTTACAAATGCCGTATCACATCTCTAAATCTTTGTCCTAGGTTTTAGCTCTTGAGTGTACTCCCTCCCAAATTAGGTTCACTTAGGAAAGTGCTCTTCCCACTTCACGTCACTTTAACACAAGTACCTTCTATTCTTCCATGAGCCAATTTCCTACCATTAGTACAAATGCCTGAATTGGGTCTTCAAGGAGAACAATGTTGAGTTCTTATTATTTTCTTGAGACATGCTTCTTTTGTGCTATGTAGGGAAACCAACTTTGTATGGTAGCCTGACTTGTCAAGGAATTGGCCTCGATGGCATCCCAGAAGTTACAGCTTCAGAAGGATTTATTGTGAATGAAATAAATAAGGTAGGTTTTTATGTCTTCTAGATGACACCGAGTCCAAAACTGGGTAGTACCTATATATCTACTGTAAATATGTATACTGTTATTTGTATATCTATGTATATCTATGTTATCTTGTATAGTAATCAGTTTTTACGCCTTTGAATGTCAAGAGGTTTTTTTTCTTTTGTAGTTACATATACTTTTAGATACTTTTAGTTACGTATACTTAGTCTTACTTCCCTTATATCAGCGCTATTCAGTAGGTAAAATAATGTAAACCCCATATGTAATTTTAAACTTTCTAGGAACCACATAAAAAAGGTAAAAAGAAACGGTTGAAATTAATTTTAATAATATATTTTATTTAACCCAGTAGATCTAAAATATTATTTCAACCTATAATTAATATTAAGAAATTGTTAATGAGATATTATACATTCCGTTTTTCTTACTGAGTTTTTGAGATCCTGTGTATATTTTACATTTACCACACATCTCAATTCAGACTCTAATTTTTTATTGAAAATACTTGATAAATGTATTTAGGTTCTATAAAATTTACAGGTGAGAGCACAGATTCACATACCCAAGTAGTTCCAAATATACTTAAAAAGTTTTCCAAAAACTGAGTCAAGTATTAGTTTTTAAATTAAATTTTAAATAAAATAAAAATGCAGCTCTTCATTTGCACTGGCCGTATTTCAAATGCTCAATAACCTCATGTGGCCAGTATCTACCATATTGGACAGCATAGCCTTTATCTGACTAGGCCTTGATGAAGACCTACGTTAATAGTACTTAATAGTTTTTCTCATTTGTCTTTGAAGTGAGTAGATGGCTAAACTAAGTACAGTAAAACCTTGGATTGCGAGTAACCTTTTCTGTGAGTATTCTGCAAGATGATTAATCATTTCTAATAAATGTTAACTTGTTAAAGGAGCAATGTCCTGCAATACGAGTAGAATATGACACCCAATATTACATAATCACAACTGAGCCAATGGTTCTTAAAATTTGCCTTGATAAATGAATGCTTTGGATTAAAAGCATGTTTCTGTAATGAATTATGCTTGGGGTTTTACTGTGTTGCAGAACCCAAGATCTGACTTTTCTTACTCATTCTGATAGCTGTAGTCAGTATGCTCTGGTGGGTAACCTGATTCCCAAAGGGGAAACCAGCCTTTCTTTTTTTTCTCTTTTAATGTGTAATTAAATGGAGATGATATTCTACCTATAGGCTGGTTAATGGGGAGTGAGACTGCATATGAATGAAACTATAAAATATTACAAAAGTGAGTTTTTGTTTATCATAACAATCCCGTGGTATTGATATTTTAAATTCCCATTTTGCATGTAAGCAAACAGATTGAGAGGTTAATTAGCCCTAGTAATCAAATCTAGTTAGACTGTATGCCAGAATTGAAACCAGTTCTATAAACTTCCAAATATGAACACCAGTTTGCAAGCCTACATTTTTCCCAGGTGTTTTGCCAGCCACAGCGCCAGTTCTGATTTCCTTTCTTCTCTTCATACGTAGGCCCTGATACAATCCTTATCTCTTCCAACCTCATTGTTAATTTCTGCCAGTGTACCTGCTAGGTAAGACAGTAAGTGGTTATAGTTGAACATTCATTTGTTTCCTAATTGCCCTGAGTTACTTTGTGGTCAACTTTTGCAGTTGCTACATCGTTCTATTAAACAGTAGATTATGCTTAAATACATAATCCTGGAGTATAAAAGAGTTTGACTTTGAATTTTATCTTAGCATAGAATGCTCACACTCTTCCCCCAAACCTTGTCCTGAATTTTATGTTTTGATATCCTGCAGCTTTTCATTAAAATATTTTCATTAACAGCATGATTTTCTACTGCTGATATTGGAAGGTAGTTAACATTTCTTTTCCTCCATAGTTTGTTTATGGATTAAAGGCTGAATTGCTTGATTGATAAGTGAGAGAATACTATTGATTGGTGAAATCTTTCATATAATTAGTCTCAAAGAAATGAAGTCTTCTGAGGGCAAACCCAGTTCTTAACAGATGCCTGAACACTGAGTTCATGGAGTTCCTTGAATCCTTGCTGATAGGAATGTTTTAAACCAGGAGAGTTTAGCTGACGCTTTAATTTTGGATACAAGAGGCAATTCCAAATCCAGGTCAGCTCTCTTGCTGCCGTATGGGCTTTGTCATGCAGTTAGAAGCAAAAACTAATTTAATGAAAAACCTGTGGGCAACCACATATGGATATGCTGGCTAAGAAAGTGCTGTTTGTATAGGTAGATATTCTGATGGTGTTTTTAAAGGAGTAGAATACTTGTAATAAAAGTATTTTGATTTTTAGTGATGAGAATATTATAATTTTGAAACTTTTTAAAAAAATATTTTATTTCTCATCTCTTCTATTTTAATTTTTTGTTTTTACTTGAGAGAGAGAGAGAGGGTGCACAAGCAGGGGAGAGGGACAGAGAGAGAGAGAGAGAGAGAGAGGGTGCACAAGCAGGGGAGAGGGACAGAGAGAGAGAAAGAGAGAGAGCAAGAATCTTAAGCAGCCTCCACATCCCGCACAGAGTCTGATGCGGGGCTTGATCCCACAGCCCTGGGATCATGCCCTCAGCTGAAATCAAGAATTGGGCTTTCAACCGAGTGAGCCCCCCAGGCACCCCTGAAACTCTTCTTTCTAATGAACTGTGAGGACCTGTGTTTGTTGTATATAGATTAACCTTAGGAAAAGGTTTGGAAAATCTTGATTTTTGAAGATATTTTCATTGTTCAGCAGAATTTCCAGAAACTTTGAAGTACTGCTGCAAAAGAGATAACAGGTTAGGAACCATTGGGTGAGTGTGGCTCCTCAGCTTCCCTGTAGGAGATACACACTTAGATGGTGGTGCTGGTATTCTGGCAGTTAGAATAAAGGGCTGTCCTATTTGCAAGAATCCTTGAAACGTTTACCAAGCCTTTTATACATGTATACATGCTACCTTGAAATCTTAAATGGTTACAAAGGCTGCCTTTGCAAGTTATGTCACCTGAATCTAACATCTAGTTCTAGGTGTGGTTTCCCACTATGTCACCAGTTTTCTTGCTACAACAGCTGAAAGATATGTGGTAATGACTATGCAAAAATACATGGGGAATTAATACAGCTGTGGGGCGATGAGCAGTCAGTGAACATGTGTAGTCAGTTTAAGTCCTAGGTAGGAATGAGCACTGAAGTCCTGACCAGGCATACACATTGTATAAGTATACCATAATTTGCTAATTTTCTCTGGTAACTATGATATCAGTAGTCTAACATTTTATCTAAAAGGTCTTAAAGGCGGTAAGTTTACTTTTAGACTGATTGTTTAGGCCCTAGACTTGGAATCTGGTGCTGTTTCCTCCTGTTAATCCTGTTCCCCCCATTGCTAATTGAAAGTACTGGTATTAGATTTTCTCATAAAAATTAATGCTTTCATGTTTGTCATTTTTTTTTAAAGTGTTTTTAAGTGTTTATTTATTTTGAGAGAGAAAGCACACACATGCCTGGGAGCAGGGGAGGGGCAGAGAGAGGGAGAGAGAGAATCCCCAGCAGGCTCTTATGCTGTCTTGTGTAGAGCCCCACGCGGTGTATTGATCTCGCAAACCGTGAGATCATGACCTGAGCCAAAAGCAGGAGTCAGAAGCTTGAGTGACTGAGCCACCTAAACACCCCTCGTGTTTGTCATTTGTACTTACTGTTGGTTTGTCTTCTGTGGGAGTTTATTTCACCATAAAAAGATAATGGCATCTAAGCAATACAAAATTACATTGCACCCCTTTGCATTATAAGGGCTGCTGATTTATAGGGGAGTGGTTGTGTTGTGAGCTGGCAAAGGGCGATAAGAGCGGGTACATTTAAAAGATGAAAATTTCCTATCATCCTGATGTTTTCTTTAAGAGGCTTTAATTTCACTGGAGTAACTTTATTGATGAATTTCATCTTTCCCTCTCTATTTAGAAAAGCATTCATATTTCTTGTCCGGAGGAAAACGCATCCTCGAAGTTTTTGGCACCATACACTACTTTTTCCAGAATTCATTCCAAGAGTGTAAGTATTTTGATAAAATGAGGAGAAAATAGGGGCGCCTGGGTGACTCAGTCGGTTAAGCAGCCAACTTCGGCTCAGGTCATGATCTCACGGTCCGTGAGTTCAAGTCCCACGTCAGGCTCTGTGCTGACAGCTCAGAGCCTGTTTCAGATTCTGTGTCTCCCTCTCTCTGACCCTCCCCCATTCATGCTCTGTCTCTCTCTGTCTCAAAAATAAATAAACGTTAAAAAAAAAATGTTAAAAAAAAAATGAGGAGAAAATATAATGGCATGTTATTTTTTCATTTTATCTGCTTGAGTGCTTATAGACATCCATAATTAATGTGCCTTTCATTTACTGTGCATTGTTAAGATAACACAGCTGAAGTGTGATGTTTGGCACAACCGGTATTTGGGTCCACATAGAATATGTACATAAATCCACTCACTGTTAATCTTAGAGAAAGGAATAGTCTGAAGTTTATTTATATATGTTTTAGCAGAGCTGCTTAGTGGTTTTTGGGTAATGCTGGTAACTGTGTTTGTATAATTTGTCACTGCTCATATTTCTGTCTCATTGCCGACAAGGCAGGGACATCTTCTCAAAATTCCAAGTACAGCATATTGAGGGATAATTTTCAGAGGTCGTTGTGATAATGCTCTTTCTACCATGGAAGCATAAATGAGAAATATGTGGATAAACAGATTATATTAAAACCTTCCATTTCTTATTTTAAAAATAGCTAGTTTTTACCCATATTATAAAAGGAACATAGATTTAGTAATGAAAATTTAGGAAATGTAAAAAAGGTGAAAAATCACTCACGTTCTACTACTTGAAGATAACTAATGCGAACTTTTGGTACAAAGCCTGTATTAATAATAACTTTAGTAGTAATAGCTAACGTTTGCCTACTATGTGTCTGTACCATGCTAAGCTTTATGTATTATTTTACTTGATTCTCCCTGTCTTTTCTTTAAATATTTTATCAAAATAGGTTTTTACAGTATATGCTGTTTTATAACTTGCTTTATATTCCTTAGTAATATGTTATGTACATCATTGTACGTCACCTTTTTATATATTCTGTTAAGAACTGCATAGTATTCTGCTGTATGATTTTACCACAGTTTATTTTTTCCAATCTTAGTGGACTTTCAGGTATCTTTGATTTCCTGATTTCATATTTTGATAGTATACTTAGAGCTAACCCTTTACTCACAAAGATAGGAAGAAATTAGAATACATTGGTAAAATAGACTTGTCGAGTCACAGGAAATGCAAATTATAAAGCTTTTGGTATGTTTTAACTGACTTCCACTTAACTAATTTATTGAGCTAACTGTTTCTCTGCATTTTCCATATAAAACATACTGACTGATGCTCACAGCATATTCACGATTTATGAGCTCATTCCTGAGATCTGCATATTGTTGACACTACTGGTTAAGTTGAATGCTTACCAAGGATCAGTTATAATTCCAGTTATATTGTTTCTGAAATTATGTTAATGAATTAAATATGTCCAACCAATGTAATATAAGTGAAAACTTTGAAAACTAAGTTGATTGCATTATAAACACTTGATAAAGGAGAGGATTTTTAAAAAACTGCTGTAATGATATGTGTAAGCAAAATAAATGCAAAATGTTAGGGAAAAGATTTTTTTTCTTTAAAATTTATTTATTTTGAGAGCAAGAGAGAAAGGGGGAGAGAGAGAGAAAGAGAGAGAGAGAGGAGAGACAGTGGATCCCAAGAAATCTTCATGCTGTCAGCACAGAGCTCGACTCGGGGCTCGAACTCACAAACTGTGAGGTCATGACCTGAGCTGAGGTCAGATGCTTAATCCACTGAGCCACCCAGGCACCCTCTGTTTTTAGTTTTTTTTTGAGGAACCTCCATACTGTTTTTCAGAGTGACTGCATCACTTTTCATCCCAGTCAGCAGTGCAAGAGGGTTGCCCTTTCTCCGCATCCTCTCCAGTACCTGTTGTTACTTGTGTTACAAATTTTAGCAATTCTGACAGGTGTGAGGTGGTATCTCATTGTGGTTTTGATTTGTATTTCCCTGATAACGAATGATGTTGAGGATAAGAGCTCTTATATTAAGGGTATTGACCCTCTGCCATATATTTTTCAGATAGTTGCTTCTTACTATTGTTTATTTATGGTGTCTTTTGACATACAGATATTTAATATCTCTAGATAATAAAACCCAGCAACTTATTCCTTTATGGTAACACTTTTGGGGTCCTGCTTATGGTAGTCCATGATTTTTATATATTCACTTTGGGTGTAATGGTAAGCATAATGGGTAAGAGCACCGACTTTAGGGATAGACTCATTTGATTTGCTTCTTTGGCATTGAATGTTGGTTCTGCCACTTACTAACTGTGACCTTAGGCCAGGTACTTAACCTCTGTGTGCCACAGATACTTTATTTGTAAAATAGGGGTAAAAGTAATATCTCATAGGGGTGTTATGAGGATTGAAACAGTTAGAATTCGGTCTGAAACATAGTAAGCACGATATAAGTGTTAAATACAATTATATAGTATTTTCTTTGTTTTATTTTTTTACATTTCAAACTTTATTTTTGTTATTTAATTTAATTTTTTTTTTAAAGTAGGCTCCATGCCCAGCGTGGGGCTCGAACTCATGACCCTGAGATCAAGAGTTGCAGACTCTACCAATTGAGCCAGCCAGGTGCTCCTGTTACTTAGTTTAAAGTAGGGATCTAACTTAATTCTTTTTGAAGTGATTAGCATATCACAGCACTATAAAGTAATCCATCCTTTATCTCACTTGCTTGAATTGTCATATTTATCCAATATTTAGAATTATCCAATTCATCTGGGTTTTTTTTGCCATAACTAAGAAATAGATCTTTAGCTTTAGACCCAGACCTACGTTTACATCCTGGCTCTGTTGTTTCGCCTTGGCAATATTATTTAATCCCTTCTTAAACCCCAGATTTCTCAGCTGAAAAATACAAATAATACCTATCTTATAGATTTTTGAGCATACTAGATTTGGGTAGTGTCTGTTACATGTCTGGTACATAATAGCTATTCAGTAATGTTAGTTCCCTTTCCTCTTTAACAAAAGTTTGGAGAAAGGAGACAGTTGGTATGACCTATAATCGACTCTTCAATGTTCTCTCACTTTGGAAGAACTGAGTAGTTCAGATTCAACTAGTTTTTATATCAGGGAACTAGGTCCCCAGAGATATGTAACACACATAAGGTAACAATATCCCTGTCCCTTCCAGGGACAGTATATTAACTGAGAAGATACAATAGAATATATCAAAGTTTCTCGATCATGGCACTATTGACATTTTGAGTTCAATAATTCTTTATTGTAGTGAGCTGTTCCCCAAGTGTGACAAGTAAAAATGTTTCCAGACATCACCAAATGTGATGAGGTAATTTGCCCACGGTTGACCACTACAATATACAAACATAGTGCTGCAGACTTACTAAAGGAGGAAGTGATAAACTTTTTGGCAGAGTTGGGAGAACCTTTGAGAAGTAGGTAATTTTTTTTTCCTTTTCTCTAGCTTACGTTATTTTAAGAATACAGTGTATAATACATATAATATAAAACATTTGTAAAAAATATATTTGTAATTAAATTAAATTTACTTTTTTTTTTTAAAGTAAGCTCTGTGTCCAATGTGGGGCTTGAACTCACAACTCTTGAGATCAAGGGTCATGTGCTCTATCGACTCAGCCACCCAAGTGCTCCAAATTTACTTATTTGAGTATAGTTGAAAGAAGGTCATTTAAAAAAATTATTAATTTTTCTATTTCTTATGCTATTTCTTATTATTTTTCTATTTCTTACTCTCCTTTTCTCTTATTTGAGTTCATCAGTAGGTAATTTATCCAATTATTAATCACCTGCTATATTCCAGGTACTTCTCTGGGCACTGAGACTACAGCAGTGAATAAAACTGTGATGTAGAGCCTACCTTCTTGGGGTGTAGAACTAGACATGGTTTTCTAATGATGTGGGTGTGAGATGTGAGAGAAAACGAGGAGAAGGGTTGTTTCCAAAAATTTCCAAAGAAGTGGGTAAATAGTGGTGCCATTTACTAATGAGGTCAAGTAGTTGTATTGGTGTGGAGCAGGGAGAAATGAGAGTTCTTTTCTGAACATGTTAAGTTTGAGGTGACCACTATAAAGCCAAAGGTGGACGGATGCCTAGGTGGCATTTGGATAGACTACCTGAGTCAGGAAAGGGGTTGCGCTTTGTTGCTTTAGGGATTAATTCTATTTCAGAGAGTGAGTAGGAGAATGTTTAAATGTCTTTGTTTCTTGGGCCCTGCAAATGAGGACTGTGGTTGCTCTTATGGATATAGGTCAGATGGCTTCACTTTCCTACCTAGTGTTGTTTAGGTACTTCATTCCTTTTTTTTTTTTTTAATGTTTATTTTCGAGAGAGAGAGACAGAGTGCAAGTGGGGGAAAGGCAGAGAAAGAGAGGGACATACAGAATTTGAAACAGGCTCCAGGCTCTGAGCTGTCAGCACAGAGCCTTAATGCAGGGGCTTGAACTCACGAACTGAGAGATCATGACCTGAGTCGAAGTTGGATGCTTAACCAAATGGGCCACCCAGGTGCCCCTGAGGTACTTCACTCTTATTACCACACTGCTGTTGGTGGTATTTGTTGAGTTGTTACTATGTACGTAGTCTATGATTGTGTTAAGAAGGTGCTGGACACGGACGCCTGGCTGGCTCAGTTGGTAGAGCATGCGATTCTTGATCTCAGGGAAGTAAGTTTGGAGCCCCACGTTGGGTGCAGAGATTACTTAAAAATAAAATCTTTCAGGGGCACCTGAGTCGTTCATTTGGTTGAGTGTCCGACTCTTGATTTTGGCTCAGGTCATGGTCTCATGGTTTGTGATTGAGCCCCATGTTGGGCTCTGCACTGACAGTGCAGAGCCTATCTCTCTGCTCCTCACTTTCTGCCCCCCCCCCCCCCCCCCACTGCGTGCACACTCTCTCTCTCTCTCAAAATAAATAAGTAAAAAGAGCACCTGGGTGGTTCAGTTAGTTAAGCATCTGACTTTGGCCCTGGTCATGATCTTATGGTTTGTGAGTTTGAGTCCCACATTGGGTGAGCTCAAGCCCCGCTTCAGGTGAACACGAGCCCCACTTCAGGTAAGCCCTGTTTTTCTGTCTCTCTTTCTCTCTCCGTCTATCTCTCTCTGCCCCTTGTGGGATTCTCTCTTTCTCTCCCCCACCAGAGAAATAATAAACGTAAAAGTTTTTAAATAAGTTATTTTTTAACAATATTTATTCCACTTATGTTAATTTTTTAATGTTTATTTACTTTTGAGAGAGAGAAGGAGAGAGAGAGAGAGTGAGCATAAGCGGGGAAGGGGCAGAGAGAGAGGGAGACAGAATCTGAAGCAGGTTTCAGGCTCTGAGTTGTCAGCACAGAGCCCAATGCGGAGCTCGAACTCATGGACTGCGAGATCGTGAGCTGAGCTTGGCAGACACTCAACTGACTGAGCCACCTAGGTGCCCCTCAAAAAAAAAAAAAATAAATAAATAATTAACAAACATTAAAAAATTAGAAAAAAAGTTATAAAAATTTTTAAAAAATCTTTCAAGGAAATAAAAAAAAGAAAGAAAGTGCTGGACATTGTTCTGACACTTACAGAGCTTGTCGTGTAGCTGGGGAGCCAGATATGGAGTTGAAAGAAGTTAATTGGCAATACCAGTAGTTGGGCTTAAGGCCCAAGATTAGGGTGGTAGCAGTGGTCTTGGAGAAGAAAGATAGATCTGGGAGATAGTTCTTCTGCACTAGAATGTGAAGGCAGGGCTGTCCAATTTACCTCTGTGTTGCTATTACCAGCAATAGGAAACTAGGAGCAGAATGGGATTATTATGAAGATCAAATAGTATAATGTATTTGAAAATGTTTTATAAGTGATAAAACATGATATAAATGTTAATTGTTGTCATAATCCTTAAAATTAAAGGATCCACAATAAAGTTAACAGTACTTTTATTCCAAGGAACCAAAGTAAAGAAAAGGGCACCTGGGTGGCTCAGTCAGTTAAACGTCCAGCTCTTGATTTTGGCTCAATTCATGGTCTTGTGGTCATGTGATTGAGCCCCATTAGACTCCACACTGAGCATGGAGACTGCCTGAGATTCTCTCTCCCTCTCTCTCTGCCCCTCCCCCACTTGCACATATGCTCAAAGTCTCTCTCTCAAAACATGAAGAAAAAGTCTTAGATTGTGTTAGAATTGATAGATGTATCCCTTCAGTTCTTGCCAGATTTACTCATTATGGCTCAAATGGCATAGAAAAAAGTAAAATGGAAGGTTGGATAATTTAAAGCCAAAGTCCCTAGTTTCTCCTTAATAATTTAGGCCACATGGGAATCACTGTTGCCGGGTATATATCTGGGATTATATATCTTAGTCCTACATTTCTGGAATGTTTGCACCTGGGTGTTTTTTAATAAAAAGGGTATGTATGTATACATGTGTATGGTCATTGCTTATGTATGAAGTCATTGTTAATGTTGAAACTGCATAAGTGAATCAGAATTTTTTGTTACTTATTCTGAAATAGACATATACACATAATTAGGATTTTACAGAGAGAATGTAAAATAGTAAATTGGAAGCATCTTTGCTTTTCCTTGAATCCTTCTGGTACATTTTAGTTGACTTTATTTTGTGTAAATAGGTTCCTAAGAATTAGGTATCTTAATTCTAAAATAGCAAAAGATGAAAATGATGGAAATGGTATGGGGATAGGAAAAACTGTTTAAAAAGCTGAAGCAGGAGACTATATAGATGATTAGAAGAACATCTTTTTGTTTTGAGAAATAAAAGGTATTGGCACTAGCCTTGTTAGGAGACAGGTGATGTCCTTTGTGCTGGGAAGTGTAGGCTTGAAGAAGTCTTGGGGGAATATGAAACAGGGAAATCTTTAACATATTTCAAGAGAATAAGAACATTTCATTATTTATAACACCAGTTGTTTTGTTTTTTGAATAGATAACGTGCCTGGACATTTCCAGTGGAGGCGGCCTTGGTGTGTCTTCTAGTGCTGATGGGAGCATGAAGATCTGGCAGGCTTCCAATGGCGAGCTCAGAGTAAAGGCTTTGAATATGCTTTTTGGGTCTCATGCCTGAAGGGTGGTCTGAGAAACCTTAGACTGGGTCATGGGTGGAAGAGTGGCACATTCTAAATTTTTAGGACCACTGCACTTCAGTTGACCTTTGTTCTCCCATATGTTAATCTCGGAACCATCCTCAATCTTGGTGATTTTCCAGAACAAATTGGGGCTGGAACAGTGGAGGAGCCACTGTGAATGTCTAAATGCGTGGTCCCTTGGTATGAACTTCCTTCAGTGATCAGTTTCTAAGACAAAGTAACTAGACTATTATTACTAATTATATGGCTGAGCTCCTCTAACCCATACAGAGGATTTTAAGAAGAGGTAAGAGTCCTCAAGCCTCCATGTATGTAGAAGTAGACTTACAGATGGCTGAGAACCTCGGACTTCAAATCCACAACATCTGTAGCCAGAGCTACAGGAAAGGGAGTCAGCAGCTCTTAGAACACTACCTGGTATACAAATGAGCTAAAGAGTTCCTTTTTGACCCCCATAGTTCTAAAACCCAGCATGTAGGTATAGCAGGTAGATATTTCATTAAAGGGACCGAGGATATAAGAGGTAAGAGAAAATCAGGGGATGGACAAGAGAACTAGCATGGAATTTTCTTTTGTTTTTCCAGAGAGTATTGGAAGGACATGTGTTTGATGTGAATTGTTGCAGGTTTTTCCCATCAGGCCTTGTGGTTCTGAGTGGGGGAATGGATGCCCAGTTGAAGATCTGGTCAGCTGAAGATGCTAGCTGTGTGGTGACCTTCAAAGGTCACAAAGGAGGTATGAAGGGTAATTTCTCCAAAAGGCTTCTCTAATGATCCCCGGAGACGAATCACCAAAAGGTAGAAACAGAAGCTAGTTATCTACAGAAACACAAATAATTCCTCCAACTGGCCATTTAAATGAGCTATTTCCTCAAGGATTAGACATTACTTTGACACTGAGTCTTGTTATTACTAACTGCCTTACACAGATAGTTGTTTTCCACAATAGACAAGTGAAAAAAAATCCTCCCCAGGAGGTCATCAGCTTGTGTGCTGGGAGAGACAGAGATGTGTGCCAACATTTTCTCATTAATCCTTTGGCTGAGGTGATAATAAAAGCTGGGTGGCAATGGCTGCATCACTAGACAACAAAGATAGAGCGTGGTACTTGTCAGGTCCCATGGATTTAAGTCACAGTTCAGATACTAAAAATGGATTAGCCATACAGCCAGTTGATATCAGGTTATAGAGACAGAATGAGAACATTTTCCCCTTGTAACTGGTTAGTTTGTTGGAAAAAAATGATAATTTAGAAATGTTTTATCCTTAATCAGAATGTTAAAAAGCTTCATGGGATCAAGCCCCACATCTGGCTCTGTGCTGACAGGGCAGAGCCTGCTTGGGATTCTCTCTCTCCCTGTCTCTATACCCTTCCCCTTCTCTCTCTCTCTCTCTCTCTCTCTCTCTCTCTCTCTCTCTCTCTCTCAAAATAAACATTTTTTTTAAAGCAGAGGTAAGATTTGTGTATGGTTTTTTGTTTTATTTTCGTTTTGAGAGTGATGGGGGTGGGTACAGAGAGAGATGGAGGGAGGGAGGGAGGGAGGGGGGAGAGAGAGAGAGAGAGAGAGAGAGAGAGAGAAAGAGAAAATCTTAAGCAGGCTTCACACTGAGGGTTCAGTCTCACAACCATGAGATTGTGCATGATTTGAGCCCAAATCAAAAGTCAGTCGCTCAACTGACTGAGCTACCAAGGTGCCCCCATCTTTCAGTCTTCTTATACTTTCTGTCTTATGTCCAGGTTTTTTTCATTTACAAGGGGAACGACCTGAGGGAGATGGGGCTACTCTATCTTGTCCAGACTGGAAGTCACATCTTTTTGTGAAATGGGGAGATTAATCCTTTCAATTAGTTCTCAATGGAAGCAGTAAGACCGTGATTTTCAAACTGAACTAAGATGTCTTCTTAATTTTTATTTAAAACACATGTTTTAAAGCCAAAATTGAAGCTTCAAAACCACTGTTCTAGGACACTACACTAAGAATTAAATCCAAACCTTTTTCCATGTCTGTCTCTAAGGGCTAGTCTTTGAACCACTGGGAAGCAGGGACTCTTTTATTTATTTCTGTTTTGTAGCACTTGAACTTGCCCAGCCTGTAGTACGTATCCAGTGTGTGTTTGTGAAGGAATGGAGTTATTATGCAGATCCATCTTCTCTGCCCTGTAATTCCTTTTCTACCCACTCCATTACAGGGTCGTTTTTTGTTGTTTATTTTTCTTGCCAGGTATTCTGGATACAGCCATTGTTGATCGGGGCAGGAATGTGGTGTCTGGTTCTCGAGACGGAACAGCACGACTTTGGGATTGTGGGCGCTCAGCCTGCCTGGGAGTCATTGCAGACTGTGGTTCTTCCATCAATGGAATGGCTGTGGGTGCTGCTGACAACTCCATAAATCTTGGCTCCCCTGAGCAGATGCCCAGTAAGTTGATAATGATATGTTGAGCTTATTTTGTTACCTTAGGCACCTTCAGTGTTTGCCTTAGCTTCTCCTTCCTCATCCTTTCCTGGTCTTTGGCTGGTATTTGATTATTCTCACCATAAGGTTAATATTTATTGCATACCTATACTATGTTCCTGTTGCTTTGGAATCTACAAAAGAAGTATATGTCATTGTTAACTACATTTGAGTGAGTACAGTCTAGCTTAGCAGACGAGACTGATGCCTATAAAATAGAACAAAAATTTTTTAGCTGAAACAACTTAATGATTCTTAATGCAAATGTAATAGTTTTTTGGAAGAAGAGAGTATTTTATATTTTAGGTTAGTGTACATGAGACAGATGTCAGAAAGAAGTTGACTTGAACCTTGAAGGATGAATTTGGGTTGAACAGACAAGAATGGGAATAATGGGAGATGGGGGGAGGAATAGGGGCAGTTCACATTAAGACGGTTTGGAGGTAAAATTGACTTGGGTAGAAAGATATGCATGGCCGGGGCAGAGGTTTGATTAAGAGTAGTAGTAGTGGGGGGGCCCCTGGCTGGCTCAGTTGATAGAGCATGTGACTCTTGACCTCAGAGTTGTAAGTTCGAGCCCCATGTTAGGTGTAGAGATTACTTAAAAAAATCTTTAGGGGCGCCTGGCTGGCTTAGTCAGTGGAATGTGCAACTCTTGATCTTGGGGTTGTGGGTTCAAGCTCCACATTGGGTGTAGAGATTACTTAAAAATTAATTTTTTTTAAGTTTTTATTTTTATTTTTGAGAGAGAGAGAGAGAGCAAGCATGCTCAGGGGAGAGGCAGAGAGGGAAAGACAAAGAATCCCAAACAGGCTTAGGTTATGATCTCATGGTTCAGTTTGTGAGATTGAGCTCTAGGTCTAATGTACAGACCTCTTTCCTGAGTTTCAAACTCTTTAGATGTCTGATAGACAGCTCAAACTTAACCTTACCTAGCATGGAATATTTTATTTTCCTCCACCCCAAATCTGTATTTTGTCCCGTCTCAGTAAATGGCACTACCATCTACCTATTTGAATGATCATTCACAATCCATCCCACCTTTCCTCATGTCCTATGTTAGCAGACTCTGTCATCTCTACCTACAGTCTACAGATTGTTTCTGATTTTTCCACCTGCCCTCTTCTTCTCCCTTCCTCCTAGCCTCGTGTTCTGGTCTGTCATCATCTGTTGCCTGTGCTCATCCCCTGTAATCCATTCTCCTGAGAGCAACTTTTGTGGTCATTTAAAAAAGCATAAGTTATGTCTCTCTCCTTTGTTCCTACTCTCCTCCAGTAGCCTCCTTTTATACATATATTAAAATCCTAGCCCCTTCTTTGGCTTATCACAAACCCTTACACTTTCTAACCTCCTCGTTCCTCTCTAGCCTCATGTCATACTGCCCTCTGCTAGACCCGCCACGTTCCAGCCACAGGCCTTCTGTCTGTTCTATCATCACTACAAACTTTGCCAGCCTCTTGGTCTCTGCCTTGTTCTTCCCTTAGTCTGGAATGTACTTCCAAAAGTTCTTTGCATGACTACCTTTTGGTTACCATTCAGGTCTCAGTTGAAAAATGGCCTCCCTGGAGTTTTTTTAAAGTTGAAGTTTAAATTTAAAGTTACCTTCCTGACTCTCCTTCCACTGTCTACTCACTTTTGATCATACTTTTCTGTTTTGTTTCCTTTGTGGAACTCATCACTGTCTGAAAATATCCTATTTGTTTATTTATCTACTCCACTATTTCCTCTTTCCACTAGAATTCTTGAGAGTAAGGACCTTGTCTGTTTATATATTACTGTTACTATGTTATTATTTGTGTATGCTATTTGTATATTACTAGGATAGTGTCTGATATGTAGTAGACCCTCAATAAAGATTTGTTTAGTGAATGAATAAATTTCATTGACTACAGACCATAAGAGCCTTGAGGGCAGAGACTATTTTGTTCAGATTAATTTATTTATTAAGTAATCTCTACCCCCAACATGGGGCTCCAACTTATAACGCCAAGATCAAAAGTTGCATGCACTACTGACTGAGCCAGCCAGGCACCCCAAAAGTCACTCTTTTTAAAATGTCAGTTCTGTGAATTTTGACATGTGTACAGTCATATAAACAATATCAAAAGTCCAGATATAGAACATAATGTTTTTTTAAGTTAGTAAGTTAATCACTAACAGTAATTCAGTAGATAGCCATCAATATCTACTTTCTGGGCACAGCCAGCTGATCAGCCTTGCCCACTGTTAACTTGGCTCATCTGTCATGCAGGTGAACGGGAGGTTGGAACAGAGTCGAAAATGCTGCTGTTGGCACGGGAAGATAAGAAACTTCAGTGCTTGGGACTGCAGAGCAGGCAGCCGGCAAGTGGTTCCTCTAAGACTTTTGAACTCTGGTGCAACCTGGGTCACTCTGATTTTTGAAAGGCTGTTTTGGAAACATTTCTGTTTGCTCCCTGTGTTCACCTTTTGAGGAAGCTGCAGGAATAAGGAACAGTAAAGTGTAATGATTAAGAACAGAGGTTTTGGGTTAAGGGCAACATTCACATCCTAGCTCCTCCACAATGGCTGTGACATTGAACAGGTTACTTAACCATTCTGAGCCTCAGTTTCCTTGTCACCAAACTAGGCATAGTAGTACTCACCTTCTAGGGTTATGTGATAAGGATTAAATGCTCTACTGCATTGTGAGCTTTGTTTAGTCACTTTCTCTCTGGACCTTAGTATGCTATATATAAAATGATGAGGTTGTGTAGATTCCCTTCTGTGTCCAAAGTAATGTGAAGAAATTCTGAGTAAAGGACTCATACGTTCAGGGCTTTTGATCAATTAATGGCCAGAATGTCTTTTATGGAAGAATTAGTTTAGTTTTCTTCCTTCAGGTTCTGAGGTTTTGCTGGGCAAGACTGTGCTCTTCATTAAGCTCTGAGTTCCCTGGGATTCAACTTTTAAATTTTCTTTCTAGTTCCTGTCAACATCACCCAAACAACTATAATGATTTGGTTTGGCCACAAGTTGTTTTGGTTTTTTTTTAATGTTTATTTATTTTTGAGAAAAAGAAACAGAGCGGGGGTGGGGGGTGGGGGGGGAGGGGAGGGCGGGGCAGAGAGAGAAGCAGTCTCCAGGCTCAGAGCTGTCGGTACAGAGCCTAATGCAGGGCTCAAACTCACGAACCATGAGATCAAGACCTGAGCCAAAGTCAGACACCTAACTGACTGAGCCACCCAGACACCCTCAGGTTTTGTATTTCATTTCTTCTCATTACTTCATTGTGCTAGTGATGTTTCCATTTTCAGAAATGACGTTCCAGGAACATCACTCTTTTTTATCATATTGCTTTTGCAGCATCACTCTTTTTTATCATATTGCTTTTGCACTCTGAATTTCCATGTTGACTTTTCCTTCCAATGAGAAATCACAGGTTTTGTTTGCTTGGCTGGGTTTGTTTTTTTCTTTCCTTTTTAGAACATTTGAAGGAGAAATGATCACATTGAACTAATAGTACGGAATACATAAAAATCTGATAATTTCTTTTTTCAGGCACATGGGGAGAATTATAATTTTTTATTTTTTATTTTTATTTTTTAGCATTATTTTTGAGAGAGAAAGAGAGTGAGTGAGTGAGTGAGTGAGTGAGCGAGCTGGGGAGGGACAGATAGGGAGAGAGAAAATCTCAAGCAGTCTCCATGCCCAGTGCTGAGCCCAACACGGGGCTCGATCCCTCAACTGTGAGACCATGACCTGAGCCGAAACCAAGAATCAGACACCCAACCAACTGAGCCACCCGCGTGCCCCTGTAATTCTTTAAGCTGCCACTTCATTTAAGCTTGTTTCTTTTCCTGCATAGTGTCTCCCTTCAAAAGGTTGTTAGAAGTGACACGAAGCAAAATTTAAATGTGTGAATTTCAAGTGTTTCTCAAATGGAAGGTTCTAATGAAAAGCAGGAGAAGAAGGATTTGGGGTATTGAGGATCCTATGAGTCAATGTATTGAGGGGTAATAGTTTGAAAACTGCCACCTTAGGGTATGGTATTACATAAACTGCTGAAGTACTCAGGGAGCCTCAGGTTCCTGAAATCACGAGAGTGGTTCCTCCTCCATTGTTGGTGAATTTAGATCGAGAATGTTACAAGGGAAAAGAAAGAAAATTTCTCTAAAAATAGGAGAATTTTCTTTTTTTGGTGGCTGTTTATTCCTGAAAACAAATTAATCTTTAAACAGCAGTTTTGGCTCCTGCTTGTTCCCAGGTGTTCCTCTTTGTTGGCTCAGATGCCTTCAACTGCTGCACTTTTCTCTCTGGCTTCTTGTTATTGGCTGGGACACAAGATGGAAACATTTATCAGCTGGACGTGAGGAGTCCGAGGTGAGTCACCACTCATTTGCATGATGCAGGTCTTCTTGCAGAGTGGAAATTTTTATTAGCTTTAACATTGATTTAGGATAGCATGGAGATGACTGTTGAATCAAGGGTGTATTTTTCCATTTATAAAGGTTTTCCGGTTTGAGTTGTCTGATTGTTCTTATTATTCCTGGAATCATATTAAAAGGTAATTTGATTCATGCTGTCATGATTGTTCTATTGTAGTGATTACTGTGGAATCTAAGCTTAAATAATGAACTAACATTTCACTTAAATGATTGTGTAGAACTTGTAATTTTAAGGAGCTCAGTATTTTACTCAGTGGTATTAAATCTGGGTTGGCCTAAGATTGAGCATTTTTAGTTCATGCAAGCCAGCTGTGTTTCTTTGTTTAGCTTGGATCATAACCTGTCTGAAACAGGCCTTATTCTGGTCTTACAGATACCCAGAGAAAATCAAGCAACCCCTCTGCCCCAGGATTTAACAGTTTCTCCAATTTCTGTCCTTTCTTCCTTTCATTTCTTTTCTTTGTTCAGTTGACATTAAATGAATGGCTTTTGTGGGCACTGAAAAACAGAAATAAAAGATACAGACTCTGCCTTTGAGGCATTTGGAGTCTGACAGTAAAAATGGGCAGGTAAAAGACTGTTGTGATGCAGGTGTGATCAGTGCTCTACACAGGAATTTGAGAAAGCACCTCTTCTCCAAGGAAATGAGGATTTTATTGGATTTTGTCCAGTAGGAAGTTAACAAATAAAGAAGAAGGGGCCTGCCTTGACAGAATAACATATAGAGCAGGGTGAAGACACGTATGGCACTTTCAGGGATCTCTAAAATATGACAAATATGTATGATACAGACTGGGTAGGAGGGAGGAGTGATGCCAGACAGGAAAGCAGGAGTTTGTTTAGAAAGAACTTGCAAACCATCCAGAGGAGTTTGGACTTTATTCCAAGAGTAGTGAAGAAATTCCAACGAAGGAGTGATCACCTTATACCTTTTCTCCCATAATTTAACTTACTTTACTTTTTTACTTGTTTTTGCCCTGTGGAGATAGGGAATCTCTGATCATTATTAGAAAATCAGCTTTACATATATATTAAATTGATTCTCACCTTTGTCTTTCATTTTAAAGAGTCCTGACATTTTTAATATTTTGCAATTGTCTTAATTCTGTCTATAAGCAAAATAATTAACATGTTGTTAACATTGTTGTCTTAAACTCTTATCAGGGCTCCCCTAAAAACTGGAGTTATTGGTGGTGGCTTATTTCATTTGGCTCAATGACTTGTTTAGTTAGTGACATATTTAGATTCGCTTCAAGGCAGTTTTGCATGGATGACCTTTAAGGATCTTGCCAAGAAAGAAACTGTGTGAATGTTTAATCTCTGTCCACATTCGTCCTGTTTGCTTTTGTATGGTTAGTACTATATGTTGAATACTGTCAAGCATTGCTTTTGAAGAAAGAAAGTGCAATCGCCCCTTTTTTTGAATCCTAGGGTTCCAGTACAAGTCATCCACAGGTCAGGAGCACCGGTTCTGTCCCTGCTAAGTTTCAGAGATGGATTCATTGCTAGTCAAGGTGAGTCCAGTAGCCAGATGAGATGAGAGAGTTTCCTGTAGTTCATTTAAACATGGATTTAGGGGCACTTGGGTGGCTCCCTCAGTTGAATGCTTGACTATTTTGGCTCAGGTCAAGATATCATGGTTTGTGGGATCCAGCCCCACATTGTGCTCTGCGCTGACAGCACGGAGCCTGCTTGGGATTCTCTCTCTCTCTCTCTCTCTCTCTCTCTCTGCCCTTACCCCACTCATGCATACTGTCTCTCTCTCTCCCAAAATAAATAAACATTTAAAAAATAAATAAATAGGGGCACTTGGGTGACTTGGTCGGTTAAGTGTCCAATTTCGGCTCCGGTCATGATCTCACAGATTGTGGGTTCAAACCCCATATCGAACTCTGTGCTAACAGCTCAGAGCCTGGAGCCTGCTTCAGATTCTGTGTCTCCCTCTGTCTCTGCCCTTCCCCTGCTCGTGCTCTGTCTTTTTGTCTGTGTCTCAAAAATGAATAAACATTAAAAAAAAATTTTTAATAAATAAATATAGGTTTAAATGCCTGGTCTATGGCAGGGTTAGGGGCATGGTCCTCCACAATTCTTTGGCATACTTTGTTTATCATATAGTGTTTATCACTCTACATTATAATTGTCTATATCCCCCTCTAGTCCACGTTCCTTGAGAGTAATGACTTTACCTTATTCATCATAATATAACTGTTTTCAGATGACAAAACTAAGGCTAATAAAAGGAAGTTATTAGAATCTCCTGCCAGATTAAACAATTTTTATTATAGAAATTGTCAAACAGATACTAAGGTAGAGGGAATAGAATAATGAACCTGATTATCCAGCTTCAACTATTACCAATTTATGGCTATTCCTGTTTCATCTTGTTTTGCCCATTCCCGTACAATCTCCAACCCTTAATATATTTTGAAACATATCACAAACATTGTATTATTTCACCTGTCAATATTTATCTCTAAAAGATAATTCTTTTATTAAAAAGATGATTTATAATAATAACATAAGAAAGGATACAGTCTCCTGTATGCTGTTGGTTGGGATATAGATTGATTAACAAATAACTTAAAATAAAATTGATTAACAGATAGTTTTGGACAGCAGTTTTTCAAATTTTAAAAAGCTTGAAAAGGTTAATTAAATCAAAAAAATTTTTTCCCGGGTTCCTATACAAAGTCACAGTGTTGCTCAGAAAAACTTCATGCATAAAGGTATTCTTTTATGCAATATGCTCTCAACCATGTAAAATAAAAATTTTCACAGAAAAGATTGGAAAATAACATTAAAATATTAGCAATGGTTATCTTTGGTAGATTATGGGTGATTTTTTTTACTTCTGTTTCATTTTTAAAGTTTTCTTCAATTAGTATGTACTATTTTTATATTAAGTAAAAAAAAACAAAAATTACCTCATTCAGCAGTTTATAGATCATCTCAAGTCTCATTTGTCCACATTCTTTTGAGAAAATTAAGTTTAAAAATTAGATATGCTTTTATTTTCTTGTTATAACAACTTTGCTCCTTTGCCTAGTTTTATGTGGTCAAATTCATAGATTGAAGAATAATTTGGGAGCACAGATTTTTCTTAAAATATTTGTGTAGACAGATTCTCTGTTAAAAAATCCTTGTCTAGGATAAGTTTGTAATCAGACATATAACCCTGCAGTTGCTTGCTCTGTGCCTTTGGCAGGTATTGCTAATCAAAGACTGCCCTTTATCCCACTGAGCTTGCACTTGGCCTTCAAATCCTCTAGCTCAGCATTCTAGGCAACCATTGTAGGTCCTCATATTTGACCCATATAATGAGATCTATTTGCCATTCTCAGTCTTGGGGCAATCTTCTTTCGGCTAGTGATGTACAGAAATAAACTAAAATACTGGAGTTTAAACTCCTTTGCATGCAGCTTTCTCTTCAGTTATCTGATTTTTTCTTTTGCCTTTTAGGTGATGGAAGCTGTTTCATTGTCCAGCAAGACCTAGACTATCTCATTGAGCTCACTGGGGCTGACTGTGACCCTGTGTACAAGGTACAGGCCTGGGTGATTCTCACCTGGGATCTAAGGCTTGTGAGGGGATTGAATCCAGCTACTTGGTGGGCATTCAGGATGATAAAATACTTAGGGGTGAGATAGAACACAGAAAGAGTTTTGAGTCAGAAGTGGTTTTACGTCTATAAATATTAACTGTCATTATTATTATTTAAAGTTCACTCATTTGAGGGGCACCTGGGTGGCTCAGTTGGTTAAGTGTCTGACTTCAGCTAAGGTCGTGATCTTGCATTTTGTCAGTTGGAGCCCCATGTCGGGCTCTGTGCTGACAGCTCAGAGCCTGGAGCCTGCTTTGGATTCTGTGTTTCCTCCTCTCTCTGCCCCTCCCATGCTCATGCTCTGTCTCTCTCTGTTTCTCAATAATAAATAAACATTAAAAAAATTGTTTTTTAAAGAAATAATAAAGTTCACTCATTTGATTAGAGCAGAAAGAGAAAAACAAAAGGGGAAATATCTATTGACCAGACATTCTGCTGGATGTTTGGATGTTTTACATGTATATCTTGTTTTGTTGCTATTATTCCTAAAGTATAGGTATTATGATTTCTCTTGTTTTTATACAGTTAATACATACCTGTAAACATTCAAACAGTACAAAATTATACAGACTTAAAAGTCCCTTATAAGAACTTTTTAGTTTCACTCTTCTTTCCAGAAGTAAGTAGCATTAATAGTTCGGCATGTATCTTTCAGACTGTTTTTGGACAATCTGCACTTACATCTTGTGTTTATGTATTTATGTAAATAATACAGTTTTATTTTTAGTTTGTACATAATTGGGATCATTCTGTATGTATTGTTCTATAACTTTTTTTTTTACTTAACATCTTGGAGCTCTTTTCAGATAAATGCATATAGATCCACTTCATTTTTTTTTAAATGTTTTATTATTTATTTTTGAGAGAGAAACAGAGCATGAGCAGAATGGGGGCAGAGAGAAAGGGAGACACAGAATCCAAAGCAGGCTCCAGGCTCTGAGCTGTCAGCACAGAGCCCAATGCGGGGCTCAAACTCATGAAATGTAAGATCATGACCTGGGCTGAAGTTGGACGTTTAGCCAACTGGGCCTCCCAAGCGCCCCTAGATCCGCTTCATATTTAAAAATTTCTATATAGTGTTCTATATTGTGATTTAACATACCATACAAGTGAGAAAAGTGAGATTCAGAGTAGTTGAAAAGTTGCCTTAGGTCCTGTAGCTATGGATTTGCAAATCTGAGATTAAGTTCCCTCCAGAATTCCTGCTATTTCCACTAAATTAGTGGTTCTTAACCTTTGAGTTTCAGGCTTCTTTTTTTTTTTGAAGGGTGATACATCTTGGATTATATTTTTCTATTTACAACTGAGATCCCATCTACGAACTATTTTGCTAGTCTGCATGGGTACATTAATCCTAATGAGTTTAGATTTATGATGAGTGGACTCAGTTATACAACAAAAAAGACACACACATTGTTTGTGCTCCTCCTATAAGGCCAGTTTTCATTAATATACACTGGTTTCAAAGCTTAGTCTGATTTTAAAGATGAACCAAGATACACACTGTATGATTCTAAAATCTAGTTTAGCCATTTTGTACAGTTGCTGTTTTATTGGACTACAATATATGTTGTTTTAAAAGGATGCTGGGGGCACCTGGGTGGCTTAGTCAGTTGAACATCTGGCTCTTGATTTTGGCTCAGATCATGGGATTGAGCCCTGCATCGGGCTTCATGCAGAGTGTGGAGCTTGCTTAAGATTCTCTCTCTCTTCCCCTCTGCCCCTCTCCCACTCACATTCTCTTTCTTTCTAAAAAATAAATAAGGCCCAGGTCTTCCTTTAATTTTCCCATACTGTTCAGCTCACAAATGGTTCTGAAATTAGAACCTTCAGTGTTGTACTTAAAAACTTAGGGATGTGGGGGGCACCTGGGTGGCTCAGATGGTTAAGTGTCTATTTTATTTTATATATTTTGTTATTTTTGAGTGAGAGACCGTGAGTGAGCAAGGGGCAGAGATAGAGGAAGAGAGAGAGAACCCATGAGGGGGCAGAGAGAGAGAGAGAGTGAGAGTGCAGAGCCTGAAGTGGGGCTCCAGCTCACCTGATGCGGGGCTCAGGCTCACAAACCTGAGATCATGACCTGAGCCAAATTTGGAGCTTAACCAACTGAGCCACCCAGGCGCCCCAATCATCCAACTCTTGATTTCAGCTCAGGTCATGATCTCATTGTTTGTGGGATTGAGCCCCACTTGGGGCTCCATGCTGTCAGCTCAGAGTTTGCTTGGGATTCTCTCTCTCCTCTCTCTCTCTGCCCCTGCCCTGCTTACAGGCACGTGTGCCAACATGCCCTCTCTCTCTCAAGATAAACAAATTTTTTAAAACCTTAAAAAAAACTTAAGAATATGGAGAGTCAGATAGAACAAGGGAAAAGAAAGTCATAGGTCGGCATACGAAGAACCAAGCTTCTGTGTCCCAACACCTGTGTTATGTGTGGTTTAACTAAATAAACACAGCAGTAGACCTGCTTGATTCACCTTCCAAATCCGAAAAATAAGACTAAAAGCTCAGGCTTGCGATTTCTGCTGTGCATAATTCCACCAGTGACGAGGACCTCATAAGCCAGATCTCTACTCCTGCACAATATGATGCGTGCACACAGCCTGCCTAGCAGCTGAATGGCTGGAAGTGCCAGCACTGCCCAGATAACATGCACCATGATTTCTGCAGCTTTTTCACAACAGGAGCCTCACATCCCTCAGCATGGAGGTTGGAGGAGTGGGCCAACCTGCCGTTATAGCTGCTGGCTGTCTTTTGGTTTATTTGTACCAGTCTCTATTTCTCCAGTATGGTTGGTTGGTTCCATTGTAGGGTTCCATTGAATGCTGTGATCAACCTCACTTTCCACCTTAGCTCTGTAATCGTATCCCGAAACTGCTACAACTGCTATGACAAAAACCAAGAGTAGGATGATGACAGACATGGCAAGTCTGCAGCAGCTTTCCTAGATTGTGGCACAGCAGCCAATCAGCCCAAAAATGAAAAGTCGGGCTCCACAGCTGTGATCACTGCAGCAGGGAAGAGAGGATATACATCTGCAAAGTAGTGGTCAGAGTCATCATAAGTGATGAAGACATGCGCTTCCACATAGTGCAAAATGCCAGCTCCCCCTGAAGATGAGGTTGAGAAACACCAGTCCTGGAGGAGGATGAGCAGCTCCGAAATCTTGGAGGAGATGATGCTGCACTGGCCCATCCGTGGTGCCGGCAGCCTACTGGCACCATGCGCACACCAAGCGAGGTGGCAGGGGCAGCCGAGCCTCCCCACTGGGAGCTGCACAGCCTGAGTGGCACTCACCATAGCCCCCAGTACCACTGCACAGCCCCAGCAGTGCCTCACTCCTCCTCAGACACATATTGAGAACTTCTTTGAATATAGTTGTACAAGGTTCAGGGATACCCTGGCCCACCTATGGATCATCTCCTTTCCCAGGTACAGACCCTCTGCCGTCAAATATGTACCACACTAATAGGTTTGCTCTCTACTTGGATAATTCATTTCTCTGTTCTGTAGTCATAAGTACCCTGAACCTTCACCAGCTATTTTTAAAATACCTATCATGGATATAATTCTCCTCTTGTCTTTGGAGTTGGTAGAGCTTCTTAGACTCACTTGTACTAAAGGGGGTCAATGACAGGGCTCTTTATTTTTTAATAAGTTAAAAAAAAATTTTTTTTTTAACGTTTATTTATCTTTGAGAGAGACAGAGCACGAGCGTGGAAGGGTCAGAGAGAGGGAGACACAGAATCCGAAGCAGGCCCCAGGCTTTGAGCTGTTAGCACAGAGCCCGACGCGGGGCTCAAACTCACGAACTGCGAGATCATGACCCGAGCCGAGGTCGGATGCTCAACCGACTGAGCCACCCAGGTGCCCCAGGGTTCTTTGTTTTTGAAATGGAAGAATCCCAGGCTTCTTCTGAGCTGTGAACTCTTGTGTTCCAGGTAGCTACATGGGAGAAGCAGATCTACACATGCTGTCGAGATGGTCTTGTGCGACGCTATCAGCTCTCTGACCTCTGACTCCTTGGAAAGAGGAGTCCCAGTTAATGAAAAAGATTGGCCCTAGTTGACAAAGAGAATGATCATTAGTCCTTCTCAAGGACCATGGACCTTTATTGTCTTGGGCACCCTTGGGAAGTCACAGAAAGTCAGCTACATTGGCCCATGGAATATGAATATCATTCCATGATAAAACCAACTGTGAACTAAGTAAGAAGCTCACATATGTTCCATATATAAACTCACCCCCAACAACACAGGGCAAGGGTATGGATGCTTACAGTTTGCTCTTAACACCATTTGTGTTAATTGTTTACTGTGACCAGAGGACTAAAGCCTGTTCTCTGAAGGAAATAAAGAGAATGTGTTTGAAGGAGTCTGAATTTGAAAAACTTGGTTAAATATTCTTTCTCCAGTAGAGAGTCATTCAGGTTGATTGAGTACCTGTCTTGGGCACTTCCTGTGGACCTGGCCATAGAGAAAGACTGCTTGTTAGCAGTAAATATCCTATAAGCAGCAATCTGGGAAAGATTCTTACACAGGTAGGGAAACTGTCTCAGTTTGGGCAGGGATTTTCTGCTACATGTGACTTTCAGTCCTAGGCAAACTGACATGGTTGATCATCCCAAATACAGGTGATAAAAGTTGAATCCTATCATTGTAAAGGCAGTGGCTGTCCAAGTGTGGTCCCTGGAACAGCTGCATCCATATCATCTGGAAATATGTTAGAAATAGAAATTCCTAAGCCCCACCTCAGCCCTAAATCAGAAATTCTGTGGGTAGAGCCAGCCAAGTGATTCTGATGCATGCTAAAGTTTGGAACGTAGAGGAAGAGATAGTGAAGGGCACTTTAGGCATAGCTGGAACACAGTGCTCTTAGGATGGTGAGGCTGGTCTTTAGGAGATGAGGCTGCAGAGGTTGACAGGACCCAGATTGAAAGGGCTTGAGTGCCAGGTAAGAAGCTTCAATTTCATTTGGTTCATGAGAAGCCCATGGAAGAGTTTTAAGCAAGGGTATAACATGGTCACCTCTTTTTATTTTTTTCCTAAATATAAAAATGGAGTCATAATGTATATATTCCATGTTTTATTTTCACTTAGAATCTCTGAGTTCTTTTTAACTTAGTACACTTAGACCTTTGTACTTTTTAACACTTTCCAGAGTATGAATACCTTATCATTTACGCTTTAGAAATTAGACACTTGAGCTGGGCAGTGTAGGCTAAGATCTGGATTTATTTAAGGGGAAAAAGCCAATTCCTGGGTGGAATAATAGTATGGCTCACAGCATGGAATCTTTATAACTTCACTATGACATGAAGGTAGTGAGAATCAGATGAATTGATTTGCCAAGAGTCATAGAGAACAGGAACTTGAACACGTTTTATCTTTAAATCCATTTTTTTCTACCTGTTGTGTATGCCTAAATTGTGAAGATAAAATACTGTTATTTGTTGAGTATAATTGGGTATCTACTCTATTTTGGGGACTATATTTATATATTTAATCCTCATAACACTCTTAAAAAGGAAATGGTATTTTTTTTTTATAGACAAGGAAACAGAGTCAAGAAATTAAGTACTGGGGCACCTGGGTGGCTCAGTCAGTTAAGTGTCCAACTTCAGCTCAGGTCATGATCTCACAGTTCTTGAGTTCAAGCCCTGCATTGGGCTCTGTGCTGACAGCTTGAAGCCTGGAGCCTGCTTTGGATTCTTTGTCTGCCTCTCTCTCTCTCTGCCCCTTCCTCACTCACATTCTGTCTCTCTCTCTCAAAAATAAACAAACATTTTAAAAAAAGAAATAAAGAAAAATTAAGTACCAAACCCTTGTTTTGGACCTTGCTTGGTCTGTCTCCAAGGCCTGTGCTCCTTCTACTATACCACATGGTCACAAGACCTCTGGGACTAGACCATTTTCATTTAAGGAGTGATTTGTGATAAGATCAGGTAGACCCAAAGGGACCTATTCCTGAGCTCAGAAACATTGGATCCAAAGAAGTTCAAAGGGAACCTCTAAGAAGTCAGATGAAGAAGACAGGATGAGGGAGGATATGGCTGAGTTCACATAGCAGGTGTGTCTGAGTTCCTGTTCCAAGATTCACGCTTTTCCACTGCCATCACATCCATAAGCCCCTTTTCATAGGTCTCCAGAGTTGATATCCTGGTTGTGATGGATGCAGTGATCCTTGATAGCTGCTCTAAAATCCAGATTCAAACAGAAACAGCAGAGGCTAGCTCTCAGGTGCCAAAAGCCTTGTCTTCTCTGAATGGAATATCCCCAGTATGCAGCAGACAAAGCTTTTTTTTTTTTTTGTTCCTTTTGGGTTGAAGAGTGCATTCTGGGTAAGGAAGGATGGACAACCCCCTTCTGCAGCTGTGATGGCCCAGGGAAGCTCCATCTTGTTTCCTGGCTTTCAGATGCCCCCTTGTGACTAATTGTGAGAAGTGCCTCTTTCTGAGATCTGGAAAGCTGTCAGTGGCATCAGCTACTGAGCGTATATTCGGTGCCAGGCACAGTCTTCACAATAGCCTTGCAAAGTAAAGGTTTCTTGTTCTTTTTTCTTTTTTAAAATTTTATTTATTTGGGGCGCCTGGGTGGCTCAGTCGGTTGAGCGTCCGACTTCAGCTCAGGTCACGATCTCGCGGTCCGTGAGTTCGAGCCCCGCGTCGGGCTCTGGGCTGATGGCTCAGAGCCTGGAGCCTGCTTCCGATTCTGTGTCTCCCTCTCTCTCTGCCCCTCCCCCGTTCATGCTTTGTCTCTCTCTGTCTCAAAAATAAACATTAAAAAAAATTTTTATTTATTTACTTTGAGAGAGAGAGAGCGTGCAATTGGGGAAGGACAGAGAGAGGGAGAGAGAGAATCCCAAGCAGGCTCTGCACTGTCCATGCAGAGCCCAGTGCTGGACTTGGTCCCACAAACCATGAAATCATGACCTGAACCGCGATGAAGAGTTGGATGCCTAACCGACTGAGCCACCCAGGTGCCCTGTAAAGGTTTCTTTTTCTTGAACACGTCTCTTTGTGGATACAATTTTTCTAATTTACTTTTTACTTTGAAGTAATTTCACACCTTCAGAAAATTTGCAAGGATATAGTAACTCTATGTTTAGCATTTTAAGACCGCCACCTGTTTTCCAAGTGGCTGCACCATTTTACGTTCTCAGCAGTGGTGTATACAGGTTCTTATTTTCTCCATGTCCTTGCCAACACTGCCAACACTTGGTTTGTCCATCTTTTTTATTATAATCAGCTGGTTAAAATGGTGTCTACCAGGTTTGTCCATGGCAAAGGTAGTATTTTGTGGAGAGCTACTTTGAGACTATAAATATCCTATTCCTCATACAACTTGCATCATTTAGTTTCAGCATTTGTTGATTTCTGTCTGAGCCAGTTATTCCTACTACAATTGCCAAAAGGTGATTTTATAATTTCATCATTCTTTTTCATTTATAATTTGCTTTCTACTATAAGGTAGAGCTTTCCCTTCTCCCCCACTTATTTAATTACTAATTCACTCATTCATCATAGATCTATTAGTGTGGACTACACATGGATTCATATTTTATTCTATGGATTATAATCCATTATTACTATGATTTCTTGTGGTGTTTAAATTGTCCCAGCTGAGCCAGTGGTAGCTCCTTCAAGCTGGATCCTATGTCCTTTTGACATGTTTCTATCTTTCTTTTAGCACTTCCATATTTTCTGATATTACAAGATATTCAAGCTTCATCTTATACTTCCCCAACCCAGTCCTGGAATCAGTCATTTGTCTAGATGGCTTCAGTTCTTTTTAGTGGAGAATGGATTTGGAAATCAAGTCTGGGCACTATATGGATATTCTTTGTTTTGGGGGTATTATTGCTTCTAGTCCCTACCAGTGGACAGTACATATATATGTCTATATTTCTACATCCAGCATTCTAGATATACACTAAAGTTCATGAGTTCACACTGATGTCTCCCAATTCCAGTCCAACTCCACTGGGATTATTCTAGTCTGCATACATACCTCCTTCCTCCAACAGTGAGAAACTTGGCTCTCATAATCCTCAATGTTTCACTTATTTGCTCAATACTTCTGTGAGTAACCAATCTGACAACTACACAAACCACCTCCCCTTTCACTCCAGCCCCTGCACACTTGGTGCTCCTTACATGGAGTCCCCTGCATTCACCTCAGCCAGTCCCAGGCTGAGCAAGGTTCTCACCCAACCCTCTGGGTTTAATTTTTAATAACATCTTTTTTTCTGGTAATAAGAGTAAAATATGGCTAATCACATGAAAAGATGCTCAACTTCAGTGGTTAAATAAATGGAGATTAAAATTCACAAGAAAGCTCAGAAATGCAAAAAATAAAAAATAATGCCATATTTTTACTTTACAAAGAGGCAACTGTGGCTAAGAAATCCGTTTAAAGGGCCGCCTGGGTGGCTCAGCTGGTTAAGTGTCCGACTTCAGCTCAGGTCATGATCTCATGGTTCATGAGTTTGAGCCCCGCATCAGGCTCTGTACTGACAGCTCAGGACCTGGAGCCTGCTTCCCATTCTGTGTCTCCCTCTCTCTCTGCCCCTCCCCTGCTCATACTTTGTTTCTCTTTCTCTCTCTCTCAAAAATAAATAAAACATGTTAAAAAAAAAAAAAAGGAATATTCTTTGTTGAAGGAATGTTGCCCCTGTGTGCCCCTCTCTGTTTAGTATTCTCTTGCTTTTATTTATTATTTTACTTACTCACTACTATGCATGTACTTGTTAATATTTAACTAGCTCACCAGAAGGAAAAAAATAGCCCTGATAGCATTTGCCAGTTTGTTCCAAGCTGTTACAACCAGCTCCAGCACAGCAATCACTACATGTATTCCTAACAACATATTTATCTTTTCATGTTTTTGAACATTATCATCATTTATGCAAATGGTATGTATTTGTGTGTGTGTGGCTTATTTGCACAAAGACTGTATAGTATTCACTGTTAATGCTGAACATTTGGGTATGCGCATCAACTTTGCAAGGGAATGTCACAGTTTTCTGATGTGGTTATTCTAATTTACACTGACAAAATAGCAGTGTCTGAGAGTTCCTTTTTGTTTTACGTACTCACCAATTCTTGATGTCAAGTTTTTATTTTATTTCAATTTTCTTTTAAATTTCTTCTTTTTTAAATTTTTTTAAATGTTTATTTAAACATTAAAACTTGTGAACCGTGAACCTTGCGATCATGACCTGAGCCAAAGTCTGATACTTAACCAACTGAGCCACCCAGGCGCCCCTCAATTTTCTTTTAAGGTACGTGTGTGTGTGTGTGTGTGTGTGTGTGTGTGTGTGTGTGTATTTTCATTTCATTTCATTTCATTTCATTTCATTTCATTTCATTTCATTTCATTTCAT
>NW_024412411.1:3559561-3858847 GCF_014898765.1 Herpailurus yagouaroundi
ATTTCATTTCATTTCATTTCATTTCATTTCATTTCATTTCATTTCATCTCATCTCATCTCATCTCATCTCATTTCATCTCATCTCTATGCCCAACATGGGGCTTGCACTCACAACCCTGAGATCAAGAGTCACATGCTCTACCCACTGAGCCAGCCAGGCACCACTGAGGTCAAGTTTTTAAATGTTTGCCAGTATAGATGTGAAATAGCATCTCATTGTGAACTTTAATTTGCATTTTTTGTTTGACCATCTTGTTATAAATGCCTATTTATGCCTTTTGCCCATTTTTCTATTGGGACTTTTTGTGTGTATGACTTTTCAGGTTTTCTTTTATGTTTCTTTGTTTAAAATATAAAATACAGGGGCATCTGGGTTGCTTAGTTGGTTAAGCTTCTGACTTTGGCTCAGGTTGTGATCTCACAGTTCATGAGTTCTAGCCCTGCATCCAGCTCTCTGCTGTCAGCACAGAGCCCTCTTCATATTCTCTGTCTCCCTCTCCCCCTGCCCCTCTGCCCCCCTCTCTCAAAAATAAACAAACATTTTTTTAAAAATTGAAAATAAAAGAAAATATAAAGTACAAATCCCTTTCACTTTGGAGCTTGTCTTTTTACCATTTTTCTTAGTGGGGTAGAACCTAGCAATCTTTTCCTTTTTGGTTATGCTTTTTGTGTCTAGTTTAAGAAATATTCTCTGTACGGGTCATAAAGATCTTCACCTATACTTTCTTCTAAGAGTTCATTTCACTCTTAAATCTTTAATCCACCTTTTTTTTTTTTTTTTTTTGGTATATGGTATAAGGTAGTATCATTTTTTTCCTTTTAGATATCCTACTGTCCCATAACCACTTATTTAACAGTCCTTTTGTTTTCTGCACCAATCTGTATTGATTGCTGTGTTATGTATAAAGTTTTCATATATGCATGGGTTTGTAGCTGGACGATTGTTCCAGTGGTCTTTCCCTAGGCCAGTGACACACTATATCCCTTCCTTTTTTCCTCCTCTAGAGCAGAATTCTCCAATCTTTAAGGGCAGACTGTGAAATGACTTCCTTCCAAGGAGTACAATCCAGAAAGGAGCAAACAAAAGTAACTTTACAGTGGAGAGAAACCTGATATATACTACCTTAGCAGATGAAGGTCAGCATGATCAGTGATGTCATGTTGATAGTAGGTACCTTTGATATGATGGGATGAGAATGGCACTTCACTTCTGTGGTCTTCCTTTCAGAAGCCCCCAGCCTCAGTCTAATCATAAGAAAAATTTCAAATCAGGGCGCCCGGGTGGCTTAGTTAGTTAAGCATACAACTCTTGGTTTCAGCTCAGGTCATGATCTAATGGTTTGTGGGTTTGAGCCCTGCATCGGGCTCCACGCTGACAGTGTGGAGCCTGCTTGGGATTCTCTCTCTCTCCCTTTCTCTCTGCCCCTCCCTCACTTGCACTGTCTCTCTCTTTCCCTCTCTCTCAAAATAAATAAACTTAAAAAAAGAAAAAAAGAAAAAGAAAAACATCAAACAAATCCCATTAAGAGACTTTGTACAAAATACCTGAGCAGTACTGCTTAAACTATCAAAGTCATCAAAATACAAGAAAAGTTTGAGAAACAGTTTTAGCCAGGAGGAGCCTAAGGAAACATGACAACTAAATGTAACGTGGTATCCTGGGTGGGATCCTGGAACAGAAAAAAAGACATAAGGTTGAAAACTAGGAAATGTGAATAAAGTATGGACTTTCATTATAAACATTGTAACCAAAAGAAACAACAAAACTAAAAGGCAACCTACTAAATGGGAGAAGATATTTTCAAATGACGTATTTGATAAAGGGACAGTATCTGAAATATATAAAGGATGATACAAGTCAACACCCCCCCCCAAATAATCCAATTAAAATTGGGCAGAAGACATGGACATTTCTCCAGAGAAGACATTCAGATGGCCAACAGACACATGAAGAGATGGTTCACTGTCATTTATCATCAGGGAAATGCAAATCAAGACTACAATGAGATATCACCTTATATCTGTCAGAATAACTAAAATAAAAAACACAAGAAATAAGTATTGGCCAGGATGTGTAGGAAAAGGAACACTTTTGCTCTGTGGTGGGAGTGCAAACTGGTGCAGCCACTGTGGAAAACAGTTTGGAGGTTGCTCAAAAAGTTAAAAATACAACTCCCTTACAATCCCAATAATTGCACTACTGGGTATCTATCAAAAATATACAAAAACACTAATTCAAAAGTATACATGCACCCCTATGTTTATAGCAATTTTATTTACAATAGGCAAATTATGGAAGCAGCCCAAGTGCCCATTGTAAATAAATGGATAAAGAAGAGGTGGCATATATATACAATGGAATATTATTCAGCCATAAAAAGAACAAAATCTTGTCATTTGCAACAACATGGATGGAACTAGAGCATATAATGCTAAGCAAAATAAGTCAAAGACAAATACTGTATGATTTCACTCGTGTGGAATTTAAGAAACAAATGAACAAAGGAAAAAGAGCGACAAACCAAGAGACTTTTTTTTTTAATATTTTTTTTTATTACAAAAATTTTTTTAATGTTTATTTTTGAGATAGAGCCGGCAGGAGGCAGAGACAGAAGAGATCACAGAATCCAAAACAGGCTCCAAGTTGTCATGTCAGCACAGAGCCCAATGCAGTGCTTGAACCCACAAACCAGGAGATCATGATCTGAGCCGAAGTCAGACACTTAACCAACTGAACCACCCAGGCTCCATAACAGACTCTTAACTATAGAGAAGAAACTGATTGTTATCCGAGGGGAGGTGGTAGGTAGATGGGTGAAATAGGTAAGGGGACTAAGTAGTGTACTTGTGATGAGCACTGGGGGATGTATGGAATCGATGAATCACTGTATTGTACACCCGAAACTAGTATAACATTGTATGTTAACTATACTGTAATTAAAAATTTAATAATAGATAAATAAAATGTCACCAAATTGGACATTAAAAAAAAAACAAACCCTGATGTATTATTATTTATGATAAACATACCATACTCATGTAAGCTATTAATAATACAGGAAATTGGGTATGGGTATATGGGAATTCCATACTGTCTTCCCAACTTTTTTGATAATCTAAAACTATTCTAAAATTTAAAATTTATTTTTTAAAAATCAGCAAATGCATTTGTTCTGAAAACTTTTAATTGAAACTAATTGCTACTTTCTTAAAAACTCTTGAGTTGAGAGTTTCTGAGTTGAATGACCTTGTCAGGGTCACAGGATCAACCGTTTTCCAGTTCTTCGATTGGCTGTTCTGTGAGGCAGAGGTGATGTCTGCTTGGGCAGGAAGGAATACAACTCCCAGAGTGCCCCTGTGCGGTTGTCAGGAGCAACCAAAGAATGCAGACTAACAGCCCTGCTGGAGTCAGGATTAAACAAGGACTGACTGCCTTGCAAGCCAGCCATGGGTCAGGATTATTACTCTGTGCTTCAGATCACTCGCAATTCAGAGGATGCCCAGATCAAGAAGGCGTAAGTTGGGACGGGAGTGAGGCTTTAGGGGTGTGCTGGGAAGGCCCCACCTTTATCTTTTCCAAACTGAGCTTTCTTGCACAGCCAAGTGCAGGCAAGATAAACCTTGTTCTTCTGTTGCTTCTTGCATACATACTTACAACCTGGGTTTGGCCTGAGTCAGAGTTCCCAATCCATCATCCTTAACCCCCTATGCCCTGTTTCCCTTCCTGGGTGCCCTGGTTTTCTTAGCAATAAAAATGGGGACAAAGAAGGCATTTGAACTTTTTCCTTTGCAGAACCAAAGGATTAAGAACAGGAGAGTGACCTGGCCAGATGGATGTGTTTCAAATTTTATTCTGGCCGTCATACGAGGTTTTTTTTTTTTTTTTCAAGTAGGTTTTTTTTTTTTTTTTTTTAATTTTTTTTTTTTTTTTTTTTTTAAGTTTATTTATTTATTTTGAGAAAGACAGAGACAGCATTAGTGGGGGGAGAGGGGGGTGTGGGCGGGGGGTGGTGGTGGACAGAGACACAGGGAGATGAGAATCCCAAGCATGCTTTTGCACTGTCAGCACGGAGCCCAATGTGGGGCTCAAACTGGAAACACTGCAAGAGTTGAAACCAAAAGTTGGACACTTAACCTACTGGGCCACTCAGGCACCCCAAAGTAAGCTTTTTAAAAAATGTTTGTTTATTTTTGAGAGAGAAAGAGAGAAGCAGGGGAGAGGGGAACAGAGGACCTGAGAAGCAGGCTCAGTGCCGACAGCAGCAAGCCCCATGTGGGGCTTCAACTCATGAACCTTGAGATCATGATCTAAGCCAAAGTTGGGTACTCAACCAACTGAGCCACCCAGGCACCCCAAAGTAGGTTTCTTCTTAAGTAGCCTTCACGCCCAGCTCAGAGCCCAACATAGGGTTTGAACTCACAACACTGAGATCAAGACCTCAGGGTCTTGATCTGCAGGGCTTGACTCACGAACCATGAGATCATAACCTGAGCAGAAGTCAGACGCTTAAGCAACTGAGCCACCCAGGCACCCCTGTTTCAAACAATAGTTCTTAACCCTCCTCTCTTGTAACAACTCTAAGAGATGAGTCATGTATAACACAGTCTCCCATATGGGAGTAACTAGATTTTGACAAAACAAAACAAAACAAAACAAAAATGCTGGGGCACCTGGGTGGCTTAGTTGGTTAAGCATCCAACTTCATTCAGCTCAAGTCATTATCTCATGGTTCATGAGTTGGAGCCCCACATCGGGCTCTGTGCTGACAGCTCGGAGCCTGAAGCCTGCTTCAGATTCTGTGTCTCCCTCTCTCTCTGCTCCTCCCCTGCTTGCACTCTGTCACACTCTCTCTCAAAAATAAATTCACATAAAAATTTTTTTTAATGCTAAATGTATATAATGAATAGAAGCACCACAATGATTCCTAATAGCCTAGCTATTAACCTTCTCAGTAGCTCTCATTAAGCCTACCCTGCTGCATCCAAGCTGTGACTCCACTCCATCTTGCCCACTCAGGGAAACAGAGTGAGGGCACTGCAGGGCAAATCTTAAAACCACTCAAGTTTAGGGGTGCCTGGTTGGCTCAGTTGAGCATCCAACTCTTGATTTCGGCTTGGTCATGATCTCAGGGTCATGGGATCAAACCCCCTGTTGGTCTCTGCACTGGGTGGAGAGCCTGCTTAAGATTCTCTCCCTCTGCCACTGCACCCACCCCCCCAACACACTCTCTCTCTCTCACTAAAACAAATGAGACAAAAAACTCCACAGAAACCACTCAAGTTTATATGAAAAATAAGGCTCTTCTCAAACCTACTTACCTTTCCTTATTGATAGAACTTACTTGGAATTCTCCCCATACCTGACTTTGACCTTTGTAACGGAGAGGGCTAGTTTCAGTGTCTCAGGGAAGTGATGACAATTGTCTTTAAGTTTCTGAAAGTAGACAATGTAGATAATCTCTGTAAGGCCTCCAGGGGCCGAATCAGAACCTTCAGAGTCATAGGACAGCAGATCTCACTCACTAAGATGAGATGTTGCTTAAAAGTCAGAGGGTTCCCACGGTGAGATGGGCTGCCTTGTGGGACAGTTAGTTCGTGTCATTCATTACCTCACTGCTGCTCAGTGCTAGGCACCAGGGACACAGAGAAGTAGACACAGCAACTCAAGGAACCCAGGCTAGTGGGAGAGACAAACCAGTCAACAAACAACTGGAGTGCCAAGTGCTAAGTTTAGTGATCAAAGGCACTGGGGACTCGGGAAGGGGAGTCTAACCTAGAATGGAGACTGCAGTCAGGGAGGGCATCCTGGAGGAGTTGAGCCCTGAGCTGATTGTTGAAAGATGAATGAAAATGTGCCAGGGGGAGATGGGAGGGTCTGGAGAGTGGTGGATGTTACAAGGGATGGGAGTAGAATGTCAAAGACCTGAGCAATGCATTGTAGGGAGTTTGGAGCCTGGCCAGAAGGGCAGGGGAGGCCATGGGAGTGGGGAGGGAGAGCTGTGAGTGAAAAGGCCAGAGAAGGAAGCAGAGGCTTGAATCTTAGAGATACAGATTTTATGCTGAAGGCAAAAGGAAACCAGTGGAGGGATTTGGGCAGTGGAGTGATTTGGCCTTGGAGCATTTTAGAAGCATCAGATTAAAAAAGACAAATCAATCTGGTGGCAGCACATGGAAAGACCTGGAGAAGGAGAACACTGAAACAGGAAGCCGTGGTTCTGCAATAGTCCTCGGGATGAGGGGGCAGGAAGAGAACACTGGGGAGAAAGAAAAGCTGAAATGCCCTGGTGACAGGTGGGCTGGCAATGGAGGGGATGAAGAACTTGGGAGTTGATAATGCTCAGCGTTTTGGCTTCATTGCCTGGGCAAATGGGCAAAAACTTAAGGAACGAAAATGTGTTTCTGTCTGGGTTCATTGAGTTTGTGGGGCCTGTGGGACACTGGAGAGCAGATACTAAGATGGCAGCTGGATGCCAAGGTCTGGAGCTTAGTGGCCTGGTTTCAGATAGAAATTTGGGAGTGGTCAGCGAGTGAGTGATGCTCAAAGCCTTGGGATAGACGAGCTTGTGCACAGATAGTGTGTGGAGTGAGAAGAGAAACAGCGGGAGGGGTCACCAGCATGCAGGGTGTGAGCAGGGCAGAGGAAGTGCACTCTGACCCAGTGGAGGGTATGTGGGGTCCGATTTGTACTGAGCCACTCAGGGGGCTGTGCTGATCCCCTCCTTTGGCTCTTTCAGACCCCCTCCCTGCCTTTCTGCACCCTGCTCTCTGCGCTGGAACCACATCAATAGACGCCCTGGCCCTCAGACTTCCTAAATGAAAGCCAAAGAGAGCCCACAGCAGGTGATTGGCAAAGAGGAGAGTGGGGCTGGGGTATTTATTCCCAGCTCTGAGAGCCCTTCAGGTTGGGTATCCCTTAACTGAAGATGACAGCTCCTGCCAAGGGCCCCGTCCACACACACTCTTGTGGGATTTCTCCCTTCCCACTCCTATAGGCTCAGGGGTAGCCAGGGTGACTCAGGGCTCCTGGCCTTGGGCTACAGCACTGTCCAGCATGGTTATCCTCCCTACCTCCTACACTTTGGTGAGTGGTCCCTTATTAAACTCTGCACAAATCACCCAGTTCATGCCAACTCTTTCCTCTCAGAACACTGATGATACAGATTCTCAGACACAATAGGCATCGCATCACTGAGTGCTGGGATTGGGTAATACAGAAGCAGGGAAACGAATGAGCACAGAAGTGAGAGATGGTAAAGGGACCTGACGTGTGCCAGTGCCTCTCTGTACCAGGCCCTTTGACACCTTATTTTACCTGATCTTCCCAAGAAGCCTGTGTGTAAGTTCAGATATCACGACAGGATTAGATGTGCGAGAAATGTATTGGGGGAAACGTGAAGGGGGAGCAAGAGCATGCAGGCAGCACCTTCAAACCCCAGTGCAGGTCTGATACCGGTGAAAGGGGAGCAGGAAGAAATGGCTGGATGGAGAGAGCTGCAGAGTGGTCTGGAAAAAAGTAGCTGGGCTGATAGATGGGCGTCCTGAAGCAGAGGTTGTGCATTGGAGGGGTCCTGTGTCCTAGGGGGACGCGCCAGCACCAATATCCCCACCACGCTTAGGCACTGCTTGGGGCAGCTTGGGGAAATGTAGCCTCAGCACAGACACCCAGGGCGGGCAGCTACACTTTCTACCCACTGGGTTCTGTTCAAGGGCATCTGTGCAATGCACCACCCTGGCCACCACAGCCCTGATTTTATAGCTGGCAACATCAAAGCAGTGAACAGCAGAGCCAGCTCTGGACCATGGTCTGCTCCTCAGGCCCATGTCAAATGCTATGACTTGTATGAATCCTCCCTCCTCTAGGTACCGGAAACTGGCCCTTAAGAACCACCCGCTGAAGTCCAGTGAGCCATCCTCAGCGGAGACATTCAGGCAAATAGCAGAGGCCTATGATGTGCTGAGCGACCGTGAGTGATTCCACCCATCTCCTCTGCCCCACCTCTATTTCGAGACCATTCGTTAAGTCTCTGGGTAGTAAAGCATTCCTCTTCCCTGCCTAGAGCCTGAGCAAACTTAGAAGGAAAACAGCATGAACTGCTTCTCTCCATAGTCACAAACTAAGGTTGATGCAGCGTGGAGAGCCCCTGGATTAAGATGATCTGCTCAGCCAGTGTCAGTAGAGCAGGACCTGGGCAGGTCTCCCACACTCCACACCCCACCTGTCCCCTGCAGGGGTGCGCACAGTGAGATGCTTGCTGCCAAAGGAAGAAAGCGGCTGAGGCAGGCATCCCCAGTTACTCTTCCCAGATTACCAAGTAGCTCCAGTGCCACCTTTCCATGGAAGGCATGTCTATCAAGGGTCAGAGAGAGGCTGGTAATTCAAGAATCTCCTGAAACCAAAAGAGTGTAGAAATTGATTGCCCCTGTGCAATGCACCCCCCCCCCGCCACACCTCTGCCCCGGGGCACCACGTGCATGCGTGCATCCCCGAGGGCTTGTTCTGGAGACTGTAATCACAGATGCTGTGCAGAAGAATAGCCAGATCACTAAGGTTTCTCCAGTCCTGAGTTTTCAAGACTTTACAGTCCTTAGACTCTAGGCTTTGAAAGCTCTAGAACTTGGCAGCTCTAGAATTCTTAGATTGTAGAATTTCAAGGTGCTACAATTCTATTTACCCCAAATAAAACAGAAGCTACGATGATGAGTTTAGCCAAATTCTAGGGCGATAGCCTCACCCTCAGTCTCTAGATCTCTCCTTCAATCCTCTTCCCCCTGCCACCCAGCAGGTCTCCACCTTTCCCCATTCTCCTCCGCGTTATGGGATCACACCTAGATCCACCCACGATGAAATTAAACCCCTAACTTTTAGGGTCTCCCTCCAAAGAGTGCCAGACTTTAGAAATAAGGTTGGGTTTGCCCCTTCCTCTCTACCCTGTATCCACCTGCTTCCCAGCCCAGCAGCTATCTTAGTCCCTAACGCCAGCCCCCTCATCAAGGTGACACGTGTCCACAGCTGTGAAGAGAGGCATCTATGACAAGTTTGGAGAGGAGGGCCTAAAGGGCGGGATTCCTCTGGAGTTTGGATCCCAGACCCCATGGACCACTGGTTACGTCTTCCACGGCAACCCTGATAAGGTTTTCCATGAGTTCTTCGGAGGAGACAACCCCTTTGGTGGTAAGAGGCCCCACCTACCCACTTGCTTTATTGGGAAAGGATGTAGCTGTAAAAGATGCTTTTCTTTGAATCCTTTTGTTTTGTTTACTTTAAAAATATATATAATGCATGGTAAAAAAGAAATTATTAAAGAAATACATTTCAGCCTTTATTCCTTCTCCAGAAGCAGCCACTTACTGTTAACCGTTTATGTATCCTTCCGGAAAATTTCTATGCATTTATGAGCATATATTTATCTTCACCTAAGCCTTTTATCTTATGAAGGGAATGGGACCATATTGTGCACACTGATTTCTTTCACTCAGTATGCCTTGGAGATTATCTCATTATATACTATATTACATAACAGATCTACTTGACTCATTTTAATAGCTGCATTAGGTATCATTGTACAGGTGTGTGTTAGGTAAGTATATGGATGGATGGGTGGATAATCCCAGGTCCCAGACAAACTGACCAAGAGTTGATTCCTGAGGCTCACAGTCATCTTGCAAGGGCAATTAACCTTCAGACCTGTCTTCCTGGCTCTCGTTATGCAACTCAGAGAGTCTAGATTTTCACTGCCTGACCCCCTGCAACCCCTTCCCCTGGCTGTACTATAGCCGTTCTGCATTTCAAAAGTTCTCTCTTCCTTTTTCTGCATGTTAATAAGAAGTGGGCCACAGCCCACTGTCTCTCCCTCTCAGAGACCTCTCCCCTGTGCATTTCCTTCACCTGCCTGCCAGAAGAAGCTGAGTTGATGAACTGATAAACTCCATGTGTGACTGGAAAAAGCAAGAGACTTAGAGTCAGGCCTGTTTCAAATCCATGCACTGCCTCTTATGAGCTGTGTGATTCTGGGCAAATCTCTTCACTGCTCTGAAACCTCAACTTCCTTACTGTTAAGTGGCTGTAATAGTCCGTTCCTCACACGTCACTAGCAAATGAGACAATGTTTATGAAAATGGGCTTTGCAGACTGAAAAATGCCATAACGATGGACAGGTGCATGAAAAAGAGGCAGCTCAGAGGAGCCAAACCAGAGCTTCTAGGGACATCACTTACAGGCTTTGGGGACCCTCAGGCAGTGCCCAAAACTATACTGCTACAGGACTTCACCCAGGGGATTCTTGTGTCCTGTCTCCCTGCAGGACCGAGGGACTAGACCTTCCTATGACCTGGCTGTTGGGGTGTCTACAACCTGACACAGCACAGGTGCTGGGTGAAGAAATGAATTCAGTGATACGAGAGGGGACCAGGTCACTTACAGGCCTCTTGATTAGTTACTATTTCATAGTTTATGAAATAGGGGTTTAGTGTGATGCTGCCCTGCCCTCCCCCACCTAAAGTTACTATACCATTCTAGCCTGGGAAGTTCATTCATGGCCCGAACCATAAGAGGCAGAGTACAAAAAAAAAAATCTTAATTATGATAGCGACCCCTGACTCTACAAAGTTTTCAAAGGTTTTCACACGTAGCAATAAGCATAGTGGTTAAGGGCAGAGGTTCTCATAGTCAGATTGTCCTCTGTTCAGATGAGCTGCGGAACTGTGAGCCTTTTCTTTGGCCTCTCTGTCCAATAAGACAATAGTGTGAAGAACTGAAACCAGCACCTGATGCATAGTAAGCTCTCAGCAAGTTTCCACTTTCCTTCATCGTCTTGTTATTTAATCCTAATGGAAAAAGGCAGATCAGGCATTATTACCCCATCTCACAGACAGAAAAACTGAAACCAAACGACTCCATAGCACTTCAAGAGACAAAGGCTGTTTGCACTGGGATGGAAGGGCAGGGCAGCAAGAGCACTTATGGGTGTAGAGCTGGGCAGGGAAAAAAGAAATTGAGGGAAAAAGAGTTTGGGGGTATGCTGATGAACTCTCAAATTTATTAGGAACCACCCCTTCCCTACTCCCGAATCAGCTATTGACTTCACAGAAACTTGAGTATGTGGTCTTTAGAGGTGTTGTGCTGGGCTGGACAGTGAGGGAGAGTGGAGTGTGGGGAAGGGTAGGAAGGACATCCCCCCAGCAAGCTAACAGCGGGAGTCATTTCTGGCATACCAGGAGCTGCCACCAGAGGGCACTCCTCTCCATCCCGAGGCAGCCAGCCTCGAGGAGTGTTTCTCCAAATTGAGGGGGAAGGGAGTCAGGAAAGTGGGGGAATATAAACGGGATGATGAAGCAGTGGGAAGTGGCAAGCAATGATAACCATTGGATCTGCAATTTAGGACAACTTTTTGGCCTGGCCTAACAGTCTGAGTTTGCAAGGTAGGAATGGGATGCTGAGTATTACACTTGGGAACTGAAGAGGTATGTGTGGAGGGGTGTCTGTGTTTCCAAGTCCCTGACACAATCTCTCTTACTCCTCCCCTCCCCTCCCCTCCCCTCCCCTCTCCTCTCTTCTCCTCTCCTCTCCTCCTGCAGAGTTTTTTGATGTAGAAGGAAGTGAGGCAGATTTGAACTTTGGGGGTCTCCGAGGCCGAGGGGTCAAGAAACAGGACCCCCCAATCGAACGAGACCTCTACCTATCTCTGGAGGACTTATTCTTTGGCTGCACCAAGAAAATTAAGATCTCCCGAAGGGTGAGTACTTGGCTTGCTCCTACTGGGGGCCACTACCTATGCCCTCCAATCCTCTGAGTCACCTCCTCCATGCCCTCACTGGAGACCTCAGGTATGGCCTCTGATAGAATCATGAAATCTCAGAATTGAAGACCTAGGATCATAGAATTCTAGAATCTGAAATTTGGAAGGGACAATTGAGGGTATTAGCCTGATTCTTTCCCAGTGCAGGAATCCCCTCTGCAGAAGGGTCTTTCCCTTCTTCTCATATCAGCCCCATCCCAGTGGGAAGCTGGATTCCGAATGGGAGGAGTCCCTTGTGAATTCTGCCCTCTGGGTATTACCAGACCATACCCCCAGGGCTTCATCAGTGTGTATGCCTCAGGAGTAAGAAGAAACAGTGTGGGCATGGAGGGTGCACTGGGGGACGGTCCCCAAGGGGTTTGATTGAAGACTTTTAGTGGCCCAGAGTCTAGTCCTTGGGTTGACCCTATCCTATGGCTCAGCCCTATGCTAGACACATGAGCAAAGCCTCCTCACACCTTTGCCCAGCAGAGGAGATGCCAGCTGTGGCACAGATGGCACTCATCTGGGCATGTGATTGGGTAATGGTTGGATGACATAATAGGGAATGCTCAGATATGTTGACCTCTGTGGTCTTTCTCCCTTCATGATTAAGAAACCTGCCAGCCCCGCAGGGCCAGAGCCACTGGGTTGGGAGAGAGGAACTGAGTATGTGTTCACCATGCATCTGTTAGTGGCCAGGGCTACGTGATCTAGGCCTGGAGTTGGGGGCTTGGTCAACTAATGGTGACTGCTTGGCATCTCAGGCCCTAGCCCAATGACATCATCCTAGAATCATAAGTTCTTGGTTCCAGTAAATGGGGTGAGAATGGGGATGGCTCAGGGCAGCTTCCCCCTGTTGCTAGAAGATTGCATCTGAGCACAAAACCCCCTTGGCATCTTTCTCGTGTTAAAAGGCTAGCTGGGAAATCTGGAGCAAACCTCCCTTCTTCCATCTGGCTGCAGGTGCTGAACGAGGATGGGTACTCCTCTACCATCAAGGACAAGATTCTCACAATTGATGTGAAACCTGGTTGGAGGCAGGGCACACGGATCACCTTTGAGAAGGAAGGGGACCAGGTGAGAAGGAGGGAACTGACTAGGGTCAGTCCTAGTGTCAGTCACCCAGCCTTGCTCATGTGGTGGAAAGACTGAGGGGGAAGGAGGCAATGCTTTCCTCTGCCCCCTGACCCCAGTCTAGTAGGGAGACCAGTCTGCAGAGTCAGTGAAATGATCCCCAAAGTCCCTTACCAGGGACAGAGCCTCACAACACCTCTGTGAGTGGATAGCCCAGGGCTTTCCCCCATTTTGCAGAGTAGGAAACTGAGGCCCAGAAAGGGAAGGGATTTGGCCAGGGCAAGAGCACAAGAGCTCTTCCTGATTTTCTTCAGGAATAAAGCCCAACTATAGGAGGTATTCAGAAACCACTTATTAAGAATAATTTTAATACTGCTTAATATCTTCATGATAATTACTTATTTAAATAAAAATATAAAATTATTGTTCAAGGCATGCTGTATCCTGAGGTCTGAGAAGAGGCAGAGTGATGGCATTTTCAGAGCCAAGAGAGATTAATTCCTCTGCCCATACTTCTTGCTCCCTTTCTCACCTGTGAAACATCTACTTCCAAAACACCCCTTCAGGACCCAGCTCTAATGCTCTGGGCTCTGGGCAGCCTCCCCTGACCTCTCCACCTGGCTCAGGGCCTCTCTAATCTCCTGCCTCTGGGTTCCTTTTACCACAGTCCTGAGCATGCTGAGGACGGTGTGTCTGTTCCCCCCACTAGACTGGGAGCTTCTTGCTTGTAGGGACCAGTTAGGCTCCTCTGCCCCCTTAAGAGACCTTAGCAGAAACTTGTCAGGACAGAGGTGTGTAAGAAGTTGTTTTCAAAACTTGCAGCTCAGCATTTTACCCACCCCCTGAGGAAGCTTCTGTCCCTCTCCACCTGAGTGAATCCTGTTGGGCATGCTCCATAGAGGAGAAGTAATGGGGGGTGGTGGTGCTGGATTCATTGGAGTAGGCTTCTCAGAGGAGGGGCTATGAAACCAAACTGAAAAGGTCCTTCCAGAAAACCTAGTTCAATCTCTTCATTGTTCAGAAGAAGACATGGAGACCAGTAGAGTCAGGAACTTAGCCAATATCACACAGCTGATTAGTCCTTGTCACCCCTTGCCTCCTCTGCCCAGGGCCCCAACATTATCCCAGCCGACATCATCTTCATTGTAAAGGAGAAGCTACACCCTCGCTTCCGCAGGGAGAACGACAACCTCCTTTTTGTGAATCCCATTCCCTTGGGCAAGGTGAGTGGGCAAAGTGGAGGAGGAGAAGTGGGCAGATGAGAGTGAGCAAGCAGGCCTCACTCTGCACTCCCCCCAGTGCCTATGGCGCAGGCCTTCAGAACGTGAGGAGTGCACATAGAATCTTTGTGGCTGTCTTCAGGGCCCCTCCATGTCCTCACAATCCAAACAAGGAACAGCACCAGCCTAGACTTTGCCTCCCCTCCCCCACCCTACCTGTGGGCAGTTACTCCGTCAATTCTACCACCTAGTCCCAGAGTCAGAGTCTGAGCACCTGGGTCTGCACAGCAGCCCCTTTGGTGGCCTTCCTGCCTCCTTTCCCATCTCCTCTAGGCTCTTCCCCTTGCTCATCTGACTGTGCCACACGCCTGTCGGAGCATCTTCACAAGGTGTTTAAGGCCCTCCACATTCTGCCTCTGCTGATCTCATCCCCTACACTCCAACCACTGTGCCCCTGTCCATTGGGAGCATTTTCCCACCTCCATTCTCTTGTTTGTGCTGGGCCGTCTGTGTGGAATGCTGTATATCCACCTTGTCTGACTGGCAGGATCCTCTTCACCCTCATCAACTGCTACCACCACTGTGTAGTCCTCCTGTCCCACTCCACAGTGGTTTGGGGGCCTCTCCTTGGCTCCCGCAGACCCCTTTACTTCCCTGTATCATCATCAGTCTTTCCTACCAGACCATGAACTCCTAAGGGCAGGCAGATGCCTGGCTCGCTCCCCTGTTAGTCCCTGAACATCCTTTTGTCTGCTTGAGGCCAGGCCCAGGGCCTGGCACCGAGTAAGCTCATAAAATGCCTTCTAAACAGAATGGCCATGGTTCTCTCTCCTACTCCCACCTGTGGCCCTAACGTCCCTAGGCTCTGACCTGCTGCACCGTGGAAGTGAAGACCTTGGATGATCGTCTGCTCAACATCCCCATCAATGACATTATCCAGTGAGTGCATCTGCGTGGGTCCCAGTAGGCAGAAGGGCTGGCCTGGGCCTTAGAGGGTAGTGCCAGACAGGTTAGCCTGGGGTAGTTCAGTCCTCACCAGCAAGGACTGAAATCCAGCCCTAACTCTGGCCAAGCTGCATTCACCTGGTAAATGGAGTGCCTTTTTCTAACTTGCACGAGGCCGCTACAGAGCCCAAAGATTGCAGAGGCGACCTTTGTTGCCTTCCTCCTCCCGAACATCTCATTAGTGTTCTGAGTTGTATCCCTCAAGTCCTTTACAGGAAAGGGCCTCTGTATGGGAAGCTTTACTCAGCAGCCCAGCACCCCCCCGACCCCAACCTAGGCTGGAACCTCTATTCCTGGAACCTCCGGTGTAAATGGTTATCAGGGGGCAGGCTGTCTGAATAAGCTGGTCTTCTCTCTCCTGCCACACGATTCTGGCTGAGAAGAGCCACCTGGTGGAAGCTGGACTGACTGCCTCAAGCCTGAGGTTGTGTGAGCATGGGCAGCATGGGATCTGTCAGAGAGCAGTGTTGGGGGGCCCTCTCACTTCCCTTCTTTCATCCTCCCCTGTCTCAGTCCCAAGTACTTCAAGAAGGTGCCAGGTGAGGGGATGCCACTGCCTGAGGACCCCACTAAGAAAGGGGATCTCTTCATCTTCTTCGACATCCAGTTCCCCACCCGCCTCACACCCCAAAAGAAACAGATGCTGCGCCAGGCATTGCTGACATAACTCTGGTGAGCTGAGGGCTGGAGCGGAGGAGGGGAGGAGAAGGCCAGCTGGGCCTTATCCCATTCCTGTCCCAGGATGTGCAGGTGAGCCAGCCCACTGCACAGATGTGACATGAGGATGGGACAGCCTGGGGTTTTTAAACTGACACAATAAAGATTTCCTATCTTCCAACTGTACCCAGGAGACTGTGTTGGAGGGAGAGGAGCCTCATATATTGCTTCTTGTGGAAAAGGGGGAGGGGCATGGCCCAGAAAGCCTAGAACCTGGGTTCCTGTCCAGATTTTGTAAGTGTGGCCAGGTCCCTGAAGGTTCGGAGCCTGTGTGCTCCCCTTGATAGAGTGGGACAGACCTGAGTGACCTCTGTGGGTCCCCACCCTGCTCTGATTTCTCATGACACAAAGTCTTTAGCAGGGGCAGTCTCTAGAATGTGATATGGTCATAGTGTAGATAGGAAGCACAGAGAAGAAAACACTCGTCAAGGCCACACAGGGCAAAGATGTCATCAGAACCTTGAAGGCCACTTCCCAGATTCACCCTGCTTAGAGGTAGCACAAAGGACACAGTGCTGGAAATGGTTTTGGTTTCTACCTTGCAGCCTCACTTCTCATCTATGCAGTGGGTCCTGGACTGACTCTAGGTGGGGTGGTATGGGAGGCAGAACTGGGTTCTGCTCCTGGCCCTGCCACTGACCCCCCTGGATGTTACTGCTTATAAGCCTCCTGCAGGCTGCTTATGAGGATTGAGTCATTGTGGTGAACATGCTTGGTGAATTCACTGCTTAGATCTCAGGGTTCCAGGATTGTTGCTGATGTGGCCTCCAGACCCAGCTGGGCCTATGCAGACCACACTTGCTTTCCTGACCTGCATTCCATCAGTCAACAACAGTGTGGCATGCACCTCTCCTGTGCCAGGGCAAAGACTCCTCTCTTTCAAGTCTGGGTTTGGGCTAGGATAGATCTAATCTTATGAGTACGTGGCCACTTTTGTGGAATGACTTCAGAGGTAATAGAAAAGGCCCCCATATTGTCCATATTGGATTCCCCCGTTCAAAACATTCTTTGCTCAAGGTTTTTTCTTTCTTTCCTTCTTGAACATGGGGCTTGAATTCACAACCCTGAGATCAAGACCTAAGTGGAGATTGAGAGTCATACGCTTCACCGACTGAGCCACCCAGGCACCCCTTAACGTTTTTTCTTAAATGGGGACTGGGTAGCACCTGTCAGCCATTTTGAAATCATCAGGGAAAATGTGGCAGGAGCCAACTTTGAGACATGGAGTCTGGACCAGGGTTCTAGGAAGCACCTGTGCAGCCCGTAAGACATGTAGGCCTTGGAGTCAGATACACCTCAGGTGTATGCTCTTTGGCAAATCACTTTGCCTTTCTGAACCTGTTTCTTATAGCAAAGATTGCAAGCCTGATCTTGCAGGCCTTCAGGAAACCAGATGAGGAGTGAAGTCGACTCTGCCCTGAGGCACGGCCTAGGTGGAAGAGTGGTGGTAGCTGCCCTGTGCTGAGAGCAAGTGGGTGCAAATCCTAGCACCCAGGTCTCCTCTAAGCCAGTAGGAAAGCCTGCCTCTAGCCTCTTCCTCATGGCAATGCTCTGAAGGAAGCGTGGTCTTAGGCCTGATGAAAGATCTTTGTGAAATTCCTATTACCTTGGTGATCTTCAGTGCTACCTCATCTGGCAGGCAAGGCAGGGCCTATCATATGTCCATTTTATAAGCTGTGAGGACCAGTTATTAGTGAGGCTACTGGTAATGTTGTTCCATGGTTCCTGCCACCTGCCCCAGCTCCTCACTGTCCCAGGATCATGCCCAGAACCATGATGGAGTCTGGTGGCCTTGTGTCCAAGTGTCTGGGACACAAGACTGATAAACGAATCAGATGACTGACATGCCTAAGGCAACAAATTGGCCCGGTTTCCTCTGGTATAAAACAGTAGCCTGCTTTATAGGACTAGTGTGAGAATTAAGGTGCATGAAGTGCATTGACCAGGTTGGTCCTCCATTTATGTTGACTCCCTGCAGCCCAGGAGAGCAGGCCCACTGGGCTGCCTACCACCTTCGCCTTGGCTCACCTTGTGGCACCCAACCCCGTTCCTCTTGGGGACTATGAGACCCCAGCTCAATTTGTCAGATGTTACAAAGTACGGTGAGGAATCCTGGGCCCTCTTTCCTTCTCCAGGACTCTCATTTCCTGGACCCCTTGCCAAAGCTCTGAAGGGCTGAGCCTCCAGCTCTGACCAATGGGGAGGAGCAGTAGCATCAGCTGCTTGAGGCTGTGGGAAGAGGGAGACCACATTCTCTGAGCCTGGCTCTACAGCTGTTTGACATTCTGAAGGACTCCAGCTCTGGTCCCTGGTGAAGAGGCACAGTGGGGGAGAAAGGAGTCTGAGTCCTAGTCTCAGACTTCAGTTTCTTTCAATAGCTATAAAATGAGCCTGGGTGGCTTAATTCTAAGGGCCTGCTTCTGCATGAGATGCCTCAGGATTCTGGGACTTCAGAGTCCCCTACCCCTTGAAACAGATATAGAATCTGCTTTCCTGCCTCTGTGGATAGCTGGTAGGAACAGGGACAGGGAGGCTGACACCCTGTGCAGCCTAAGCCCTGGTTTGGCACTGCCTCCTTGGGATCTCCAGCCTAGGGAGAGGGTGAGTGTCCAAATGAAAGTATCCTCAGACCGAGGCCTCGTATTTTCCTTGCACCCTGTCCCACCCAGTGCAGTAAGAATGCCACCTAAGGGTGTGACTGTGGAGGATGAGAAGCAGCCAGACTTGTCCTCATGAGGTCTGGGACTTTGGACAGGAAGTTTCCCATTTGTAGAATGGAATAAAAGAAGTTCACAGCATCTAAGATTCCCAAGTTCCTCTAAATCTTCCACTGAACAAGGAGATGTCGGGCAGACAGTAGTACACTAATTTTGCAGATCAGTAGGCCTGGGGCCAGCTGGAGCACCAGGCACTGGGTGAGTGGAAGCTCAAGTGTCCTAGTGAGAGCGAAGCTGTGACTCCCAGCTGCTCCCTCACTTACCACCTAAGCCCCAGGCCTGGTCTGGAAAGACAAATGAACTAGATGACCTCCACAGGCCCCAGAATGGATGCTGGAAGCGGAAGGTGGGGCAGACCTCCCTTTCTAAGTCAGGTGGCTGCTCCGCTGTCTACCAGGTGCCAGAAGGGCCCACTGAACCAAGACCTCTGGTAACAGCTGTGAGAGAAGGAGGAGACACAAGGTTGAACCTGTTTTATGGGGGACATGCTGGCTGGGACTAGGGGCAGAACAAAGAGTTGGGCTTAGCTTTTCAAGGGATTGAAGGCTTGGGATCCTGGCTAGTTGCAGGCCTCCCACAGTGTCAACTGGGGTCAACTCTACTAGGACTGGGAGGCAACGGGGAGATGGGGTAGGGGAGAAGGGGTAAGAATGTGGGGACAGGAGAGGGAGGTGGTGGGAAAGGGAGTGGAAGGAAGGGGTGAGGAGAGAGGGAAGGGAAGCAGGGCTTGGCTGGAGCTGGAGCTGGAGCTGGAGCTGGAGCTGGAGCCAGAGCCAAAGCCAAAGCCAAAGCCAAAGCCAAAGCCGGAGGTGGTTGGGTCAGCAGCAGGAGACGCTCAAAAGGGAGCCTCCCGGGAAGTGCAGGCTGCCATGAGAGCCCGTTTGAGCTGCTCATAGGTGACAAACATCACCACGTTCCAGGAACCCAAACGGAGAAAGGAGGGCATGAACCTAGAAGGCAGAAAACACAGGTCACAGGGGGCACCTTGGCAACTCCTGAGGGCACTTCACCTCCCACTCACCCCAGTGGGCCATGGTATCCAATCCAACCTAGTTGCTCTGTCCCAAAGGAGGCTGTGAGGGCCCAGGGTGAACAGAGCCCCACAGCCATGCGGCTCTGAGCAAGAATTTTCTGCGAGTCTCCATTTTAATACCCATAAGGTAGGAATGACAACTCTGGGAGGAACTAGTTAAGAGCATGAGGGAATGCCAGTGAAATACTAACACCAGGATCAGAATAGTTTGACACCTGGTTGCTAGTCAGTTCCAGGTGGTTCTCTCCCACCTGTGTGTAGGTATGGATAGCTAGGAGGCTCGGGACTGGGTGGGGTGGATCAGAGGCTCACCCTTTGTAGAAGGCTCGGGGACCCTCCTTGTGGAGCATGGTAAGGGCACAGTGGCCAGCGCTGCTGTACTGGCCCGGGGCAGAGTTCATGTATCTCGTCTTGACCACATCGACAGGGGAGGCGATGACAGTGGTGCAGAAGCCTGCCCCAAAGGCGGAAGTGAAGTGGCAAGGGAGGTCATCTGCCAAGGAGGAGCAGGAGAGGCAGTCAGAACTCCTTACCTCATCATTCCAGAAGGGAAGAGATTATCAAACTAACTTAGGGGTTTTCTGGTTTTAGAGAAAGAGATGCCAGCGGGGATCTGTCCTGATGACCTAAAAGTCATTTAGCCTAGAGTCTAGCCTCAGTACCTCAGTGTGCAGTGGGAGTTTCATCCCAGCTGGCTTCACTATGGTAAATCTAAACTCACTCCACAAGCATAGGGGAAGGAGGATGAAAAGATGTGAGACTCAGGCAACCAGACCCTCACATCTGATCCTAGGTTGGGGGAAGGGCAAGACCCAGAACCATTTATACTAACTCACCTGTCATGAGGTTGGCTTTCAGGAGGGCGTCCTTGATGAGATCGTAGGTCACCAGCTCAGCACAGTTGACAATGGCATTACGAGCAACATTGGGAGAGGTCCCTACAGGAGGAAAAAATACTGATGTGACACCAGACATTAGAGGAGGAGGAAGACAGGGAAGAAGAAACACCTGGTACACACCTTTCCAGAGTCCCCGGAACCCTTCCTCTCGGGCAATGGTCTTGTAGGCATCGACAGTGCTTTGGTATCTCTGGCCACTTCCAGCCCGGGCCTGAGCTTGGAATCGGACCTTTACTACATCTGTGGGCTGGGCCACAGCCACAGCCAAGGCCCCTGTGGTGCTGCCTGCCAGGAGGCGGCTCCCGATGCCGGCATCTGTGGAAGAAACATGGGGGGTCAGTGCCCAGCTGGGATTGTACTAATTTTCCACCTCTCTTCACTAAAAATCACCTCATCACTGTAATCTCTTGCCTTCTGGGAATAGGATTCAGATAAGCTCTTGCTCTAAAAACTCCTTGCATCAAACAAAATAACACCTTGAATGTCTACTACTTGCTACGCAATGGGACATAGCAAGGAGTGGGACAAAATGAGACCTAGCTCAACAGGGTAAGTCACAATCATTTCCACCTGACAAGTGAAAACCCAAGGCTCAGAGAGAAGTGGCCTTTCAAGGCCTTAGATTCATAAGACTTGGGTTCGCATGCCAGATCTATTTCTCCTTGCCATGTTATCTCAGGAAAAGTTAACCTTTTGATCTGGGTTCTCAGTTTTCACATATGTAAAAAGGAGGTGGGCATAGCATGCGAGGAGGTAAAATGGAAGAGTGCTAGCTTTGGAAGCAAAAGTCCTGGGTGTGTTTTCTGGCTCCTCATTGTGTGCTCTTGGCCAAGTACTTTCCACCCAGCAAGGCTCAGTCTCTTCATCTCTAACATGGGGATGATACCACCTACTCTCAGAGTAGTGGTGGGGACTGTCATGGGATGATGCCCTGCACAGAACCTGGCACAGCCCAGGTGCTCAAGAATCATTAGGAGAATCAAGGTGCCTTCCTGTTCTCAGTTCCTCTGATCCTCCTAGGGGTCTTAGAGCCTAAAGAAGCTATGTAGCAAATCATCAATCAAGGATGATTTGATTGGACTGGTCATCACCAAGGAGAAAAGGTCAAGGGGCCCATGGCCCAGCTCCACACTCACGCTCAGAACCCTTGGTGTAGAACTGCTTGACAGAGTCGTAGAGGCCGATGCGGACAGAAGCAAAGCTCATCTGGCGCTGCAGGCCAGCGACCAGCCCATTGTAGAGGCTGCGGGGGCCCTCGGTGCGCACCATGGTCAGGATGGTGCCCAGCACGCCACGGTACTGGGCGCTGGCTACGGCCCGCGCTGGTCCCTGCCTTTCTCCTTGGATCTGCAAGGCCAAGATGGGTGGTTATAGGGGTTGGCAGGTTGCCCTCCCCATCTCCTGCCATCCCTATGCTCCAAAGTTTGCACAGTCCCAAACACCCCACTGGCCCTTAAGGAGTCTATATCTTGGGGCAGAGTAGACTAGACAACATTGGGAACCGCAGGCTTTCTGCCCTCACCTGCAGCCGGACTTTAGCGGTGTCCAGAGGAAAGGTGATGAGATCTGCAATGCAGGCAGCTGTGCCAGCCCCCAGGAACTTCACAGTGGCAGTAGGGGGTACATCTGTAGCCTTGAACCCAACCATAATGCTGATTTCCTCCTCTCTCCCAGGAGATGGAGAAAGATGGAGAAGGGGGCACCTTCGGTCAGCAACAAGACGAGATAGAGGAACTCTGCCGGAATCTAAGCCAAGAAGAGAGAAGCCCCATTAGCAGCAGCATGCACAGTCCCTCCCTGCTTACCACCCCACCCCCACCTTCCCTGACAGCACCACTTCCCTAAGCAAGAACCAGAGCAACCTCATGAAGGAAAACAGGAGTGAGCTCTGGAGGTACTCAAGTAGGGGCTAGAGAAGCAATTCCTGCCTGAGGAGAACACATTTTGTGAAGAGCCCCCTCCCTTTTACTATAGGAAGAGTCTGGATAAGGGCTATCTTAGTGCTGACAAACTGGCACTGACTCATCCTTTTGTCTGCTGGGTGCAGAGATTTCACTGATGATACCGGCATGCCTACTTCTGCAGATCTGTCTGAAGGACAGGCAGAAGTGGGGAAGAGGTTTCAGTCAGACCAAGATCTGAAAGGCACAGGCTCATAGGCTTATGCCCTGGATTTCTTAAGTAGGAGAGGTTCCTATGGGTCTCAAATTATCTAAGTCTAGAAGAAAAGGAATGGAGAAGACCAGTTCAGTCCCTTCTCAGCCCACTCTAATTCTCCTCCCCAGCCCCACACAACTTGGGCTCTCTAGAGTCATTCTTTCAACAAGACTGCTTTGCTGGGCACTGGCTCACTGAGATGCAGGAGACAATATCAACCCTAGATGGGGCTTACTGTCTGGCACAGGGGATGGGCAGGTGATTCAAGCTACATTTGGGGCTTGCAGGACATACTCTCAAAATGCAGAGGGAACAACTAACTCCATCAGGAGAGAGGTAATATTTAGCTGGGCCTTGAGGGATCCTGGACAACTCTCAGGGCTGAAAGTAGGTACACAGACACTGGACTCTCCCCCCCTGGCCTATTGTGTGACCCAGGGAAAACAGTCTCCCTCTCTAGCCAGTTTCCTCTCCTTCAACAAAGGGGATCCACATCTTCACCACAGGAGGGGCAGGGAAAGGGAGGTGCAGATCAGAGCTACAAAGACACAGGAAACCAAAAGCTCCATTTTGTTCTTAGAGTTGAACAACACCCTTCTCTGCGGCCTCTGCTGCCCTTCCCCGGGGAGGAAGTGAGCCCAACACCCCAGTGGGGGAGGTGACCTGCTTCTCTCTCCCCTGAGCTCACTTCTCTCACTTCACTTCACCAGGAGCAGCTGCTCTGAGCCTAGCCTGATTGGTTGCCCATGTCGCTGGGGCCATAAGGAAAATGCTGGCCAGCAGAGGGAGGATGTGGTTGGAGTCAGTTGCGAACACAAAGACCCATGGAAACAAACAGTTCACAGCTTCTTCCTCCTGAGCTTCTCTACTCCAGGCGTCTGGGGCCAACAGGGAAATCCAGAGGCTACTCACCACTCAGTTGCATCCGGATCTACTATAGGCCAGGTCCTGGCCTTATTGGAGTTTCCCTGGAGTCTGGCCCACATGAGGCTCAGTGAAGATTGGTACTCACATGGCGGAGCGGGTTGATGAAGGAGCTCCAGACTCCCTAGCTTCCCTGTTCTGACATATCTATCTATCCCCCAGAACTTGTAGGATACATTCCCCATCCCACTGCCCGGGGCACTCTATTAGCTCATTTACTCTTCAGAGCTGCCCTGTGAGGTGGCTGCCTTCTTTCCATGTTACAGATGAGGGAACTTGGTAAGAGCCACAGCTACAGCCTCCAAAGCTTATTAGATTTGCTCTGCACTGGTGTCCAGAACATTTCTCTCCTGCTGTTTTCTCAGCCCCCCGCACAGGCAGGGCTTTTAACAAGAAAGTCTAACACCCAAGTTCTCTCATGCCAATTTAAAAAAAAAAAACCTTAAATTTTTAGCTTTTTTTTTTATTATTTATTTTTGAGAGACAGAGCATGAGTGGGGGAGGGACAGTGAAAGGAACACAGAATCCGAAGCAGGCTCCAGGCTCTGAGCTGTCAGCACAGCTCAAGCCCACAAAACCATGAGGTCAAGACCTGAGCCGAAGTCGGACGCTTAAATGACTGAGCCACACAGGCGCCCCACTCTCATGCCAATTTGACAGTTCTGAGAAGGTTCAGGCAAAGAATGTCCCTTCTCTGGGCATCAGAGACCTGAAAAGTGAGTCTATCGTGTCCTGACCTTGAGCTGGGTCACAGTGTTGTGAAGGCCAGAGAATAAGGCCTAGCCTCTGTCCATCTCAAAGACAAATGCACAGAGGCTCAGTTGCCATTTTGAATGTTGCTTTGGGTTTGTCAGGTCTTTTAGAGGTTGAGTATGGGGGCTATGGCCACTTGTGCTAAAGGCCCCACTAAGAAGAGAAAATAAAACTCAGGCCTCAGGAATTTGTCCTAGCTCTGCTGCTGACCCCCAGGATGACCAAGGACTAATCACTGTCCCATCTAGGCTTCAATTTCTTCCTTTGTAAATATGGGGACCACCATCCCTGCCTAGTCAAGATCAGCTTAAAGGATAGAATGAGACCAGGGATAAAGGAAAGTGTTTTGTGAATTCTGAAGAGCAACTTCACTGGGGTGGTGGTAGTTATTTTTGCTAATGTCCCACTGACCCCCACCCCCAGGCCAAAGCACTAGTAGGCAACAGAAGACCCTTCCCTTAGAGTGGATTCTTACCCGGCTTTGTAAGGTCTCACGCTGAGGCCTCCAAGATCAAGCTTCTCTAAAGGCATCCCATTCTTCAAAGCTGCCAGTGGCTATCATGGCCCGATCCCCTTGGTTTTCCATAGAAAATGGCTGGGAGACGAAACACCTAATAGTCATACTATGTGTCCTGTGGATGCGGGGAAAGAGGAGTTTAGAAAGGAAATATGCCTTTAAGGATCACACTCCAGCTAGAAAAGGGCCACCTGCCCAAGGCACACAAGCCCAGTCCTTCAGGGTGGAGGTGGGGAGGAGTAAGGAATAGGGTCTATTTCACCCAGGGTAGCTGGGGACTAATTAAGTACACACACTGTAGGGGGGAAATGAACCCAGGAATCCCCCCTCCCCTGTCTGCTCTCTTAGTAGACACATTGACTCTCTTCCAGATTTCTGCTTTAGAGGCACTCTGTACTCTGAAGAAGCAGCCTCCCAACGCAGTCAGCAGATTCTGGTGAGTGGGAGTGTTAGGCGGTCATGATAGGTCAGAGACTCGCCGAGAATCGACTAGCACCCAGCCGCGAGCTGTGAGGAGGTTACAGGGGCTGGGAACGGGCCCTGCTCAAAACTCCGTCTCAGCCTGGGGGATGGAAAGTCATTCTGGTCGTCGCAGTCGCGCCGAAGGCCCCCACCCAAAAGCAGGGCTGGGCATCCTGGGCGAGGGGAGAGAGTAGAAGGGTGGAGGCTTAAATTATTGAGCCAATTGAAGGTGAGAGGTAAACAAAAGGGGAGAGAAAAAGAGTGAAAGAAAAGGAAAAAGAGGACAGAGAAGAAAAATTCAAGATAGGCTGGGAGAAGAAGAGAGAAATTAGAAGGAAGGGCGCGGGTCCTCGCTGCCGGGGTGGCGGGAGTGCCGCCGGTTTAGCGGGCTCAAGGCTAGGGCGGGCGGGGCCCGGGCTCACCCGGCCGAAGGGAGAACAAGAGCGTGCTGGCAACTCTGTTGTCTGTCGGCGGGCGGAGGGCGCGTGGAGAGAGCAAGGACAGTACTCAAACCGAAAACGTGTCCGGCGAGTTTACAATGGGGTCGCTGGAGGCTGCCGCGCTTTAGGTCTCGGGGGCGGGGCCTGCGGGGCTGGGCGGGGCCTCTAGTTACCGCCTTTCGGCAAGGGCCGTCCAGCGAAAAGTTCTGTGCGAGCCTCCACTCCCATTTCCGTGCGGGCGGATCCCCGCGTCCTTCGCGTCTCCTCACACATCCCCGTTCCGCCAACCTCTTGGTGAGAATGGCAAGGCGGAAGCCCGGAAAGAAGCAGAAGCAGCCTAGGGTCACACACGCCTCTGCTCCCCCTGTATCCCGCTAGGGCTCTTTCTAATACAATCCAGAAACTCGGATGAGAGCGTACTCCCCCCTTTACGGGCTCTGCAACCCCTGACTCCGCAAACAGAACCCCAGCCTCCTGAATCCTCCGCGGGGCGGGGCCTCGCGGCCGCTGGAGATTGGTTAAAGCCGCCGCGTTGCCGGAGGAAGGAGCCAATCCGAGGTGGAGCGGCAGGTGGCGGCTAACCGCCAACAGCCGCGAGGCGCCGCTGGGCTTCCGGCGTACGCCCGCAGCACTCTGGCCTTGCCCAGGGGATCCAGGGGACTTCCGATCTGGGCGGGACGGAGGCACCCAGCGTGACGCTCCCGCGCCCATATACACCTGGGTGCGCGGGCCGGCGCCCCTCGAGTGAGAAGGCGGAACAGGGCCCGGGCCTGCTGTGCGCCCAACCTGGCGATGAGAAAGTAACTTAGATGAGCTGAACCTGGGTCCCCTTCAGTCGGCTGGCAGTCCTGTTGGGGTGACAGACACGCAAAAGACCAGTAATTGTGTCCTGTGGCTGGGACAAATAGAACGTTTGGGGAGTAGGACTCTTGTTCACCCTTGGCTTCGCCCTTTCTTCCTATGTTTTTGTCCTTGTTGGCCTCCCAGCACCATTGAATGGATTAATCGAAGTAGAGGAAGACGTCTCTCTGACTAGATTGTAAACTTCTAGAGAGCAGGAAGCTCTTTCCTGTGTTTTTAGTGTCACAACATCAAGGGCCTGCATATAGTAGGCTGTGGGCATGCTGTTTGGGCTGCTGTTGAAAATGTCTGAAAAAGTGTAAATGGGAGGATCAGGGGAGATGAACATTTGGTGACTGCAATTACTGTGTTCACATTCAGTGTGAATACTTAATATAATCTTGTGAGGCTGATACTAACCTCAGTTTTAAGAGGAAACAGAGTCCCAAAGAAGTGAAATCACCTGCGTAATGTCACACAGCTGGGAAGTGGTGAGCTGCGATTTAAATCCTGGTTTATCAGCCTCCAATGTGTTTGTTTTCTGAATTGTCCACAAGAAATGTCAGCTGAAAATAACTGCCATGGGACTGGATAATTATAGCAGGAAAGAAAAACACTGAACACGTGGTCTTGGCAGAAGCAGAAGAAAAGTGGAAACTGAGAAGTCAAGCTGGAGAATTATTTCTGGCACTGTGGAATCTCCCATCCACTAGCTGCTCTGGCTTTTCCACGAGCTTCTGTGTCTTGCTGTGATGAAATGATTCCCAGATTGCTCTGTGACTGGTGGTGAAACTGCTGAACTTGAGAAGGCAGAAAGAACAAGATGGAACTAATGGCCTCAAAATGAAAGCACCACCCTGATTGCCAAAACAAGGAAGAATTGACCAAAGACTGTATACCCGTGAGATGTTTGTTTATCCCTTGCAAAATTCAAGGGCTGGTAAAAAGATGATGTGTGAACCTTTAAAAAAAGAAGTAGAGATTACCAGGACCCAGCATGAATTTCTTAAGAAGAAATCCTGTTAAATTCTCTTAACACAAGAGTTTGAAAACAAAAATAAACAACGACCCCCCCTCCCCCCCGCCAATTCTCTTTTATTTCGGATGGAGCCAAGCAGATGAGAGCAATGCTACTGACACTATATCTGTGGACTTTTAGCAAGCAGCTTGTCCAAGTCATAAGATGTCCTGTAGACAGATTAGAGAATGTATGCATACAGGTAAGTGCATTTAAAAAACTTGTTTCACATCTATTTCATTAAATACATACATACTGCAGTTTATTTGTAAACGTATGTGCCAATAATCAAATTGACAAGGTTTATAATGTTGATATACCAGAAAACAATCCACTGTATTCACAGTTTTGAAACTTTAACATTTTAAATACAAACTGTTTGAAACACTGAAAATGGAAAAGACACAAGAATGCCAAAGAGAATTGAAAACATCAAATAATTAAGCCAACATGAGGAAATATTAAACATTTCAAATGTCTCTGGTAATTTTTAAATATTGGGTAGGTTGGCTATGTTACCCCCCCACCCCCAAATAAACACAAAATTATCTGGTTGCATTTTTTTAAAACTTAGTTATTTTATTTATTAATTTATTTTTAAATTTACATCCAAGTTAACATATAGTGCAACAATGATTTCAGTAGATTCCTTAATGCCCCTTACCCATTTAGCTCACCCCCTCCCACAACCCCTCTAGCAACCCTCTGTTCTCTATATTTAAGAGTCTCTTATGTTTTGTCCCCCTCCCTGTTTTTATATTCTTTTTGCTTCTCTTCCCTTATGTTCATCTGTTTTGTCTCTTAAAGTCCTCATACGAGTGAAGTCATATATTTGTCTTCTCTGATTAATTTCGCTTAGCATAGTACCCTCTAGTTCCATCCACATAGTTGCAAATGGCAAGATTTCATTCTTTTTGATTGCTGAGTAATACTCCATTGTATATACATACCACATCTTCTTTATCCATTCATCCACCAATGGACATTTGGGCTCTTTCCATACTTTGGCTGTTGTTGATAGTGCTGCTATAAACATTGGGGTGCATGTGCCCCTTCAAAATGGCATACCTGTATCCCTTAGATAGATAACTAGTAGTGCAATTGCTGGGTTGTAGGGTAGTTCTATTTTTAATTTTTTGAAGAACCTCCATACTGTTTTCCAGAGTGGCTGCACCAGTTTGCATTCCCACCAGCAGTGCAAAAGAGATCCTCTTTCTCCGCATCCTCACCAACATCTGTTGTTGCCTGAGTTGTTAATGTTATTCATTCTGACAGGTGTGAGGTTGTATCTTATTGTGGTTTTGATTTGTATTTCCCTGATTAGTGATGTTGAGCATTTTTCATGTGTTGGTTGGCCATCTGGATGTCTTCTTTGGAGAAGTGTCTATTCATGTTTTTTGCCCATTTCTTCACTGGATTATTTGGTTTTTGGGTGTTGAGTTTGATAAGTTCTCTATAGATTTTGGATACTAACCCTTTATCTGGTATGTCATTTGCAAATATCTTCTCCCATTCCGTTGGTTGCCTTTTAGTTTTGCTGATTGTTTCCTTTGCCGTGCAGAAGCTTTTTATTTTGACAAGGTCCCAGTAGTTCATTTTTGCTTTTGTTTCTCTTGCCTTCAGAGACGTGTTGAATAAAAAGTTGATGAGGCCGAAGTCAAAGAGATTTTTTTGCCTGTTTTCTTCTCTAGGATTTTGATGGCTTCCTGTCTTACGTTTAGGTCTTTCATCCATTTTGAGTTTATTTTTGTGTATGGTGTGAGAAGATGATCCAGATTCATTTTTCTGTCACTGTCCAGTTTTCCTAGCACCACTTGCTGAAGAGACTGTTTTTATTCTATTAAGTATTCTTTCCTGCTTTGTCAAAGTTTAGTTGGCCATATGTTTGTGGGTTCATTTCTGGGTTCTCTATTCTGTTCCATTGATCTGAGTGTCTGTTTTTGTGCCAGTACCATACTGTCTTGATGATTACAGCTTTGTAATACAGCTTGAAGTCCGGGATTGTGATGCCTCCTGCTTTGGTTTTCTTTGTCAAGATTGCTTTGGCTATTTGGGGTCTTTTGTGGTTCCATACAAATTTTAGGATTGCTTGTTCTAGCTCTGTGAAGAATGCTGGTGTTATTTTGACAGGTATGGCATTGAATATGTAGATTGCTTTGGGTAGTATTGACATTTTAATAATATTTGTTCTTCCTCTCCAGGAGCATGGGATATTTTTCCATTGTTTTGTGTCTTTTTCAATTTCATTCATAAGCTTTCTATAGTTTTCAGTGTATAGATTTTTCACCCCTTTGGTTAGATTTATTCCTAGGGATTTTATTGATTGCATTTAAAAAATTTTTTATTTTTAATTTTTTAAGTTTATTTTTGAGAGAGAGAGGCAACGCAAGTGGGGGAGGGGCAGAGAGAGAGAGGGAGACAGAAAATCTCAAGCAGACTCTGCCCTGTCAGGATGGAGCCTGATGTGGGGATTGAACTCACGAAACCATAAGATCATGACCTGAGCCAAAACCAAGAGCTAGATGCTTAACTGACTGAGCCACCTAGGCTCTCCTGATTGCATTTTTTAAACATTTTTTAAAATGTTTTATTCATTTTTGAGACAGAGAGAGACAGAGCATGAGCAGGGAGGGGAGGGGCAGAGAGAGAGGGAGACACAGAATTCAAAGCAGGCTCCAGGCTCTGAGCTGTCAGCACAGCTGACGCGGGGCTTGAATTCACGAACCGCGAGATCATGACCTGAGCCGAAGTCAGACACTTAACCAACTGAGCCACCCAGGCGCTCCTCCCCTGATTGCATTTTTAAAAAGATTTTATTTTTATGTAATCTCTACACCCAACTTGGTGCTTGAACTCACAACCCCAAGATCAAGAGTCAAATGTTCCACCAACTGAGCCAGCCAGGTGCCCCTGATTGCATATTTTAGAAAAATCAAGGGGTACCTGGATGGCTCAGTTGGTTGAGTGTCAGACTTCAGCTCAGGTCATGCTCCTGCCTGCCTCAGTACCTGTGCTGAGCATGGAGCCTGCTGGGGATTCTCTTTCTCCCTTTCTCTCTCTGCCCCTCCCCTGCTTGTGTGTGTGCACATGCATGCGTGTGTGCACTGTCTCTGCTCCTCCCCAACACACTCTCTCAAAATAAATAAATAAACTTAAAAAAATATATAGGGTTTGTTACTTGCCAGTGAAGATTCATTAAAGATTTTTTTGTTGTTGTCTTTTTTAAGTGTATTTATTTATTTTGAGAGAGAGTGTTGGGGAGGGACAGAGACAGTGGGAGAGAAAGAATCCCAAGCAGGGTCCATGCTGTCAGTGTGGAGTCCAACTCAGAGCTCAATTCCACGAACTGTGAGATCATGACCTGAGCAGAAACAAAGAGCTGGTTGCTTAACCAACTGAGCCACTCAGGTCCCCCAGCAAACCCTGTATTTTAAATGTTGAATTAGAAAAACACTGTTAAGAGTTAAAAGATGCATGTTGAGTCAGCAATAAAAAGGAATGAAGTACTGATACATACTACAAGGATGAACCTTGAAAACATTTTGCTAAGTCAAGCCTGTCACAAAAGACCACATATTGTATGCTTCCACTTGTATGAAATGTCAGAATAGACGACTCTATAGAGGCAGAAAATAGAGCTAGGAGGGATGGAGGGCATTGGGGCATGACAGGTAAAGGTTAAGGAGAGGGTGGTTGTTTTGGGATGATGAAAATGTTCTAAAATTGGTTGTGGTGATGGTTGCACAACTCTGAATATACTAAAAAACTGTTGACTTTCCCTTTAAATGAGTGAATTGTATGGTATGTTAATTATATTTCAATAATGCTGATACAAAAAAAAAAAAAGGAAAAAACCAAAACAAACAAAATGCAAATTGGACCATGTTAACACCCTTTAAAGTGCTGCTTGATGCACTTTGAATGAATTCTAAATGGGTTAAAAAAAATGTTTTCCAAAACTTCTCATGAGATGTCAGTGAATCTTTATAGTCTGAGTTAAGATCTTATAAAACAGGGCTAAATTATACATAACTTGCTGATTTGTATACCTTCCACAATGTTCAATTGATACACATAATTTATAGATATCCACAGGAATTCTTAATGCCTCATCAAATTTCTCAGTACTGGATATTTATTGTTTTATACTCTTTCTACTCTAAATACCAAGAAGTCTTTTCATAGGAAGAGATAAATCTCTTTCCCATTATCCCCAAAAGCATAGGTTTTGTTATATATTTTGTTACATATAAAATTAAACCAGATTTATGTTTGATAAACTGACACATAAAATCACCATTACAGTATTCATAGTGACTGCTTATAAATGTCAACAGTCATCATAAAGCCTGTAAAGTTTATCGTTAGATTTATAAAATGAAATGCAGATTGATTCAAGATGAAAAAATACAGTGCTGATTGCTAAAAAGCTCTTTGTTAAAAAATTAGGGGTCAAAAAAATTTTTTTCGAAGTAGCTCTTTGTTGCATTAGGATGTGCTATAATGAGCAAGATTCCAAACACTATCAAATGTTTCCCAAACTACACCACAAAATACTTTGAACATCATTTAAGTATAAGTTATACCTCACCAGCAGGATGCTTTTTAGTGACTGGCACTATAAAGCACACTTTAAGAAAGAAAAAGACACCAAGTGTGAATAACAAATGTTGTTGTTATAAAATTATTGCAAATGAATTGAGGAAGGTGACTGTCTATTCTTTTCTGATAAGATGCTGTCTCTAAATATTGCATTATTTGCAGGAAATGAGACTTCCATACCAACCTAAGATGGTAAAGCAAACTTGAAAAAGTGGCTTCAGTGTGAATATCCAGTGTTAAAGCTCCTTCCTAGAATGAATGAAAAGTTAAGGACACGTAGACATAGTTTTGTACCAGAATGGAGGGGTTTTTTTTGTTTGTTTGTTTTGACAGCTTTCTTTTCTGCAAAGTTTGTGTGTAGCAGTTTTCCTATAAACTTTCTCATTAATTCAGAGCTAAACAGGAATTTCAAAGCACAGATCAAGAAGAAACCAGTGGGCTTCTGTTGTGGCAACATCAGAGTTCTGTTTTGTTGTTCAATCTGTAGTTGCTTCCTCAGTGACCATTTCAAATCGTTCTCTACTTTCATTTGCTCTGAGCCGGAAGTGAAATCAGGTTCTCCTTTCTTCTCAGAAACATCACCAAGTCTTCCGTTTGTAAATTGTTTAGAAGCATACAACATGGTAACATAACCACAAAAATCCCTGCAAACCCATTTTGTCCCTTAACATTTGCAGTGCTTTATAGACAATCATATTAACATGACTCATGACCCTCCTTGTAGTTGTTTCATCAAATGGGAAAGATTTCTCCCATCCCATTGTTCAGTATTATGAGCATATCTAAAGTAGGAATTATTTCAGGATTAGGAATCCAAGGCATTATTAATGTTTAATAATAACCATGAAATATGGGGTGCCTGGGTGGCTCAGTCAGTTTAGTGTCTGACTCTTGGTTTTGGCTCAAGTCATGATCTCACGGTTTTGTGAGTTAGAGTTCCACGTGGGACCCCACACTGACACTGTGGAGCCTGCTTGAGATTCTCTGTCTCTCCCTTCTCTCTGCCCTTCCCCAACTTGCTCGCGCATGCTCCCTCTCTTTCCTTCTCTCAAAATAAATAAATAAACTTAAAAAAATAATAACCATTAAATCTCTATGATAGTTTTTGAAGTCTTATGCTTTTGGACGGTAAAAGAAATGGGTATCTGACTTCTGGGTGGTGACTTCTAGATAATGGATCTAAAATGCTGAGCAGGGGGCACCTGGATGGCACAGTCAGTTAAGTGTCTGACTTTGGTTCAGGTCATGATCTCATGGTTCATGGATTTGTGAGTTCCAAGTCCTGCATGGGGCTCTCTGTTGTCAGCATGGAGCCTACTTCAGATCTTTAGTCTCCCTCTCTCTCTGCCCCTCCCCTGCTCACTCTCTCTCTCTCAAAAATAAATAAACATTAAAAAACAGCAACAATAAAATGCCAAGCAATACTATTGCCAATGGGTTGATCTATTAGAGAAGCTGTGGAAACAAGCAATTTATAATTTTTGTGTAGAACTCTGCTTCAAGTTGTAGAATTCAAATCAGGAAGGCTTTTACAATGTAAGAGGTTCAGAAGAAAACCATAATTGGGTTGTTACTGTGATGCAGAGACAGTATTTTGTTTCTTTAAGTGCCTGGTCAAAGTATTTCTGCAGTCTGCACTTCTCCTTCCTAAGTGTTTTGAATCTTTTCTAATTCTGTTAAGGAAGCTGTCCAGAGACTCATGTGAGAGTTTGCCAACTTTAGGTGAAAGATTTCTCATCGTTAAAAAGGCAAGAGTTGAGTCAGATAGGAAAACAATATCTTTGTGTATCCTGTAGACAGACCCAAACTGCTTATCCTGGCAGTGTCAGCTGGATGTAGTATGGATATCAGAGCTGACACAGCTTCTTGTTCAGGACTCCTACCTTCTTCACCATGCCATGATAGGAGTATCTTTTGTAGATATAAACTACTTTCAAATTTGTTTACACAGGGTACATTCCACCATGATGAATGAAGTTGATCCAGATTTATTACTTGTCTCTTATGTGCAAAGCCCAATCAGCAATACATGGAAACATCATTCTTAACCAATGATAAGTCTCCCTCAAGGACATTTGCAAGCTCAGCAACATTAGTATGCTTATCTGTTGAAAGATAATACATAGTTTCAAAGTAATCACCTATTCATCTGGCATTCAGTTCATTATAAAACCTTCAAGAGAATGAAATTGTCATCAGAGATTGATTTATTTATTCAAAGAAATAAATCCTTTGTTATATAAACTATGTACCACATTATAATCTACTGATCCAGAGAGTTGGGGACCTGAATCAGCGATCTTCACAGTAGTATATTCCTCAGGCAAAATTCATATCTTTATGTCATTTTTGTGATCTGACCAGTTTATATTACCTACCATATCTCTATGGGATTTTCTACTGGCTTTATTGGTAGAGGATGTGACCTTTCCCCCAAATTTCAAAAAGAAAAAATGTAGTGATCCATATTGATTCATAATATCAATGTACTACTGTCTTTTAACGCCGTGAAACTGTAGACAGTCAGTCCCGGACAACTGGACAATGAAGCATAACTCTTCTCAGTTTTCAAAATGTCATCGATCATCTCAGCATAATGCAAAAATGGGATTATCTCAGTCCCACAATATCCAATAAATGGTAAAGGTACAGCATGAAACCGTCTAGAGTATAATAGCTCCTCAAAGTATTTGTACTCATCTTCCTTGACATGTTTATGTTCTATTTCTGTATCATAACTGATGGTGGACATGTAGAGGACAACCTACTTTGCACATTTTCTCTGTGAATTTTAAAGACCCTGTCACCTATTGGCTAGCAGCTTGCTCTGTGGGCAGTATGCCTTATGTGGACCTCTCTGTCTATGGTGTGAGGGCCCTGGGACAGCTCGGGGGAGTGTACTAGAGGCCTGGTACCTTACACTTTGGAATTTCCCGGGCTGCCTCATGGTGAAGGCTCCAGACAGCTCAGCTTGGCAGAGAACAGAGAACAGTGTTAGGAGCGCATCAGAGGACCCAGTTTCTTTATTAAATTATATTTTAAGGGAAAAAAATAACTTTCAAAATCTCTTTTTTATAAATAACTCTCTAAGCCCTAATGTATTCCCATATGTGGCCATTCCTCAAATTTCAATGGATGGGAGAATGTGTTAATTTTGCTTCTCTCTATTTCAAAATGTTTGTCTTTATGACTGTTTTACTTTTAGCTTTCCCATATCCTTCCCAGAGTGAGCCCTCTCACCTATTCCCATTATTCTGTCCTCTACTGTTTTTCTCCAGGAAAAACAGTAATGTTTCCCTCGTCTTCAGTTTTTCCTTTCTTCTACTCTGTGTGTATGTGTGTGTATGTGTCTGCATGTGTAATTTGAAAGGAACCCTCAGGACTTTCTTCTACCTTGGCTTTTCCCCTCTCCTTCCTTTCTCTGCCACACTTTGCAAACAATTGGCTCTCCTCAGACTTCTCAGCCTCTGGCACAACTCTTACGTATTTGATGAATGAATAAAGGAATGATCTCACATTCATCTCATTCACTTTATGCCAGCCACACACACAGCCTTCTTTCCATTCTCTGAACACGCCAGGCTTATTCCCGTAGGGCCTGTGAACTGCTTGTTTCCTTATCCTGGAACACTTCCTCGGATCTTTGCCTGGCCAGCTCGTCTCATCATCCACACACACACACACACACACACACACACACACACACACACACAGATATACAGACACACAGAGGTGTACCCGCACACACACTTCTCAGAGATCACCAGTGGAGTGTTTTTAAAAATTAGTGCACTTTTAAAGTAAACTTTTTATTGAAGCATAACATATAAAACAGTGCACAAACCATAAGTGTATAGCATGATAAACATTCAAAAAGTGAATACCCCTATATAATGAGCACACATCTCAAGAAACAATATTATTTGTCAATGATACCTTAGTAAGACTGAAAATAATAAAATTAAAATTAAAAAAAGAAACATTATTAACACCTCACTGCCTCTGTTCACTCAAAGAATAACCACTATCTTGATTTGTTTGTCTTTTTATTTATTTATTTATTTATTTATTTATTTATTTATTTATTTAAGTAGGCTTCACATCCAGCTTTGAGCTCAACATGGGGCTTGAACCCATGACCCTGAGATCAAGACCAAGATCAGGAGTCAGATGCTTAACTGACTGAGCCACCCAGGCACCCCACTACTATCTTGATTTCTACATATTTCAAATATTTTTTGTCTGTTTTTAAACATCACGTAAATGGAATTATACATTATGTACTATTATGTGTCTTTTACTCAACATTGTGTTTGTGAGATTTATCCAAGGTACATGAAGCTGTAGTTAATTCTCATTGCTTTATAGTATTCCATCATATGAATATATCCAACTTATCCATTCTATTGTTGGCAGGCATTTATGTTGTTTCTTGTTTTTGTCTATTACAGTAGTACTGCTGTGAACTAGGTCATAACCTTTTCCACTACAGCCTTATTGAGTGCAACTTAAATACCATATAATTCACCTATTGCTAAATGTACAGTTTTATTGATTCTTAGTAAATTTATATAGCTGTACAACAATTACTACAATTCATCATCCCAAAAAGTTCTGTTGTGTCTGTTTGTAGTCATTTCCTTCTCTCATCTTCAGCCCTACATAACTGCTAATCTTTCTGTCTCTACAGTTTTGCATTTTGTAAATTTGTTTTAAAGGTTTTATTTTTAAATAATCTCTACACCCAATGTGGGGCTTGAATTTACAACCCTGAGATTAAGCGTCACATGCTCTACTGACTGAGCCAGTCAGGTGCCCCAATTTTCTAAAATTTTCATATAAATGGGCACCTGGGTGGCTCAGTCAGTTACGTGTCTGACTCTTGGTTTTGGCTCAGGTCATGATCACATGGTTTGTGAGATCGAGCCCCACATGGGGCTCTGGGCTGACAGCACAAACCCTGCTTGGGATTCTCTTTCTCCCTCTCTCTGCCCCTCCCCGACTCATGTTCTCTCTCCCTCCCTCCCTCCCTCCCTCTCTCTCCCTCTCTCCCTCAAAATAAATAAATAAGCTTTAAAGTTTTCATATAAATGAGATGTAATCTTTGGTGTCTAGTTTCTTTACTTAACATGTTTTTTGAGTCTCATCATGTTGATATGTGTATCAGTAGTTTGTTCCCCTTTTACTGCTGAGTATTATTCTATTATAGTGATAATGAATGTTGTGTCTGTCCTCTCTGTTATTGTTAGGGATTTGGGATATTTACAGTTTTTGGCTATTATGAATAATATGTTACAGACATTCATGTAGAAGTCTTTTTGTGGACATACGCTTTCATTTCTCTTAGGTAAATACCTAAGAGTAGGATGACAGCTAGATCTTATGGTAGGTTTATATTTAACATTTTAAGGAACTCAAACATTTCTAAAATGGCTGTATCATAGTACAGTGTCACCAACAACGCGTGGGGAATCCAGTTTGTTTTCTACAAAGTTCACCACTTTTAGCTGACAAAGCTATCGATTTTTGCTCTCTGCCAAATCATTTCTCATATTTCATAGATAAAGAATCTGAGGCTCAGAAAGACTATGAATTTGACCTATGTCTCATAGCTACAAAGTGTCACAGCTGGGATTCTAGATTTGGTTTTTGTTATAAGGTCAATAGTCATTCCATTTACATGACTTCACATGTATACTATATACTCAAGAGATTTCTACCCCTGTACAAATAGATTATTCAGTGTTTTAGATTGCCAACAGCAAAGCTATATTTCAGGAAGGAATTTTCTTGACCTTTTAAAAAATTATTCATTTTAGAATGAGCTTGGACACTTACCTAATACCACATGTAAAAATTAACTCAAAATGAATCAAAGACATAAATGTAAGGGCTAGTACTATACAACTATTAGAAAAAAAACACAAGGAAAAAGCTTTACAACATTAGATTTTTCAGTGATTTCTTGGATAAGGCACCAAAGGCACAGGTGATAAAAGAGAACATAGACAAACTGAAGCTCATGAAAATTAAAAACTTTTGTGCATTGAAGGACACAATCAACAGAGTAAAGGGCAACCTACACAATACAGAAAATATTTGCAAATCACATTATCTGGTAAGGGATTGATATCCAGAGTAGATAGAGAACCCCTAAAACTCCATAACAAAAATGAGCCCAGTTAGAATTGGGCAAAGGACTTGAACAGACATTTCTCCAAACAAGATATACAGATTACCAATAAGCACATGAAAAAATGTTCAACATCACTAATCATTAAGGAAATGCAAATCAAAACCGCAGTGTGATACTACCTCACATCCATTAGGATGGTTATGATTAAAAAAAAAAAAGGAAAATAAATGTTAGTAAGAATGTGGGGAAAATTGGAACTCTTGTACACCGTTGGTGGGAATGTAGAATACAGCTACTGTGGAAGACAGTATGATGGTTCCTCAAATCTTAAAAATAGAATGGCCATATGATCCAGCAGTTCTACTTCTGGGGATATACACAAAACAATGGAAATCAGGGTCTTGAAAAGATATTATACATGCATGTTGCATTATTCACAATAGCCAAAAGGTAGAAGCGACCTGAGTGTCCATGAACAGGTGAATGGATAAACAAAACATGGTATATACATATAATGGAATATTATTCAGTCTTGAAAAGGAAGGAAATTCTGACACATGTTACAACAAGGATGAACCTTGAGGACATTGTGCTGAATGAAATAAGTCAGTCACAAAAATATAAATACTATATGATTGTGTGAAGTACCTGGAGTAGTCAGATTCATAGAAATAGAAAGTAGGATGATGGGGGTGCCTGGGTGGCTCAGTCAGTTGAGCATCTGACTCTTGATTTTGGCTTGGTCATGATCTTGCACACATGTCGGGCTCTTTGCTGAGCGTGGAGCCTGCTTGGAATTCTTTCTCTCTATCTCTCTCTGCCCCTCCCCCCTCAAAACAAATAAATAAACATTAAAAAAAAAAGAGTAGGATGATGGTTACAGGGAGCTGGGGGGAGAGGGAAATGGAGAGTTACATTTCGTAGGAAGACAGTTTCAGTTTTGCAAGATGAAAAATGACTTTTGTGGGTGGATGGTTGCACAGCAGTATGAATACACTTAATACCACTGACCTGTATATTTAAAAATGCTTAAGATGGTAAATTTTATATTATGTGTATTTTTAAAAATTAACGAAAAATTCATTTATAAACCCATTTTGCAATGTCTTAGGCACTCTGCAGAGGATGAGAAATGCAATTGTAAACATGACCCCATGCATGCCTGCAAAGGATTTACAGGCTCCTGGGACTGCCAGGCAGGTAAACAGTGTAACCAGGGCTGTGGGCCTCTATCAGAGGGGCACCTAAGTTTGCCATGTATGTCAGACCCAGCGTATGTCTAAGAGATAACAGAAGTGGGCAAAGCAATAAATGGTACAAGGTCTGTACCTTTGGGTCATTATCAGAAAGCTCTCTCCTAGGCAGAGCTGGAAATGGTGAGGCTGCCAATACCCAAGCGATTTGGTTCAGGGGCCAGGAAATAATTTGCTAGGAATATTATTGAGGATATTCCTATGGTGTTTAAAACACATATCATTCTTCTCTTTTCTTACTACTGTGTCCAGGTTGAATCTTTCCAAGGAATATTAATTTTATTACCATTCTGTTCATTGAACTCTCACTGTTAGTACCCTTGCCTGGGTTTCAACAATAGCCTCATCTTACCAGAGGCCACTCCATTAATTTATTCTCTACAGTGCAGCTACTCATTCCCTCCTTAAAACACTTGAGTGGCTCCACATTACCCAGTTACTCCAGACTCCTTAATGTGGCGTCTTGGTCAGCTCGGGCTGCCATAACAAAGTACCATAGATTGGTGGCTTAAATAACGGATTTATTTCTCATTGTTCTGGAGGCTGGCAAGTCCAAGATCAGGGTGCTAGCCAATCTGGTTCCCTAGCGAGGGCCCTCTTCCTGACTTGCAGACAGCCTTCTCACCGGTGTCTGCACGTGGTGGAGAGATAGAGAGCTCTGGTCTCTCTTCCTCTTCTTATAAGTACACTAATCCCATCATGGGGTTCCCACCCTCATGACCTCATCTAATACCTATGAATTCTGGGGAGGACACGAACATTCAGTCCATAATATGTAGCTTCTACAACATTTCAAGGTCCCTGTTTTCTTTGTCATCCCCATCTCTCTCATTGCTTCCGTTTAGGTCTGCAACTCAGTCGTACTGATAACTGGCAAAACTTGGATGCCCCTTGTTCTTGCTTTGTTTCTGGGCCTTAGCAGAAGCAACCTCTTTTGTTTAGATAACTCCTATTGTCCTGTAGGTGTCTTCCTTCAAGAAGCCTCCTGGACCCCAAACCAGGTCAGATGTCCCTAATCTGTGTCCCTGCTCTTCGGTGCCTTATGCATATCTCTAGTGTGGCTTTTATCACTCCATATGGCTTATTTGTCTTCCTTGCCCCACCATCCCCCACCTCAGTGAGCTCCTTGGAGGCTGGATTGGCCTTGTTTATCTCAGCACTTAGTACAATATGTGGCTTATACTGTACATACACGGAAGGTTGTCCTTTATATTAGCATTCAGCAATTTTGAAAGTGTCCTGACACAAATGAACTCATCCATAGAGATATGATTGTATTTCCTTACTTAACATTCATTCCTTCTGAATAAAATGTTCCTTTAAAAAATACTACCTTTACTTACAAGATTTATATGAAGTCAGTTATCCATTATGTCACAAATGTGACTGTGTTGGGGCCCATACTATCTCATTTTTGCCTGAAGAGTTTGAGAAAGAGCAGTTTTCCTTTTACTGACTTGATGGAGTAGGTGTCTGTGGGTGTGCAGTGGGGAATGGCTGCACAGAGCTAAGAAGCTGGCTTGCCTGTGTGAGTCTGATTGTGATCTGACCTTCTTATGAGATCTCATTCATGACTTCTGGTGGCAGAGAGTGGGGTCAGGACTAGGAAGGGCATGCATAGTGTGGTTTAGAGGAAGCTGTCTCACTCAGTCCTTACGACCACCAAATTTTAGAGCTTTAGGTCATTTGTTTCAACCTCTGCTTTTAAGAAGTGGGGAAAGAGATCTAATATTTTACCTGGGAAACTGTAGAAGATCTCCCACTAATCTTGTGTTCCTTTCTCCAAGAGTCTGGACTCAGAGGTCACTAAGGTGCTGATCCCAATCAAAATATCTTAGTAGAATTGATCCCCTCTCTCTTTTGGCAGCATCATCTGAATATCTGAATAGTTTGCTCTGGGTAGAGGATGTGTTAATGTTGCTATATAGAAATTCATGGAAGACATAGTTCCTGGCCTCTAGGAACTTACAAACTGAGACCTGGGATTTAAGAATGATTTGCACATGCCAGTCAAGTCAAAAGAAAGAGAAAAATTTAAATATAGGTTTTATTTGAAAGTCAAACCAGACATTAAATAAAAATCATTTTTATTTTTTTGCTTTTGTTTGGACTTTCCTGTTCGTATATGTTGATAATCTCTAAATTATAATTTAAATTTAGGGAAGTGCTGAGGGCGAGTGGACATTTGCTTTTTCCCAGGATGCAGGGGGGTCAGAGTGGAGAGGGAGGGATGATGTTGCTGAGCACTTCTGCAAGGTGGGGGCTTGTCATTTCCACTTATCTGCTAGGACACTGGGGTACAAGGATTTCCAGTGGTTAGGTTGCTAGTGAGGTGGGGGAGGGGACAGAACCCAGTTCTGTCATCAGACCCACATAGGCTGCTACGAAGCAGAAAAAGACCAACATTCTGGGTCTGCATTATCAACCTGAAAGAAGTCCAGTGAAGTTCAGAAGGAGGTCATCTGGTTCAAGCCCGCATTTTACATACAGATGGAGAAGCCAAAGCCCTAAAAAGCCTAGCAACCAGCCTGGGGAAGGCAGAAGGCAGTTGGGGCATGTGGGGCCAAAGGCCCAGCCCTGACAAACAGGGAACCTGGTGAGAAAGAGGCATTCTGTCCAAGAAAGAGGAGGCAAAAAGAAATAGCTGTTCTCATTCCCACACCCTTTATTGAATTATAATAATTTTCCAAAGAACTCTTGAGTCCTGCTACTTCAGGCTGTCAAGCCTGACATCTACCTCTTTCCCCCCAAGCCTGGCACCCTTTGAGGTGCCTCACAGTCCAGATGGGAAGCGAGGGCTGCATGGGAGTGGGGCTTTGGTGCCTGCGTGTCATCCTCTGTCACCCCTGGGCCCCCAGCCCCTCGTTCCTTTGGTCTAGCCTCTAGACAACCTTTCAGCCTTTCAACAACTTCCCTGGAAGTTCCTTACTGTCCTGAGAAAATAGCTCCCAAGGCCTCATCCTTATATTTACACTTGTAAATATAAGAGCTCTTGCTTTTATAAAGTGCTTTTATGTCCACCTTGTCACTTGATCCTTATAACATCCTTGGTGAGATAGGAAGGAAGGGTTTATGACTGCCATTTTACAGGAAAGAAGATGGAGTCTGCCCTTTTCATTTTCCAGTGTCCTCAGGGAACAGTTACAAACCTCAAACTCCTGCTGGCCCAGCAGTGCTCCTTTGGCACAGGTTCCAGGCGCGCGCGCGCTCTCTCTATCTCTCTCTCGTCTCATATTTTCTAGAATCTCAATGGCTTCTGAAGGGCAGACACATTACACATATGGCTGATGATCCACGGTTAACCAAAGGCTGCAGTCACAGCTACGTTGCTTTGGCAGTGTCCCTCCAAATTCCTTAGCTGATTTCCAAGTACCGTGTGTCACTCCCGTCCCATGCTTGCAGTCCATCTTGTCTACTGTTCATCATCTAATCAGATTTATTTTTTAAAGGACATAGTTTGCAAACTTCTGTTTTATCCACATGGATGTTTTGGCTTATTTTTTCTTGCCTAAATATTAGGCATCCAACTTAATGGGTCCCCCAAATTAATATAATTTATTTGCATCTTGTCCGTGCAAAACAACTGTGTTCTTAAGACAAAGCACCGAAGACCAGAATCCTTCCTCCACTTCTATTTCTTGACTTAGCAGCGAGTAAACAGTTCTGTAAACATGTGTGGGTTTGTGTGTGTATGGACCCACTGCTCTAGTAAAGTCTTAACTGGTTTTGTTCCAGTTTAAGTACCAAGCGGCCCTGCCTTATTCAGAATGGAGATTCCCGTAGCATCTGGACGTTCATCAAGGCCCGTTTCAGCTGCTCGTAGGTCACGAACATTGCCACATTCCAGGCTCCCAAACGCAAAAAAGATGGTGTAAACCTGATGAGAGAAACAACCAAAACATCAGGTGGAGTGGACTAAGAGTCCCAAAGAGATCTCCAGTGCTCCCCCCCCATTCACAGTGTTAGTGCCAAAGGACCTAGGCTTCTGTTGTGAGCATTTTCTGAGATCTGTTTAGGCTTTTTCTTCTCTGCTGAAGGAATTTAGGCAGAAGCTGCAGTCAGGAAAGGAAAGGAAAGAAAACACATTTTGAGCCAGGTTCTGTGTTAGGCAGTTAATTCCTATAATTCTATAAGGTAGCTGTGATGGTTGCCAGGTTTCTTTTTCAAAAGAAACTGAGGCCCAGGGCAGTTAAGGAGCTCAACTAAAACCACCTGACTCCACCCTGCTGCTGGGTGTTTCTGGGATCATTTACAGACTGAGGGGCCATCCCTGAGGGGGTCCCACCAGGGCACCTAGAAGCTGGCTCACCACAGGGTGAAGACTGGGTGACACCAAATTTAGCCAATCTCCAGAGAGCCTGCCTGTCCTGTGTTAGTGCAGCTGGGAGACAGTCCCCACCTTAGCTGCGCAGACTCAGGGAGGAGCCTGTGACCTGGCCCTGCTCCCTCTTCAGCCTCTCTCTCTGCAGATCCTCTCCAGGTCTTCTCTCTCCTGCCAGCCTTGCTTCCGTGCCTTTGCTTGTGATGCTCCCTCTGTCTGGGAATGTCCCCTACTCTCTTCCTTGCCTGGCTGGTTGCTCTAGGCTCTGGAGGGCTTCGCTTGGGCACCACAACCTCATCCCAAGGCCTCTCCAGAACCCTCAGCCTAGGCTCCACAGGGAGTATAGCACCGAGACAATGAATATGAACTCCAGAATCAGACCTGGGTTCAAATCCTAGCTCTTTCAGGTTCTAGCTTCATGACCTAGGACAAGTTACTGAATCTTCCTAAGCCTCAGTGTCCTCATCTGTAAAATAAGCAAAATAACAATATTGACTTCATAGGGGTTGTTGTGAAGGATTCAGTGAGTTACTATACAGCACACGGTGCAGGGCCCAGTATCAGTAAATGCTCAATAAATGTCACCCATGTGTCTGCCGCTCTCTGAGGGAAGCACAGGGCCCAGCACACAGGAGATGCTCAGTAAGTGTTTTCCAAGTGAAAGAATGAACTGAGACAGGTGGCTACCACTGATTGATTGTAATGATAGAAGCACTTACAGGGAAAGAACAATCTGCCAACTGAAATAGTTTTATTATGTCACTCCCAGGGTTGAGAACCTGATTGCATGTTTGGTCCAATCTATGGTTGGGCACCAGAAAACTGTCTGCTGAAGGCATCAGTGGTAGGAGGTGGAAGGGGGGAGGTAGCATCTGATGATTTGGGTTAGAGCCACGGCTCTGACATTTTAAGTTTGTGATCATTACGATCTAGCATGGGGGATAATTGAAACTTACAAATCCTATAACACAAAGTAGGAGGTGGTAAATACCATAAAAAATGATATCAAGGAAGCGTTGCTGAAGCTCACAGGGAGGAGGAAAAATTTGACCTGAGAGCGCTGGGGAGAAGGTAGCATTTGAACTAGTTCTGAAGCATGGCTAAGATTTAAGGCATTCCATTAAGAGGGAATGGTAAAAGCAAAGACACAGAGGCAAGAAAATGTGAAGTGTGTTGGGCATTTTGGCCGCCATCAGTGGTGCTCCACAGTCATGACTGTGGGTTGGAGAAAAGTCAAGATTGCCAACCACCTCTCCCTCCTTCTCTCCTGCCCAATAAGCACTCTGACCTATGCCTAGACTTCTTTTTCTCAGGCAGCCTTCCCTAACTCTCCAAATCAGATTTGGTCCACTTTTTTTTTTTTTTTAACTCCCATAGTTCTTTATATTTTTCCTTTGAGGCATTTACATCTGTGCTGTTCACCACCATGTCCCCAGGTGGACCCATGGCAGGCACATTATACATGGAAGGAGGGGAAGAAGGAAGGAGGGAAGGAAACAAGCCCGGGTTCTCTGGGAGGAGGTGCTGGAAGCAGGAAGGGGGAGGCTCACCCCTTATAGAAAGCTGTGGGGCCCTCATGGGCCACCATCTTCAGCATACAGTCCAAGGGGCTGCGGTATTGGCCTGGGGACGAGTTCATGTACCGGGTCTTCACCACGTCCACTGGGGAGGCCACCACTGTGGCACAGAAACCGGCTCCAAAGGCAGAGATGAAGTGGCAGGGCAAGTTGTCTGTAGCAGGAAAGGGCAGGGCAAATATCGAGCTGTGAGATGGCAGCACACTTGCTCTCTGTTCCATGTGCATCATCGTTTGTCCTTCACCAAACTGTGAACTCCTCGCGTGTAAGGATAGTGCTGTCTAAACCTCTCACAGTACTTGCAAAATAGAACAGGGCTGTCCCAGAGCTGGAAGGCTATGCAGCCCAATGACCTCATTAGAGGAAAATGAAGTCAGAGAAGGAGACTCTTACTTAAAGAGGCATGGTGGGAAGTGCTGGCTGGAAGCCAGGTCTTTGGCCTCCCCGCCCAGGGCTCTTTCCACTTGTCACAATGATGGACCGGGCATTTTTTAAAAGATTTAATTGGCTCTATTAAACGATTCATGAATCGGGCAGCACCCCATCTAGCGAGTAGAGAGGCGCTCCTACACTGGGCATTTTTATCGGGCGCTGCTCCTCTCTCTGCTCCTTCTAACACCCAGGTGCCTCTGAGTAGTGCCCACTCTGTAATTCTGGGTTCCCTCCCTGCTGTGGGAGGGCAGCTGCCTGGAGCCCAAGGCCTCACCAGTGAGCAGGTGATAGTCTAGCAGCTTCTCCTTGATGATGTCATAGGTCACCATCTCAGCACAGTTGATGATGGCATTCCTTGTGATGTTGGGCAAAGTTCCTGTTAAGGAGGAGGTGAGGGCCGATGAGTGGAAAATAGGAGATGTGGGCTCCCTGGTTGCAAGGTCACAGGCCCCAGTTTGGGGAACAGAATGTTCCATTCCAGGGAGGAATGGAATGTTCCATTCCAGGGAGGCTCCACGGAGGAGCCTGCCTCCGTTGAGCAGATTCTACACTTTCCTCTCTGGAGTTAACAACTCTTAGATTATCTATATCCACCTCAGAGACAGAAAACAGAGAGGCCCTCTTATATTTGCTTGAGCCATATTTTGGAGAATAATCTGTAATACCTATCAAAATTAAAATGAGCTTCCCTGAGAACTGGCTAAAGCCAGACAAGGAAGTCTTTCTTTGGAAGAGAGAGGCAAGGCTCTTGGAGCAGTGATGGAAGGTGGCCCTGGGGGGCCCCAGGAGAGCATCAAGGCCAAGCCACTGATATCATAGACGAGGGCTGGGTTCTGGGAAAGCACATAGCAAATAAGGCTGTGACCAGGTGTCCTGTCCTTAACCTTCACTGGGTCACTGTTCCTTCTGCAAAGATTAGTATGACCCCCAATCCACATGTGAGAGAGACTCCGGCATTTGTCAAAGTCACCACTTGGACACACGGGGAATCCTGAAGTCTTGTTCCTGAAGAAGCCCCCTCCACACCGCACCTCCCTGTGCCTGACAACTCATAGCTGCCTCCTCTAGTGGCCTCTATTTCTTCTCCATGTCCTGTAGTCACCCCTGATAGGGCTTTGCTGGGGAAGTCCTTCCCTTCCATCTCCACACATCTAGAGCCCACTGAGCCTTGAGGCCCAGTTTAAGCATCACCTTCCGTCACCACCCCTGGAGACTACATGGCCTCTCCTGCCTCTGGCCCCACACCTCTGTATGAACCTAGCACATCCTCCCCTGTGGAATGCTGTTCCTCGACATGGCTTATCTCTGTGAGAGCCACGAGGCTGTGGAAAGTGTCTTCTATTAATTTCTGTCTCCCTCACAGCAGCCTGTGCACGCTGAAAGGTTGACAAGTTGAACTGAATTTGGGGTACTGTGGCAGGGCAGTGCGACAGTTTTGGTTGGGTTGTTCTTTCAGAATCACTGGAATACACCATGCTTGGAGATCTCTCCTTGCCTAGTACTCTGCCCTAGCCCTAGGGTAGGGAATGCTCTGCCCAAGGCCCTCTGAGCCTGGAGTCCAGACCTACCTTTCCATAGGCCCCTGACCCCTTCCTCCCTGGCGATGGTCCTGTAGGCATCCATTGTCCCGCTGTACTTCCTGCTGCTCCCAGCCCCAAGGTGTATGCTGGCCTGAAATCGGACCTTCACCACGTCCGTGGGCTGGGCACATGATACCGCCATGGCTCCTGTGGTGCAGCCTGCCAAAATCCGGGTAGTGATGCTGGAGTCTGGAGAGAAGGAGAGAGAGTGGGCCGGTGTTCTGCCACCCAGCCCTTCTCTGGACTTGATGCTGTTCTCTGGGGAGCTGCCCCTGCCTGATGCCTGCCTCTTCTCTAGGCCAGGCTTCTAGAGCTTTCCTGACAGTGGCTCGGCCTCCTCATGAGTGTCTGTTACCAGCCTCCCATGCCCCAGCTCTGCCTCTGAGTCTGCACTGCCCTCATCTCTGACCCACTAGCCTTGAGTATGCTTCTGCCCACCCCTTCGGTGTCTACAATATACCAGACACTCACGGTCCGATCCTTTGGGGGTGTAGAACTGCTTGACAGAGTCGTAGAGGCCGATGCGGATGGAGGCAAAGCTCATCTGGCGCTGCAGGCCAGCGACCAGCCCGTTGTAGGGGCTGCGGGGGCCCTCGGTGCGCACCATGGTCAGGATGGTGCCCAGCACGCCACGGTACTGGGTTCTCCGGGCTGCCTGCGTCTCCTGGTTCTCCCCTTGGATCTGAGGAACATCCCGGCAGAGACATGAGCGGAGAGGGGGCAGATGGGGCTGGTTTTCTTTTTTTCTTTTTCTTTTTTTTTTTTTTAATGTTTTTATTTATTTTTGAGACAGAGACAGACAGAGCATGAGCAGGGAAGGGGCAGAGAGAGAGGGAGACCCAGAATCCGAAACAGGCTCCAGGCTCCGAGCTGTCAGCACAGAGCCCGACACGGGGCTCGAACTCACAGACCGCGAGATCATGACCTGAGCTGAAGTCGGATGCTCAACCGACTGAGCCACCCAGGCACCCTGATGGGGCTGGTTTTCAAGAACAAGCATGATTATACAGCCATCACATCCCCAGTAAAAATAACTGAGGCTCGTGCGGCAGTTTATAGCTCATAAGCTGTTATACACAGTGTGGTGCTCAACCCTCAGAGCACATGGAGGGCAGATTGTTTTTCCCACAAGTGGTTGACGGTTTGTCCAAGGTCACATGGTTACTTTTACTTCACACTTTATGGTTTACAGACTACTGTGAGGCCACGAAGGGTCCAAGGGATTAATTAAGATTTTTTTTTGTCTTGGATGATGGTGATGGGGAAATGGTGAGGCAGGGTTGAAACAGTGGAGTAGTGAGTGGCCTGCTCAGGGTTCTGTGTAAGGAAGAGCATGCTGGCAGACATGAGGGGAGCTGGGGTGGAGAACTCAGCCCCTCCTTTGATCTGAACAATGACCCTTGCCAAAAAGCACCTACCTGCAGGCGAACCTTGGCTGTGTCCAGTGGAAAGGTGAGGAGATCAGCAAAACAGGCCGCTGTGCCTGCCCCCAGGAACTTCACAGCTGTTGTGGGAGGTATGTCTGAAGGCTTTAGTCCAACCATGGTCCCAGAAGGTTCTGTCTGGTCCCTCCAGGGCCCAGTAGAGGTCCAAGGAGACAGGCCCCTTTGTAGCCCTGAGCTTTAGTGCAGGGAGGAGGCTGCAGGAGACAGGCCAGAGGAGGCAGGTGGAACTTGGGCCATCTGCACCTATCCCCAGGCTCCTTTCAGCACTGGCAGAGGTTTTAGCGAGAGAAAAACCTGGGCATTGCTATGCTTAGCTGTGTGGATTTGGCTTTTAATAATCCGTTCACTCTTGCAATCCTTGCCTTCCTCCTCCTCCCTCCACTGACTGGGTGGATCTTCATCCTTTAGAGGAGGAAACTGAGGCTCAGGCAGGGACCAGACCTCATTCTGACTGCACGCCACACCCTGTTCTCCTTCCCTCACATCAGGCTGCCCCCTGGGAAGGACCTGCCCCCTGAAGTGTATGGAGAACCTGCCAAGTCTCCCCACTTCAGGTCTTTCTATCCCAAATCAACAAAATAAATGTGCCTCCTGGCTCACCTAAACTGCTAGTTATCTTGGATGAAGGCTTTTTATGCAAGGCTGCCTGAATATACTTTTATTATACTTAAACAAAATCCTTCCCAGCCTTCGATTCCTTCTCTGTCACTGCAGATGGTTAATCTATGACTAGAGGCGTTTCCTCCCAACACTGTGGGGTTCCCAGGCTGATGTTCTGCGTGGAGGAGGGGAGGGAAACTGGTCCTGGGCTCCTCTGCTGCTCTGCCTCTCCAGGGCTCCTAGGGAGATGGGGCTACATCCTGCTGCTAATGTTGGGGGGCAGTGGCCGCTGATCTACCTGGCTCAGCACGTGCCCTTCCCCCCACCCCTGCCCCACACCCCCGAGGCCTTCCTTTCTCAGCTGAAGCAGACAAGCGCCTCAGACAGAGGAGGATCAGTCTTGGGCCAAGGGAACGTGCCTCATCTCCTGGTGTGTACTTGTCCTGGGCTGCCCATACTGCTGCTGGCTGACCAGGGGCACATTTATATTTGAAGATCCTGGTTTAGCTGTAGTTACCTTGGGAGACTGTCATGGGCAGCCCTGCATTCTTATAACCTGGGCTTCTGTGCATCAAGCTTTTGGTGCTGATGACATTTCTTAGCAGGTCACCCCACTGGCGCCCAACTCGCACATACACCTGGTGTGCTGGGATCCTGAACCCTTCTGCGTCCTCACCTCTGGAGCCAGGGCCAGTCCCATAGAGTCATGAGGTGGGCACAGTGTGCGTTGCCTTCCTATGGGCAATAGGAAGACTCTGATCCTGCGGTGAGGAAACCTGAGCTCCTGCCCTGTCTTCATGGCTTACTAAGGGTGGTGGGACCTTGGATATGTCATTTAACCTCTGGGTAAATGAGAATAATGTATTACCTGTTCATCGGTGATAAATTGGACGCCAAAACATAGGGGTGACCCCTCAGGTCTTCTTTCAGGACTGCTATCTGCAACTCTTTCTCCCTGTGCTGTGCCCTCCCCCTACATGGCACCTAAACTCTTGTGCTTGCTGCCACCTTTCCCTGGAAAAGCCTGTTCTTTTTTTTTTTTTTAATTTTTTTAACGTTTATTTATTTTTGAGACAGAGAGAGATCGAGCATGAATGGGGGAGGGGCGGAGAGAGAGGGAGACACAGAATCGGAAGCAGGCTCCAGGCTCCGAGCCGTCAGCCCAGAGCCCGACGCGGGGCTCGAACTCACAGACCGTGAGATCATGACCTGAGTTGAAGTCGGACGCTTAACCGACTGAGCCACCCAGGCACCCCTGGAAAAGCCTGTTCTTAAGAAGAAACAGATGTTCAATTTCGTGCTAAGGTATAAGTGACTATCTTAATGATCAGGTATTTCTTGACTACTACAGTAGGCACTAGGGAAGGAAAGATATGGAATGGATCATGTTTGGCCCTTGCCCTCAAGGAGCTTGCAGATAGGTGTTGAATCATCCAGGGAGTTAAGGAGGTGGGATAGAGGAAGAAGGGCTGAGGTTGGAACTCACCAGCCAGCAGATCCCAGCCTGGTAGTCTGCGTCATAGTGTGGATGGACAACTGTTAAATCATGCCCGGAGGAAGAGGATGCGTTATTTTTATTTTCCAAGCATGAGGTTACATTTACAATTTTATTTTTATTTTTTAAACTTGATGTATGATTTACATAGGATGACTGTATGCGTTTTAGTGGTCACTGAGCCGTAAAGGGAATCATGCATCGATTCTAAATGTTAGGCCCAAATGGCAGATGCAGGAGGAGGTTTTCTGGATGGGGACCTAACCTAGTGTCCAAGCATACAGAAGTCAGATCGTGTCAATTCCCTGTTTTAAAACTATCCAGTTCCCCTCCTTATTCAGAACAAAGTCCCATGTCCCTTGTGATGTACCTGGGCCAACAGGGAGCACTTCATGGGTATTGCCTAATAGGCTGGGTCTTCCTGGGGAGGCCTGTTTTCCCCAGGCCTGGGGGTTGGTCTGGGGGGGGGGGGTGGGGAGGTGGGGAGGCTGAAGTGTCCAGAAACTCCTTTGCCCCCGCTGCCCCTAGTCCCACACCTTCTTGTTGATTAACTCATTAACTGCAATGGTTTCCCCTCTAGATAGGGATCCCCAAAGGCAGGGACGGGGTATGGTATACTTATCCTGCTTCTCTGTGTGGCCTGGTACAGGGATGGCCCAGGGCTAGAGGGTCCCAGGGAGGACCAGCTGACCAAGGAACCCTACTTGCTGAAGTGGAGAAATGGGAAATCAGAGAAGCCCACAGTGTTCTTCGGTAGAGGGTCTTGAATGCCAGGGCTGTACTGAATCTAGCAGAGAATGGGGAGTGGTTGGTGGCTCTCAAGTAGAGGAATGACACCATCAGACCTGTGTTCATAGCATGCTGGTGCAAATGTTAAGGCTGGACCAGAACGAGAGATCGGAGACACAGAGCAGTGAGGAGGTTGTTGGAATGATGCAGCAAGAGATGTTGGAGCCTCAATCCAGGCAAGAGCAGTGGCCATGGGTGAAGCTGGAGCCTACTCTAGAGGCAGTCCTGAGCCACTCATGAGAGGCAGAATGGACAGGCATGGACGCAAGTCAAAAGCCATACCTTGATGGGAGGGCTCTAGAACTTTCATTGGTCAAGTTGTGGTGGAGAGGGAAGCCACCATGGTAGACTCAGATAGGGGCTGCTCTGAGGTCACTGCTCTCCAGCCTCCTTCCCCCTTTACTCCAGCCTCCTAAGTTGGTATGTGAGGAAACCTAGCAGCCAACAGAACTTTGCCACCGACAAAGGTGAAGTTGAGAGCAGAATCTTCTCTCGGTGTCTTTGTGGGGGCACTTGAGGGATGGGATGTTCCAGCTGCACAGCCTACCATAGCAGTGCGCCGTTAATGTCTGCTCAGTGCTTCTTGCATGAGGCACAGTGCTCAGGGCTTTATAGGTATTGACTAACTCAGTCCCTTTATAAGGCTATAAGGTAGTTGTCACAATTATTCCCACTTCATAAACAAGGGCCCTCAGCCGCTGAAGGCTTCAGCTAGTCATAAGACTGAAGGGATGGGGCTGGGATTGGAGCCCAGGTCTGTCTGACACCTGTGCCCGTTCCACTGTCCAGAGCCCTAGGCTTCAGGGAGAGCTCAGGATCCCTGGAGCTGCTTGTTTATAGGGTGGATTCTCAGAGGCCTTTCACACCAGAGATCCTGATTCAGATCTGGGCTGGGCCCTGGGAATCTGTTTTCCACGTCAGCTCTGAAGCAGGGGTCAGAGGACCCCATTCTGAGATGCCCTGCCTGATCTCACCCTCCCGGCAAAGCCCCCATATCATCCCCGCTGAAGAAGCCACCCGAGTAGAGGTCTCTGGGCTCTGTAACCTCCCACTATGCGACTTGGGTCAGGCCTCAGGCCAGAGGTGCCCCCATCATCTCTACTCAGGACAGGGGTCCCAGGATGCTCATGGGGAGAGGACTTAATGCTCTGGAGGAAGTCTGGGGATTCTGGGCCAGACTAAGGAGAAAGCCACTTCTTATCTATGGGGATTTGCAAAATCACAGAGGAGGCAGCCAGCAGAAAAAGGGGGGAGTGAGTGACACACGGGTTGGGGTTGAGCCTCAGCCCTGCTACGGTGCCCTCATTGCAGTTACCCCCTCTTGACAAGGTGGGGGCGTAAGGAAATCTACCGGGTCTGTAGTGATCCCAGGCTAGGGATCCCCGATAGCTCCCGGCTGCTCTCTGTAAGCTGCTGTGAAAGGCAGAAACGGTGGTGGTGGAGGAAGGGGTCTTACCTGTGAGTCCAGCCAGGGGAGGGGAAGCACAGGGCCTCCTTAAGACTCCTTAGCGCTCCATCCCAGGAGGCGGCAGCAGGGACCTCGTTGCCCCCTTGCCATTCACTGTTGTCTCTGCTGCCTCTGTCTTGGCACCTATCTTTATACACTCCAGCTGACCTGAAACCTTACCCTAGAGAAACTAGTTGACAGCCTGATCACTTGACAAGACTTGGCTGGCCAGTGAGTGGAGGGCGGTGAGGGGAAAGGTCAGAGTTCCAGATCTGGTTTAGTTCCTCTGACTCGAGGTTCTTAAAAACAGCTCCTTCCAGCTGCTGAGAGAGCTACCTCAGGTAACAAAGGGTATATATGGGGATAGGGGTTGGACCTGTCACCCCTGAGAATTCAAAGGTCACGGCCACTCACGATAGGCTGGGCAGGGTTCTCCTGGACCTCCCAACATTAACAATGATAGTAATGGTCATTTCTTGGTGCCTACTATGTGCTAGATACTTTGCATATGTTATTTCTATTTTTTACAATCCTATGAGGTAGGTACTAATAGGATTCTAAGTTTTTTTTTTTTTTAATAACAGCTTTACTGAGATATAGTTCATATCCCATTCAATACATCTATTTAAAGGGTACAATTCAATGGTTTTTAGTGTTCAGTTATGCAACCATCATCACAATTTTAGAATATTTTCACCAATCTCCCCTTACTCCCCCCCCAAATCCCTGGGTACATCAGCAGTCACTCCCCTTTTCCCTTTCCACCTAGCCCCAGGCAATTGCTAATCTACTTTCTGTCTATAGCTTTCTGAATCTTCCATATAAATAAAACCATACAATATGTGGCCTTTTGTGACTGGCTTTTTCAGTTAGCATAATACTTTCAAGGTGCATCTGTTGTTAGAGCACGTATCAGTACTTCATTCCTTTTGATTGCTGAGGATCCTAACATTTGTAATGCTTATTTTACAGAGAAGAGAACTGGGTCTCAGGGAGACACAAGGACTTACCCAGGTCATACCGCTAGTATGTGGCAGGGTCCAATTAAATTATAATAGCATCATATTCTGGGCCTATCTGCCGTGACCATTACCATCTCTGACGTGACACTTGAAGGCTTCAGCATGGACACTGCTGAAGGGAGCCAAAGGGAGCTGGGGAAGGTGTGTGAAGCACAGCAGGGAGGGTCCCCAGCAGCTCCTACCATAGGCTCCATCGGTAGGCACTGAGGGGGAGGGTGGGGCCCATCTGAACCTGGGACCCAGGTGGCATAGGAAAGAGGAGGGTAGGGGGACAGGAGAGGAGAAGGGGAGGAGGGTGGGAAGGGAGTTAACTAGGTGGGGCAGAGGCCATTTCTGGACTTGGGCACAGAGTCATGGCCACAGGGCAAGTGGTCACAAGTCCAGACAGTCAAGTGCAGAGCCAGGGCTGTGTCCTCTTCCTTGGACCAGGCCCTGCCCCTCACATCAGCAGCACAGGCACTTGTGTTATTTCTTTTCTTTTTAAAAAAAAATTTTTTTTTTTAATGTTTATTCTTGAGAGAGACAGAGACAGAATGTGAGTGGGTTGGGGCAGAGAGAGAGGGAGGCACAGAATCCGAAGCAGGCTCCAGGGCTCTGAGCTGTCAGCACAGAGACTGATGCGGGGCTCGAACCCACGAGCTGTGAGATCATGACCTGAGCCGAAGTCGGATGCTCAACCAACTGAGCCACCCAGGTGCCCCAGCACTTGTATTATTTCTAACACAGGGAAGGGGCTGCTAGGACTGCTGAGGTTGGGATCAAGGAGCAGGTTTTGGGCTCCAGCTGGAAATGCTGACCTGAAGGTGGTGGGTGAATTGCAGTGGGTATATGGGGAGGGATAAACAGTAGGAGCTCAAAGAGGCTGTGGACCCTGGTACCCAGAGGGAGGACTCAGCTTACACTGGCTTGGGAGGCTTCTTTAAAAAAAAAAAAAAAAATTTTTTTTTAAATGTTTATTTTTGACACACAGAGTGTGAGTGGGGGAGGGGCAGAGAGAGGAAGACACAGAATCCAAAGCAGGCTCCAGGCTCTGAGCTGTCAGCACAGAGCCCAGCAGGGCTCGAACTCATGAACCATGAGATCATGACCTGAGCCAAAGTTGGAGGCTTACCTGACTGAGCCACCCAGGTGCCCCTGGCCTGGGAGGCTTCTTGAGGACAGGGCCAGGTGTGTCTGCTTTGGCTCCCTGTCCCCAGAATCCAATAGGCGCTGAAGTTCCAAGGTTGGCTGCAATGGGCTGGGATCATCCAGCATCTGGTGATCAGAAACACCCATTTTCAGGGCTCTGCAGAGGCAGTAAGTGCCTGATGGGAAGCAAGGGGGACTGTAGCTATTGTCAGATATGTACCTCATTCCCTTAACCCACGCTGCATGGCCTGCAAGGCTTTTCACCTCTGAGTTGTCACCAGGAAAGAGATCCAACTTTCAGGGAGAAGATACTGGTAAATAACACACTTTTTGTAAGTCGAGGTGGTGGTTTTCAGACCCTTGGGGTGCCTTTGTCATTGGGGGCTGCCCTGAGACTGGGTAGGAGGAGCCGCCTGGGTGGGAGCAGCCGGTGTCCTCCTGTGGCCTTATCCTAACTTGACCCCTATCAGGTTATTTACAGGAGCTGCAGCAGGATTAGGAAGGAATATTCTTCACCTGAGGCTTAACCGCTCAGGCCTGAGCCCGACTACCTCTCTGTAGGTTCTGTGTGGCCTCAAGGGTGGTGGAGCATCCCCTTCCCCCTTCCTTGAAAGCTCCCACTGTTGACCTGAGAGGAGGCACTGGGGAGGGGGTGAGTGGCGGGCCGAAGGCTGGGGGACGAGATGAACAAATGAAGGGCACCAGCTTGGTCTGAAGGCACTTCCCTGATGAGGGGGCACCCTGTGCCTCCTCAGGGTTCCTGCATTACCCTGTGCCCTCTAGGGCACGTCCTGCCTGTCTCAGAGTTGGTGTGCTTGCCCATCTGCTGGTTTGCTCCAGGACAGTGGGGGAGGAGTGGGAGGAGCTGACATTTTCTCAGCTTCCACTAAGTGCCAAGTGCGGGCGAAGCACTTTCACAAATGTCATCTCGTTTAATCTTCACAACAACCCTCTGAAGCATTATTATCTGTGTTTTACAGCTGAGGCAACAGTCTCAGATGGGAGGACAGTCAAGCCAGAGGGGACCTGTCAGGGAAGTGGCAGGGTCAGACTGGCTTCTTCTCTATCTCTAGCGGTGTGTGGCCCTAAGTGCCCTCCTGGTTCTCTCTCTGGGCTCATCTGCAGACTCAACTCTTCTAGGAAGCCTTCCTTGGTTACTCTAGCCCACGTGGTCTTTCTCCATGAATTCCCCCAATTCAGAGCACTCACTGGCTATACCCTGTGTGCAGAAGCCTTGTGACGTCTCTGAAAATGTTTTGTGTGGTGATTCATTCCTAGCTACATAAAGACGCAAATGACTTCAGTGAGTTTCAGTTTCTAAAATGGGAATCATGGTATGTAGGTTATAGAGTTGTTTTGAGGACTAAGTGAAATACACTGTGCTTGGGAGAGCGGGGCCTCCATTTTAGTTCTCTCTCAACCTTTTCTCCCAGTCACCACTCTGCATATCTTTGCCCCTTTCTTATCTTCCCCACAGGCCCCGTCTACAGTAGCTGCTCAAATGTTTAGAGTCTGACAATCTTAAGCCAGAGCTACCCATCCTAGAGAGGTCAAGGATTCTGAGACCTATTCCAGCAGACCGCTCCACTTTGCTGATAGATTTGAGGCAAAAGGTGTCATCCTAATCTGGACCAATCTGACCTTTGGGGAAGGGAAGTTCAGAAGTCTCATGGTGACCCGGGCCCCCAGTTCCAGGTGAGCTGAAAAGGACTATGGTTTTCAAGCTTTCCTCTGGCCGTTAGAGCACAAATGGATTCCTAATACCCCAGTCCAGTGGCCAACCCAGAAGACAGCTGTGTACAAAATACAAATACCAATATGATTTTATTCAAACACAGGTAGGAATAATGACCTTCAGAGCTGGGTAAAAACAATAAGTTAAAAGCATGGTTAGAATTTAAGATAATCAGATTAAAAAGTCTAAAGGAGGTGATTCTCCTCTCCTTTTCTATTGATTAGTTTAACACAGCATAAAATAATTTATAGCTATAAAATATGCTTATTCCTAAGCAAGTCAAATGGAGGTGGCCCTAGGATTTCCTTGGCTATGCATGATGCACACAATCTTCACTCCCTCCTCTACCTTGCTCTAACTTTAAGGCAAAAGTGGCCCATGATATTCAGGCAGAAGGCTGCCTCAGGTCAGCAGCAGGCTACCAAGGACATTGGAAAGAGTTTCTCAGCCAGAAGATGCCTGCTCAGGTCCCTTGGTCAAAAGATGGATGATTCCACTTGGGCACTGGAGTCCGTTTTGTTTCTAGCCTTTGCCTCACTATAGAAGGAAGAAGCTGAAATCCTGGCAGGTGGACACTGGGCTGGTTTGGGACGTTCCTCCAGTCTGTGCTGGATGGGTCTCAAGGCCCCCATGGGCGAGGCTGGTGATGGTTTCAGGGGTCTCACAGCCCTGAAGGAAGCAGACCTCGTGCCTCATGCAAGCCGGACAAGGCCGAGGGCAGGTGGACAGGTGGGTCCTTCCCTCGGTCTCTCAGGTTGCGTTAGTCTTTCTGGGAGTATTGGGAAGAAAATATCCGTGCAATCCTGCGAGTTTCTTCTTCAGGCAGGTTGGGAGGCAGCGAGTTAGGTCTGGGACGAGCAGGCCTTCCAGACAAGGGTCTGCTGGAGGCCTCACTCTTGTCCTGGAGAGGAAGAAGTCAGCTAGGTTAGCATTGAGGATATGGCACCTCCAAGAAATGACTTTGATTACTGTCATCTTTTGGTCCTTTGGCTAATATTGACATAGAGCTGACTGGTTTACAAAGCCCTTCACGTACTTGATCTTGTTTAACCCTCACCTCTACCCTGTAGGTGGGTACATCATTCGCAGGCCACAGAGAGGAAACTATAGTTCAGGCTAAATAAACTCAAGGTCGCATAGTTTGGAGTAGCAGAGCCAAGATGTGAACCCTAGCTCAGACTCTTTCTGTGCCTCTGGAGGAGTATCCTCCGGGACAGGTTTAAAGCCTCGTCCCTTCTCTTGCTGAATGAATCTAGGTAAGTCATTTGTCTTCTGAGTTGTAATTGTTCCACATGTGACCTGGGAATATATTTAACTGTCAGGGGGAAGATGTTGGTGAATAATACACTCTCTGTATGGCCACTGGGAGTTCCTAGAACTGCCAGGTGACTGACATAGGGCATACCCATGGCCCTGCTACCAAACTTTTCCTGCCTTGGGCTGACAGGGTATCACTAATTCCTCTTTAAGGTCTTAGTGTACATTTGGGTTATGCCATTGTGGTCTTCTGGATGCCTTTATAACTTACTCTTTTGCTCATTCAACCCCCCCCCCCCCTTTATTTTTGGTGCCAGGTTCCTGCCCTGAAGGAGCTCAAAGCTGTACAGAAAAGTCACCCCAGGTAGCTGGCTGACAGCAAGGTCCCAGGGAGGAGGTGGAAGCCTAGTAGGGGAAGAGAGAGTGCTGAAAGGAGATGGGCGTTGTCACCACAGGCAAACTTGGCTGACTTCACAGCATGTAGCCTGCCCTGGAATTCTAAATGCTAACCTCTAAAGGAGTGTATACAACCTGAGCAAACCCTCAGCACTGACAGCCCACAGGTAGGGTTAACTGAGAACCAAGAACAAAGCAGTGCTAGGGGCTGGGCATGCCCAGTAGAGTGGAGAAGACACAGCTCCCTGTCTTCTAGGCAGACCTAGACTAAAAGGGAAAAAAAGGAAACCCACCCTTTGCTCACATTTGTAGTTCTTTCTTCTAAATAAACTATGAGAGGTACCCGTACCCCATAATGCCTCAGGCCATGGTAGGCCAGTCGCCCAGTGCTCCTGCAAGACATGGACTGGGTCTGATGCTTGTGACTCCAACTGGGCCAGGTCCAAGACAGGAGCGTGGTTAACTGCTAGACCAGTGAATGGGTGGGACCAAGCCTTGGTGACCAGAGGTTTAAATTGCATGGGGAGGAGACTGCCTCTTGCAGCAAACATCTTATTCACTCATTCTAGAACCAGTGGTTGTTGGCCTACCATGTGCCAGGCCCTTGGTTAAGTCAAATCCTCTCAGGGGCTCAGCAGCACTTTAAGTCTGCATATTCCCCTCTTTACTCCCAAGATGCACGCCTGTTATTTCATGAGCGATTTAGGATTTAGAGGTGACACCAAATCCCATTCCAGTCCCCAGGGCTACACTGCAGATGGATCTTCTGGGTCACCAGCTGTATCTTACTTTCCATTTCTTTCTCTGCTGCAGTGAAAGGGGACTAGGGAGATGTTTGTTCTGTAAGCCAGATGGGAAAACAGGCCTAAGAGCATGGTCCCCTGTCTCTTGTGTCCTCATCTGCCAGGAGAGAAGCATTCTGTTTTGGAGAGGCTCTAATGGGTCTAGTTCTCCATCTCTGGATGGGCCAAGTACCTCAGTTCATGAGATGAACATCAAAAGACCTTTGTTGGTGACTCAGCAAACCTTTCAGGAGCCTAAGATCCATTCAACCTGATCACCTTTTAAGGACAATAGGTACCCCCGGTTCCTGTCCCCACAGGGCTGCTCAGGCTAGAGGAGAGACAGACGCCAATATATCTAACAATCCCAAGCTTAGGACTTGGGAGCATAGAGAAAGGGGCAATCCATAACAGCCAGGATGGACAGGGGAGGCTTCACACAGAGGTGATACCTGAAATGGGCAGAGTTTCAGCAGAGCTGGGGGGTGGGGTGAGGTCATTCCACTGGAAGAATAGCACAGCATAAGCACAGGCCTGCACCTGCTGGCTGGGCCAACAACTGCCCTGGAGCTGAACTGTGTGTGGCTGGTTCAGCCAACTACCCAGCACCCACACCTGGACCCAGCAACCTAGGGGGCCCTTATCTGTATGGCCCAGGCCCAGGGACAGGGCTTGGCTCTGTGTACTGGGCAGGGCAGGGGCGTGGAAAGACAGAGAACACACACTCAGCAGCATTTGGCTTTTGTTGACCTCAGTAGGGTCTAAAAAACATCTTGACTAGGAGTAAAGGTTCTTTCATCAGAGCTGTTACCCCAAACACACAACTTGGAAGGGACTGGGCAGAGATGAAGTTGCTTGAAGTAGGGCTACCCCTACACGTACTAACTGTCCCTCTGAAATACTCCCATGTGCCTGCTGGAGCCCTGCGTGCCCAGGTGCCCACAAAAGAACAGGGCCCCAGGCTCAATACAGCTGCTTGCCTTGCTCAACTTTCACCCTCTTGCTGGCTGCCTTCCTCTAGGTTAGGACGAGGACTTTCTTGGGGCTAGAAGAGTAGCAGATTCAGCAGCTGTAGCCAGGAACAGGGGGGAATATGGGACAAGACACATAGACCAGGGGCCTAGCCCTGTGGGGCAAGTCCAAAATTTGACCACCTAGCCCACTGCAGCGTGACTGGGCTCCATGATCTGAGTTCACCCTCTGCTCCTGCATAGCCTATGATTTGCAGGAGTCTCAGGTTTCCTAGGGAGGCAGGAGGAGTCTGCATGGAAGCAGGATCACCAGACTGAGGGGCTGTAAGGGCCTTGAAGTCTGGACAGTGGGTGTTCTGTATGGGGTAAAGTCCGTGGAAGGGTACTTTCAAGAAGAGGGACCTGAAACGACATGAAGGTGGAATTTGAAAAAAGAAGACGAGAAAGGGTCTTCCAGGTAGAGGCTGGCTTAAGCAGAGATATGAAGAAATAACTGCTAGGAAAATAGTGGGGGTGGGCTTGGCTGAGTGCAGGTATGGAGAGAAGACAAACCCAGAGAAAGGGGCTGATGCTTGCTGGGGGAAGTTCTTGAATATCTGGAGAGGAACTGACCTTATTTCTCTTAGCCTTCCCAGTGAACAGGGATGTAGGCATGGGGTGGGGGGTGGGGGGTGATTACTGTCCTAGGCTGAAGGACAGAACTGGCTTTACTGTGGTCTGGGTGTCAAGCATAGCAGCAGGGCAGGGGCTCCCAGACTGCCCCCATTAAATCCACCCAGTTCTCTCATTAAATTCTCCCACTTTTAAATATGGGGACCTGTTGTTTTCCAGGCATCTGGACACCCAGGCCATGAACATGAATAGGCCTCTGTAGCCTGTTATTTCAGTCAGATGTGTTTGTCTCATGGTTATAGGTAGAAACCTGCTGGGATGAAAATAAAGCATCATGTACAGAGTAAGGAGTAACAGTGGCAGGAAAATCTGGGGCTTCCTCAAATCAAGAGGCTAACTCTGTCCTGGGGAGTTGGTTTCTCCTCCTGGCTCTACCACTTCTTAGCCAAGTGGCTTTGGGTAAGTCACTTTCTCTCTGGGCCTTGGCTTCCTCATCTGAAAATGGATCAACATGAGCAGATAATGTAAGGGGAGGTGCTCTGTAACCCAGGAACTTCTCCCAGCCTGTGGGTCCCTCTTTGGCTAGGTCCCTGAGATACAGTGTCTTCTCCAAAAGCTCCTCAGAAAGGGCCAGCCCTCTTCTCTGGTCTGAAATGTGGTCTGATCCAAACTGCTGTGTTCTGGGTTCTCTTCACTCCAGTCCCCCGATGGATGCCCTTGAATAGAGCACCTGCTCCCAGGAAGGTGGTAGGTGCATGTGTCCCCACTCACCCCTGCTTCAGGGTGTTTCTGGGACTTTCTCAGAGAAGAAGCTGTGGGGTGGAGCGGAATGAACACTGGTCTGTGGCCAAAGCCCAACTGTCCACTTGCCTGATGCCAAGACACAGTCTTTCTTGGTCTCAGTATCTTCATTACCAGATGGAGCTAAGAACCGTTTGGCCTTCTTACCTCAGGTCTACTGTGAAGCTGAAATGCAATTCAGATGTGACCAAGGCTCTGGCCGGGGACAGCTCTTGCTAAGCTGGAGCTAAAGCTGACACCTGCTACACAGAGCAAAATGAGGCCTTGCTCTTCTCAGACCTCACTCCGGGTAGAGTAGAAGTAAGGTCCTGTACCTTCCTAAGGCATGCCCAGTGCTAGGCCAGGCCTGGCTTAGCTCTCCCCTCTCTATTGCCCCCTGCCCAATGAACCTCTGGGGCTGGCATCTGGGCTGAAGGTTTGTTCTTTTCCAGAGGAGTTCCCTTAAGTGACATAAACACTGATTTAGGAGCTGGAAGCAAAATTTTTGGAAGAGCTGAAAACTGAAAGTAAACAGCTCCCTGATTCCGGCTGGCTAGGTGGGCTTGCCAACGGATTGCTGCCTCAGAGACAAGTGAGGGCTCAGTACAGCTGCCTGCCTTGCTCAACTTTCACCCCCTTGGCTGGGTGCCTTCCCTTGGAGTGGCTCCCAGGGTCTTCTCTGAAGGCTAGGACTAGGACTTCCTTAGGCTAAAAGAGAGTAGCAGATTCAGCAGCCGCAACTAGGAGCAGGGGGGAAGTGAGGACAGGACAGAGACCAGGGGCCTATCCCTGAGAGGCGAATCCTAAATTTGATCACCCAGCCCAAATGCAGTGTGGCTGGGCTCCACGCTTTGAGCTCCATTCCTCACCACCCCCTGGTCCCTCCCTATTCTTCCTCTGAGAAGCCTTCCCTGACAACAGGCCTATTCCACAGGGACTAGAGCCACACTCTCTCACCCTGGGCCTCAGTCCTCACACCCTCCCCCCCACACAGAATGAAGAGGCCTGACTAAAGACTTCTCAACCCTCTGAAGCCACACCCTGCCAGTGAGAGGGCTCAAAAGTCCAGACTCCTGAGAGGGAAGGGTTAAAGTGACACTCCTGGAAGAGGTCCTGGTGCCTCCCAGACTCTGGCCTCAGAGTAGCTCAGGCAACTTGAGCCCAGCACCCGCCCAAGAGTTCTGTGGGCCCTTTCCCTCACTGTGCTTGCCAAGCTGCATTCTGGGCCAGGGTGGGCACCAGCCAATTCTGGCTGTTTCCCCTGACTTCTGTACACCCTTGGCTAGGGAGCTCATCTCCTCCTGAAAGCTTTGTGTGGCCTTTATCAGAAACCCTTGGACCTTTAGGACTCTTCTTGGCACCCTGCAGAGGGCTAGGGACTCAGTGGCTCCAAGAAATGAGGCAATATGTCAGGGCCTCCTGCTCTAAGAGGGACATCTCAGCCATCAGGCCCAGACCACAGGCTGAGGCGAGAGGACACTGGGCTCAGGAAGTTCCCTTGGGCCCCTGCTGATGTGATCTGATGATTTTGTAGAGGCTGGGTTTCTCAACCAGGATTGTACATCTCCTAGATGCCTCCTGGCTCGAGGAAGGGAAATTCCTTGGGCTTCTGTGAGAAAAGCAGTGGACTTAAAAGGCTTCAGATTCACAGACCAGCGGGGCAGAGACTTCCGAGGCTAGGGATCTGTCACCCTCCGGTGGGAGTGGTGTGTCATCCTGGGCCTCTAACTCAGGGTCTGAACTGAGCACAGTCAACTGCTACAGCCCTGAAAACTGTTCTCCGTATTTCAGGGGTGCTCTGTGGGGCCTAACTTCCCAGCTTCCAGTTCTTGGTCCTAAGCTTTTGATCACACCCTCATCTCTTAGTATTTCATCCTACCGGTTCCCTCCAAAGTAGAACAACGTAAGAGGGAAGACGTTTCAATAATAATGATGATAAAAATAACAATAACTAATACTCATATAGTTCTCTCTTATGTGCCACGAATAACTGTACTTTACATCTCTTACTCAGTTAATCCTACACAAAACAAATCCTAGGAGGCAAGTCTCTTATGCCCATTTTTTAAAAAAGTGTACTTATTTATTTTGAGAGAGAGAGAACACACACGTGAGTGAGTGGAGGGGCAGAGAGAGAGAGAGAGAGGGAGAATCTGAAGCAGGCACTGTGCTGTCATGCAGAGCCCGACATGGGCTTGACCGCAAGAATCTCATGAACTGTGAGATCGTGACCTGAGCCAAAACCAAGTGTCGGACACAACCAACTGAGCCACCCAGGTGCCCCTTATTCAGATAAAGGAACCAAAGCACAGAAAAGTTAGATAGCTTGCCCCAGGAGGTTCCACAGCTAATAAGTGGCTGAAGTTTAAGCTTAGGCTTCCTAGATTCATAGGCCACCCTTCTTGCCACTGTACAAAACTGCCTGGTAGGAGAGAAGAGAGAAATACAGTCACAAATTAAGTCTGTGTTGCCTCTGGAGAGACCATGCCCAAGATTCCTCAGAAACCCAGCAGCCGAGTCAGGGCAAGAAACCAGGTTTGCTGACTCTCAGCTCCCCAGCTGGCCAAGCACTTTGATCCCTAGTGATGTCTAAAATGCTGTGGGATCTGGCTGAATGGAGGTGAGAACGCTAGGGTGGGGGGCAGTAGACAACTCAAGGCTCTCAAGGGTACACTTGTGCCTGGCTTTGCCTCTGACTTCCTGCCTCCTGCATTCACTCCTCAGGAACAACACTCCTCAGGAAGAGCACCTGACCCCATGCCTGTGGCTAATCCAAGGGCTCATTGGGGTACCTGGGTGGCTCAGTTGGTTAAGCATTGGATTTTGGCTCAGGTCATGATCTCACAGTTTGTGAGTTCGAACCCCATTACACTGACAGCATGGAGCCTGCGAAGATCCTCTGTTTCCCTCTCTTTCTGCCCCTCCCCAACTCTGTCTCTGAAAAATAAAAAAGCATTAAAAAAAAAAAAAATCTGAGGGCTCATTCATGATGTGTGTAGAGCCTGGACTTTATTTTTTTTTTATTTTTATTTTTTTTTAAATTTTTTTTTTCAACGTTTTTATTTATTTTTGGGACAGAGAGAGACAGAGCATGAACGGGGGAGGGGCAGAGAGAGAGGGAGACACAGAATCGGAAACAGGCTCCAGGCTCTGAGCCATCAGCCCAGAGCCTGACGCGGGGCTCGAACTCACGGACCGCGAGATCGTGACCTGGCTGAAGTCGGACGCTTAACCGACTGCGCCACCCAGGCGCCCCGAGCCTGGACTTTAGACAGCAAGACTGAGAACAAGACAGGGCCCATCTCATGGTAAGGAACTGCCATGTAGGCAGGCAGAGACCAAGGCTAAGGTGACAGGTTACTTTTGCTCTTTGCATCTGATTCCTATCCTACCCTATTCTGGTCCAGTCCAATCTTTCGCTACCTATGACCTCCTCCCTAGCATATACTGCTTGTACCTCCAGGTTGCCAAATCTGTTGATTCTCTGAGAGGTTTCTTTTCTCCAGATCCACAGCTTGTAAAGCCTTTCCTTCATCTCTGCTGAATTCTACTCAAGCCACTCTTGTGGCTGTCTTCCTTTCCCTATATTCATTCTTTTTGTTTTGTTTTATTTAAGTATTACTGTAGGCTAATATCATTTAGAAAGTGAGTGGTTTGGAGGCCACTAGGAACTGTCAGCTCTCTGAAGGCAAAGCCTGTAGTACCAGGTCCTGTTCTTTAAGCATGACGGGCACTTGATGGAGTTGGTGGACTGAGATATAAAGCTGGCTCCCCTGGGGAACTATGAGGTCCTGAGGGAAGGGGCCTTCTGTCTTCTGCACCTGACTCAGGACTATGGCTTTTTAATTTGCCGGAAGATGTATATTTCAAGTTTGAGGCCCAAACTACCTTCCTACACTCTCCATGTCTCCATGTCCTCAGGCCCAATTCTGGCTCTCCTAGTCACCAAGAAGAAGTTACTAGAGGGTTCCAAGCAGAGAAGTCACATGATTTATTCACCATCTTAAAAGGTTAACAGATGCTGTATGGGGAATGGGTTGCCAGGGGCAAGAGCAGAAGCAGACAGGCAAGTGAGGAGACTCCTGCGATAATCTAGACAAGAGGTAATGGTGGTTTAGATCAGGGTGGAAATGGATGGAGTCGTGACAAATACAGTAAAACCTTGGATTGCGAGTAACTTGTTCTGAGAACATTCCACAAGATAAGCAAACCTTTCTAGTAAATTTTAACTTGATAAATGAGCAATGTCTTGCAATACAAGTAGCACATGACGCCGAACATCACATCACAACTGAGCCAATGGTTCTGTGTCTCTCCTCCCTCTCTCGCTGTGGGATTGTGGGTGATCCATGCTCAGATGCTTGGTCTCAGGCCGCAGTGTTTGGCAGAGATCAGTGATTTTTCAGAATGTTGGAAGGTGCCCACAACTGGCACTAGTGTATTTTTTGTCACTTCAAAGCACCCGTGGACCGTCCTTTGCTTTTCCATACAAGAGTAACCTTAGGAATGCTTTGCTTCATTCTAGGTCAGGGTGTCTGCAGAGAGAGACCCTTTCCTCTGCTGCCTTATTGCCAGTTACATTAAATGCAATATATGACAAGTTTATTAATACTGTACTATAGTCAACATCCATGTGAGCATGTACAGTGGCCCCCATGCAGAAAAAGGCTGGAAAGAAAGGCAGTAAGAAGGAGATGATTATGGTGGAGTTTAAGTAAAGGAAATCATCAAGAAGTATAAACGAGTTACACGAGTGGCTGAAATTGCAAGATTTTATAAGAAGTCTATGTCTGCATCTCGTCTGCAGAGGAGGAGAAAAAGGCGGAGGAATCCCTCACTTCACATGAGATTAGGGAGATGTGTAAAATGTGGAAAAGAGTGTAAAATTTTGTAGAAAAGAAAGAACCTGAACAAGGCTGTAGCAGTGTGAGTGATGAATCTGTTTAACGGCAATGCAATGTCACACTGCCTCCTCAAAAGGAGACAAAAACAAGTGTCATTGGATAAGTTCCTGTTGCCCAAAAAGAAAAATATTCCACTGAGCCAATAGACAGCAGTGATTCTGTTAGTGATAGTGAAAGTTGTCCTACACAATAACTCTCCTCTCTTGTCTCCCTCACACCAACCATGAAGTTTTCAACAGTAAGTGCAGGGTAATTTATTTTTCTTTATATTTTGTATTTTCTTTGTATTTTGTATTATGTTACAATACTGAAATCATTTTTATGTGAATATTTTTGGGTTGTGGAACAAATCATCTAACTTTTGATTATTTATGGGGAAATACACTTTGATCTACAAGTGCTTTGATTACAAGCTTGTTTTCAGAATGGATTATGCTTGCAAACCAAGGCTTTACTGTAGTTAGATTTGGATCTCTTTTAAAGACAGAGCTGCCAGAATTTCTTGGTGGACTGCAAACAGAGGCACTGGAGGTGATTCCAAGGGTTGTGGCCTGAACAGCTGAACCAGAGGCATAGAGTAGCTGCTTAACTGAGATGGGGAAGGCTGAGGAACAGATCTGAGGGATAAAATCTGAAGTGAGTGTTCATTCGAGTATCTCAGATATCCAAATGGAGCTGCTGAGTAGGCAGTTGGACACATGAGTCTAGAGTTTACAAGAGAAATGCGAGCTAAGATAACCATCAGCAGTTGTCAGCAAACAGAGGGGACTTGAAGCTTTGAGATCAGATGGGGTCATCTAGAAAGCAAATGCAAAGACTGAAGTATAAAGACGATGTCCTGGGTGACTCCCATATTACCAAGTAGGGGAAATAAGGGAGAACGAGTAAAGGTAGCTGAGCAGAAGCAGCCATGAGGGAGGTGGAGAACCAAGAGGAACTGATACCTTAGAAACAAGTGAAGAAAGTGTTTAAAGGAGAGAGATCAATTATGTTACATGCCGCTGAGGTCAAATAAATTGGGCACTCAGATTTGATAAGTGGTTTAAGAATATGGGTTTTTCAATAAATAAAGTTTTTGTGGCAACCTTGAAGAGTCCCTCTCCCTTCCAGTGGCGTGAAAGAGTGGATATGACCGAGACTAGTCAGAAAGAGTCATGAGGAAGATGACTGAGACTAGATAATGGGATGGTGAGAAGCGAGTAGATACAAAAGGTGGTAGAATTAACAGACCCTGGTAGCAGATTGGCTCTCGGTCAGGTCATGGGGGGATGAAGGAGCAAGAGGATGGGAAGATGATATCTATGCTTCTGGCAGAAGTAGCCACATGATAGTAGTTGGGTTTACAGAGATAAGGAATGCAGATGGCAGAGTGGGGGAAGCAAAGGAAGGTGACAAGTTCAAGTCTGGGACATAGTGAACTGTCTGAGGTACATCAAGGAAAAGATGGCCAGGATACAGTTGGATCCATGTGTGTCTGTAGCATGGAAAAGAAGTCTAGACTGAAAATAAGGATCTGAGAGTCGTCAAACTGTAAATAATAACTGAAGTATTTGGGAGTGGTTGAGATTTTCCCAAAGAAACATCTATAAGAGCAAAGGACATAAACCTGGGGAAAACAGGATGTAAAATACTGCTGTCTCATCTTCTACCTCCTTCCTCCCCTTTAAGGAAGTTGATAAAACTAGTTTGCCCACAAGCAGTTAAGCAAACAGAATCAGAAGTGACTTTACAGTAAAAAACAAAAAACAAAACAACAAAAAAAGTAACTTTACATAAATACCAAGAAGCTGTCCCGGTGAAGAGGTACTTTATCAGGAGAGGTAAGAGAAAGCAGAGGCAGCAGAACCTGATTCACAAGTAATATGAAACTGCCACTGGTTGACTGTGTAGCAGTCCTCCCATCTTCCTCCCCTCCTGGAAGAGGTGACAACCGGAGATGAAGCAGTCATGACTAGGAGAGCTAAGGGCTGGCCTCTATACCCTCTCTGTGTGGCACTTGGCATTCTACAACTTCCCTGTTAGGCCTGATAATCCCATCTGACAAATGAGGAAACAGACTCAGAAAGACCAGAAGACTTGACTGACCAATGTCACACAGAGACCTAGATCGACTATACTGTTGGGGAAGGAGCAGGAAAAAAACCTGTTTCACGGATGCTGGAAGTGGAGACTGTCTGCGAGGTTCCTGGGCTCTGGGACATCATTTCAACTTGGAGTGAAGGATTAGGCCTTCCCTTAGATGGTGAGGCCAGAGCAGCTGAGCCAGCACTTACAAGCTCTTTCCTTTTGCAGGGATGAGTTGTGTGCCTGGCCCTACAGCAGGTTAGCTATAGCACAGCAGTCCTAGGACACTCCTTAGGAAGAGCCCAACAGCCTCTCAAAATGCTTCTCTTCAATCTTCAGGGCCAAGGCCAGCCTTAGGAGGAGGCAGAATAGATGAAATTCCCAAATGAGGGTACAGGACAAGGCTCCTGCCCTCCCTTCCCCGACTCTCACTTTGCTGACAGGGCCTGAGACATTACAGAGAACAGAAGATAAGAAAATAGAAGCTTTCATCAAATGGGAAACCTTACCGCCAAATTTCTAATCCTACTTGCTTTAGCACCCATCTTCTCGACCTTCTCCATCTTCCTCCATGCTACAGGGTGAGTTTTCTTTTTCCTCTCAAAAGGCTACCTCCACATGTGCTCTGGATCCCATGCCCCTTCTGACTCAGGGACCATCTTTTCTATTTTCTCTCCCTCTCCTGCACCTTCTCCTTCTCCTCTTCTCTATTGGATCATTTCATTAGCATAAAGAAAGCTGTAGCCATTCCCATATGAAATAAAACAAAACCTTGTATCTTTATCGCCTATGCTATTCCGGCCACTATTCTATTTCCCCGCTCTACATTCACAGGCAGATTTATGGCAGGAGCTTGTGTCTCCATTTTTCACCATTCAATCGCTCTTAAAATTTTAGTTACATACAAATTTGTGATTTCACTGTGTAACATAACAAACTATGTAACATATGTAAATTATAAAGCAGAATAAAAATGAACATCTGTGAACCCACAACCCAACCCAACTGTGAAAATAAAGGAAACCTCACTTAAAATGGAGTCACTTGTAAGAAGCAGACCTAGCATTCCTCAACAGTAATCTTACTTTACATACCCCAGCAGGAAAAAGGAAGAATTCTCCTGGCCCAGCAACAACTCAGCCAAGGAGAACTCAGCTGAAAAGCCCCTCCCAGCTTCCTCCTCTCTCTCTATAAAAGCAAGCCCCTCTCTGTTTTGCACATGTGCCAATGGTTTACCATAGTTTGCTTGTTCCCAAAGTGCAATACCTCTACTATTCCAGAATAAACTCATTCAGCCAGTAAAATAACTGGCTCTTTTGTTTTTGAAGATCAACAGAACCAAACCTAAGTACTAAAACATTGCTAATACTGCTGAATAGACCTATGTGTTCTTTCTCCCCTATCCTCCACAACTATGAACACTGTAGTCAAACTGTTGAAAAACAGAGAAAACCCTAAAAACAGAGAATAAAGGTCACATTACATTTGGGGCAGCGACAATAAGAATGATGGTTGTTTCTCATCAGAAACAATGTAAGTCAGAGTATGGAATGATTGCTCTAAAATGCTAAAACAAACAATTCAAGTTGGAATTCTATGTCCAGTGGAAGAAATATCCTTAAAAAGTGAAGGCAAAATAAAGATATTTTCAGACAATTGAAGCTGTTACCAGTAAGTCTGCAGTACATGAAATTCTTTTTTTTTTTTTAAATGTTTGTTTATTTATTTTGAGAGAGAGAGAGTGTGTATGCACATGTGAGCAGGGGAGCGGGGCTGAGCTGGGAGAGACAGAGAATCCCAAGTAGGCTCTGCACTGCCAGTGCAGAGCTCCACATGGGGCTCCATCCCACAAGCTGTGAAATCATGACCTGAGCCGACATTAAGATTCGTACGCTTAACCGAATGAGCCACCCAGGCGCCCCTGCAATACATGAAATTCTAAAGGAAATTCTTCATGCTGAAGGGAAATGGAGCGAAAAAAATCAGGATGTGAAGAAGGAATGAAGAACACCAGAAATAGTATGTGGGTAAATATAAAAGTATATTGCTTGTCTTAAATTCTTCAAAGTGAGGCCACTTTTAAGGCCTTCAGAGACTGTAAGCTGAGAAGATTATGGTGCCACTGCCCAAATAAAATTCACAATTAGATCTAAAACAAATATAGGGCGCCTGGGTGGCGCAGTCGGTTAAGCGTCCGACTTCAGCCAGGTCACAATCTCGTGGTCCGTGAGTTCGAGCCCCGCGTCAGGCTCTGGGCTGATGGCTCAGAGCCTGGAGCCTGTTTCCGATTCTGTGTCTCCCTCTCTCTCTGCCCCTCCCCCGTTCATGCTCTGTTTCTCTCTGTCCCAAAAATAAATAAACGTTGAAAAAAAAAATAAAACAAATATAATGAAGTGAATCAAAGTTCTGATTTATCCCATGGTAACTATTTCAATGCTTTAAAAAATACATGTAATCCTTACTTTTTTTTTTTTTTTTCTCTTAGCTTTTGGTGCCTCTACTTGCTAGTGCCTTAAATACATACTTGATTTGATTCCTAGGTTACCAAGCACTGGGTAGCAACCAAGAGCACCAGATTCAGAAAATATGCTGCTATGAATGCATCAAATCGTGAGAGAGGGTCATTGTTAGTGAGGACCACCAACCTCCTGAGGTTTCTTGGGCCTGGGACTTTCAATGTGACAGTTTTGGGTGAACTGTGATGTCTGGTTACCCTAACTAGGACCCAGAATGAGGTCCTGAGGAGAGAGGTGGCCCTGAGAACAGCACAGAAACAATGGAGTTTTGCTGTGAGCAAGAAAGAAAAACAGCTGAAAAATATATGAGGCTTGTTATCTTCTCAGAACTAGACATGTCCTTTAATTGAAGTGAAAATTTTTATTTCTCCCTCTCCCACACTTTTATCTTATAATAGATCAAAGACAGTAAATTCCTGGGAGTTGGCACATCATGAAGGCAGAAATATGAAAGAAGGAACGGCGGGTCTGTGTGGCAGGTGAGAGATGACAGCTCAAAGTGGCTCACAGACTCCCTTCCTGGGGGGTGTGACTCACTGACATTTCACCCACTTGGCTGGGAAAGGAAGAGGGAAAGGGAACCAACAGTGTCTACTTTTTTCCTCTAGGGTAGTTCTTGCCATCATTCTATTAGGTAAGACTCATTAGCCTGATGTTATGTATAAGGAAACAGAGACTCAAAGGTCAAGTCTCTTGCTCAAGATCCCTTAATTAACTTAGTAGCAGATTCAGTATTTCACTTCATGGGTGCCTTGCTCAAAAGCTTGTGCTTGGTACCTGGATCAAGGTCTGTGACTCTAGCATAACTCCTGATGGGTACGTATGGGATATGCAAGAGGAAGGAGAGGAGCTGGTGACCACAAACCGGAGTAGGAATAAAAGCCACAAAGATGCAGAGCTCCTGGGTCGGGACTGGTATCTCTCCTCTCCTTTGGGAAGGATTTACAAACCTGATAAAAACTAAGATGTATGAGAATTTAGGTTGATCCATGTGCCAAATAAATGAGATGTCCTCAAAATGGTGCTGGGGAAGTTGAGGGAGAAGGAAAATTGGTCAAGGGATCAGACACCTGATGGCTTTTCTTTAGGACTATCCCCCAGGCTCTCAAGATGTTTCTGGACTGACCCAATTGGTCATCAAAGTAGGCTCTGGAAGAGCATAAAAAAATGTTTAAGTGTTAAGTACAAAATGAAACCCATATAAAGGCGAATCGGTTAGAAAAATATACCTTAAGTCAAGGGTCATGATTTTAAAGTGGTGTGATGGAAAGCATAGAGTTTTCAATCATATGTTTTAAGTCACTTATTGTTTGGGAGACCCTGGGCAAGTGACTTAACTGTTATGGGTCTCAGTTTCTATATAAAATAGAACTAATATCTTGTGGTCTGTATGGAAAATTCTGAGCTTCAATTTTCCTTTTTTTAAATGGGGATAACAATATCCCATCTTACTGGGTTGTTGGGAGAATTAAATGAGCTTATACATGAAAGCACTTAGCATTATGTCTGTAGCATAATAAGCATTAAATATGAGTTAGCTATTACAATTAATAGGCTAATATATTTTGTTCACAGTATGTATTATTCTCTGAAATTATCTTTTTTTTTGTTTTGTTTTTTTAAGTTCCATGAGGCAAGAGCTTTATGCCTGGTTCACCCCTAGAATTTAGAATAAGTGCCTGGTACACAGGCACTATTTTGGCTCTTTTCTCCAATACATCACTGCAGTTACTCTTGACCATCATGCTACCAAATCTGAAAGACAACCCATCCTCTATTCAGCACCCTGGGTGAATTCTTTAAAATTTAAATCAGATCTCACTCCCCTGCTTAACACACTTCAAAGGATATCTTAGCATTTAGAATAAATCTAAACTCTTTCTCGTGGCTACATGTCCTGTGTGCTCTGGGCCCTCTGGCCTCATTATGTCAGTTTCTGTGTTCCAGTGCCACTGGCTCTGTGTCAGTTCCTAGACCATGCCAAGCTCTTTCAGCCTCAGGGACTTTGCATTTGCTGTTCTCTCCAACCTAGAATACTCCTCTCCAAGTTTCTTACATGGCTGGCTCCTTTTTTTTTTTTTTTTTTTAACTTTTTTTTTTTTAAATTTTTTTTTTCAACGTTTATTTATTTTTGGGACAGAGAGAGACAGAGCATGAACGGGGGAGGGGCAGAGAGAGAGGGAGACACAGAATCGGAAACAGGCTCCAGGCTCTGAGCCATCAGCCCAGAGCCCGACGCGGGGCTCGAACTCACGGACCGCGAGATCGTGACCTGGCTGAAGTCGGACGCTTAACCGACTGCGCCACCCAGGCGCCCCTCCTTTTTTTTTTTTAATCTTCATTTATTTTTGAGAGACAGGCAGAGTGTGAGCCGGGGGAGGGGCAGAGAGAGAGGGAGACACAGAAGCAAGCTCCAGGCTCTGGGCTGTCAGCGCAGAGCCCGATGTGGGGCTTGAACTCACAAACTGTGAGATCATGACCTGAGCTGAAGTTAGATGCTTGACTGAGCCACCCAGGCACCCCTGGCTCCTTCTAAGTATAGTAGTTAGCAACACAGATTTTGAAACCAGAGTGCTTAGGTTCCCATTTTTGCTCTATCACTTAACACCTGTATGAGCCAAGATACTTAATCTCTAGATTGTGCCTCAGATTCTTCATCTTTAAAAACAGAGATAAAACATGTACCTCATTAGGTTGCTGAATGTAAAGAGTTAATATAAGGTGCTTTGAACAGTGCCTAGCAAGCACCACCATGACCACCATCTTTCAGCTTAAATACTGCCTCCTCAGAGACCCTGTTCTTTATCAGAACACCTAGTACTCATCACAATCTGTCAATATTTTTTTTTTGTTGTTTACTGTTTGTACTCCACAAGCAGGGAATTTGTCTTAACTACTGTATGCTCAGAACCTAGCACAATGCCTGATACAGGTACTCAGTAAGTATATGCTGAATGATTACAAAAGTAGTTATAGTATTATTAATATTTTCTTGCCACCTGTAAGAAAGGTCCAGAGCTGTGCCAAGGCAGCAAAGAGGAGAGCTGGGATCTGTACCCAGGTTCCAACCACCCAGCTCGGATGAATGATGGTTACAAGGTGTTCTGTAAACAACAACAGGTATATCTCTGATATTCTCTTCTTCCAGATGTTAACTCATCTGTCACAGTTTGCTGACATTGCATCTCCTGCTTGAAGCTTCCTCTGCTCAAGCCCACCTTTGGTTTAGTGGAGCTCCCACAGCACTCAGTATTCATTTCTTGGCTGAGTCTTATTTTTAATGTTTCTGCACTGTTTCTTCCACATATCATCTTAACTGATGATGCCCTGCTCTTAACTCATTTGCACTTCCTCACTGTTCCTGAGCACCTCGTGCACCTCTGGGCCCCCAGAATGTGCTCAGCACAAGTTTGGAGAGTGACCACTGCTGCCGCCTTTTCAGGAATCTGGCCTGGGGCAGCTTTGCATTGTGCCCATGCTTTCATGGAAGAGATGAGGACTCTAGGAGAGGAGGGTCAGCCAGCTGTTCTCTTACCTGATCTGTTGTGGCTGGCGGTGGCAAAGCTGTAGAGAGTGAAAGGATCCGCAGGGAGGCCTCCAGCTGCTGAGGAGGCAAAAAGAAGTTGGGCACCACAATGGGTTCCGGGCTATAATGGTAGTTAAGGGGCACAGATACATTGAAATCTGCCCCCCTTGCCAGACTGGCATCTCCACTGGCCTTAGTCATCCCTACTTGTCCAACTTATTCTTGTACAGTAGTGCCTTCTGTCTGGAAGGCCCTGCCCACCCCTAACAAGTCGCAGTCTATACTTTCTGCAAGGGTCAGTTAAAATCCTTCCTCTCTGAATGTTAGACCTCAGTGATCCCTCCTTCCCCTCATTATTTCCCTAGAGCCCTGCATGAGGCTGGTACGCAGCAACATTTAAATGATACTTGCTGAGGTCCTGCTGACCCACAACTGACCCGTTAGAAGCCAGTCAGACAGGGTTGGGTTGGAAGGTGGCCCCAAGGACAGTGTCTTAGGCTGGAGGGAGATGCCTGACACTGAAGGAGGCTGGTCCTCCCAGTTGTCCTCTGCCAACATCCAGGAATGAGGGCTCTACATGAGGGGCTGTCTGTGGATATAGCTGGTTCACCCAGTCTGCATCTGAGCCCTAGAAGTCAAGTACCACATCTTATACTTTTCCTGGTACTAGATGTACCCAGTACTGTGCTGAGAACATGGTGTTTCCAAAAATATTTGTTCAATCAAAGCACTGATTCAGTTTGGGAGGGGACTACTTAGATGTTCCAATTTTTTGTTTCTGTTCAATAAGCTAAATATGGTTCTGGTTCAAACTGTTTTATCATGGTTCTTCCATGCTAGAATTTAAGCTCCAAGAGGGCAGAGATTATTCATCTCTTTTTCAGTCATGTTCCTGTCACCTAGCACAGTACCTGGGACATAGTAAGTTTTTAATAAGTATCTACTGAATGAAGTGTATCCTCAAGGCTCCATTTTGTGTGGGTGGTTCTCCTTTTCCATGCTCTGCCTGCTCCCCTTATCTATTTCCGGAGACACCTACCTTTATAGCTGGCCGCCTCTTGGATGTCTTGTAGGCATATGTCCAAAATGGAAATCTGTACCTTCCTCCAAAACTATCTGTCTTTATGTGCTAGTCCCTATCCAGTCAATGACATCACTTACTTAGCAACTTGTAACAGAACTCTCTAAGTCTACTTTGTATTTGTTTTTCTCTTCCTTGCGCCTAATTCTCTCCCATCTATGATGTAGATTAGATTAGCCAGGCATAAAAGGCTCTTTAAGATGTAGCCCTGCCTCACCGCTCACCATCTCATGTACCCCTGGACTCTAAGCAGAGTGAACTGCTCCCCACAGGTCAGGCTCTTTCACCTGGCTATGCCTCTGCATACACAGTTCACTATAACTAGAATTTTCTCGTTTGTTTCCAGGATGTCTATTCATCTTTGAGGTCCAGCTCCACTGTCTCTCTTCCTGGGATACATCCAGTGTTGTGGTAGCTTCCTCCTCTTGCTCCCTAGCATTTTGTCCAGGTTTCATCACAACACCTAGAACAATAAATTCTATCACTGCCTGCCTCCTGCCTCATGATAGGAACTTCTTAAGGTAAAGTCTACTTCAAATCTGTCTTCAGGGGAGCACCAAGCCTGGCAATACCCATTTTTTGAAAGGATGAATACTTGGGAAGGTCTGAATTAGAGCACTACCCTTAGGACCTGGTCACATGTGACTGCTCCAGCACAAACCATGTATTCTGAGCACAACTAAATTGACTGTAAAGGCAGCATTGTCAGAACCCAGGCTGAGTGAGGCTAGGAAGGAACTCCACTGGAGGTGGTCTGCTTTCAGTGCTCACCCTCCAGCCATTTCATAGTTTCAGCCTTTCTGAATCCCTACCCCTCTACCTTTTAGTTTCTCTCTGCTCTGCAATAAGAATCACATCATACAGTATGTACAAATGTTTCACACTCATTTGATTTTCTCAGGAATCTTGTGAAATTAGGATAGTTCAATTCAATCTACATTTACTGATCCCTTCTCTGTGTAATGTCTGGTGCTGGGGACACAGAAAAAGACAAGGTCCCTGACCTACCTAGAGAGTGTACAGTCTGGTGGGTAAGGGATTACTGCCCCCATCTTATAGGTGAAGAAACTAAGGCTCAGAAAGGTTAAATTGTATGCCTGAAGTCACACAAATAATAAGAAAATGGGTCTAGAAGGGTCAAAAACAGGCCCCCTGGCTTCGGGTAGAGAAAGATCTCTTCAGTAAAGCAGCCTCCTTCACTGTAGCTGTGCAGTAACCCTTGCTTGCCGTTGGGATGCCAGGTGAACTGATCTGCTCAGAGGGGTAGGCAACAGATATGAGGGCTGTCGATGGGTCTAGGTAGTTTTTCCCATTACAGGGCCATCTGTGTTTCAAAGGAAGAAGAGGGGGAATGGCAGGTGACCCTTCTCTCCATTGACACTATCCTTCTGGGCGGTAGGGGGAGTCGGGCAAGTCCATTTCAACTGTGCCCACTTCCTCTCTCCTTGTCTTACTCCTTGTTATTACTTGCCTTTTTCTGAAAAAGTGAAGTACTAGGCAAGTCACTATAACTTTGGGCCTCAGTTTCCCTAAATGCAAAATAGAAATGATGATACCTTCAGGACTTACAATGATGGAATGAAAAGGTATGTAAAGTGCCTGGCACATAGTAAATAATCACTGCTAGTACTCTCCCTTTCCCTCTCTCTGCACCCTCCATTTCTATTTCAACTGAGATTAATGGTCTCATTCCTTACATCCAGAGCCCTGCCTTCAAGTATAAAATACCTAATAGATTAATTCAATAAATCAGGCCGGGCCAGGCCAATGAATGTGCTACTAACACTTAAACCTAATTCAAAACATTATGCTTCAGAGGGCAGGGGTTAACAGTAGCATCATAGCACCTTATTAGGACCGGCAAGTCTTGTGAAGGAAGGAGCTTCCTATATCTCCCAGTGCATTCCATGAGGGAGGCCACTGCTCATGCTCACACTCACGCACACACTAGGTTGGCCTAAGTGCTAGCATCCAAAATGCTAGAAATGGCGTAAGGGGCTACTTGTGGGAAATACCAAAGGATACAGGAGACTCTGCCTTGTGGACACCTCTGATCCAGATGTTGCCTGCTTCTGATGGATGTCAGGGCAGTTGATGGGTAGGCCCTGATGGCTTTCCTTTCTGCTCTGGGAGGCTAGGCTGAGAGGGAATTTCTCAAAGCTATCAGCAGAGTCACTTAGCTCCATGGAGGCAGCTTCATTCTCAGTCTGGGCTTCTGGCTTGGGCTCCTGGTCCTGATCTGCTTTGGGTGAGCTCAGTCCCATGGAGGTTTTGCTCTGTTGGGCTCCTGAGAGTGTTACTTGTGAGATGAGCTGCGGGTCTGTTAAGGCAGGCTCTGCATCCCTTGCCTGAGAGGCTTCACCCTCACAAGCAACAAGACTTTGCCTAGGAGAACCCTGCCTAAGCAGGTGGGGGTTGACAGCTCTTCCTGGGCTGGACAGAGGGCTGCTTTTACCCTTGAGCTCCTCTCTGGGGAAAGGCTTTGAAGGACAAGAGGGGCCTTCCCTATGCACCTCATCAGGCTGAAGGCTGATGATCTCACTTGTGTCTGACATGAAACTGGACCAAGGGCTAGTTTTGTCTGTCACAGTGGTGATGTCATTAAGGGTCCTGGGCTCAATGATGTCTTCTTCATAGTCCTCATCGCTGTAGACTGGGTCTGCCTCAGTTTCCTCACTGCTCTGCATCCTTGTATCGGGTACTGTGTGCCCCAGGGACTCATGGAGCAGTCCTCTTCTGCTTGAAGTCTCTTCAAGAGTAGGGGGAGTTAGGCAGTTTCTGCCCTCATCCATCACTTGTGCCAATGACATACTGGGAGCTGTTCTTCGTTCCTGCATGGCCCCTGTGTCCTGAGCATCTGGTAGGGTGGGGACTTCTCCGCTTCTACTCCTGGCTTGGTGAGAACTCAGAGATGCTTGAGAATTCCTGGTGATGGTCTGTAGATCTGAACAGCAACAGATATCACTCTTACTACAAGGTAGGGCCACAGACCACTCAACTTTCCCAAGCTAGGCTCTAGCTTCAGATGTATTCTTGCAATCAGACTTTGAAAAATCTTAAAGATCGTTAATCCACCCAAGTCAGTGAAACTATATTCAAGGCAGTACAATTTCTAGCACTTTATTCTAACATCAGAGGACCAAAATCTAATCTGTTTATAGTTGTGGTCACATCTGTGGAAATGCTTTCAGAGACTATCTGCTCATGCTCAGGAATTCTTGGGAGCTAGGAGTCCTGGTAGGCATGTTCATGCTTCCATTTACTTCAGTAATTACCTATATTAAAAACCAAATGAGAATCTACTTATTTACCTATTTGATGACAGTTATTAAAACTATATATTTTACTTGGAAAATAAAAGCAATTAATCTATCACCCAATTGGTAAAGTAGGGGAGGTTTATTACACAGAAAATGGAGGGAGGATGGCATTATGGAAAGAGCAGAAGTTTTTGGAGCTAGTCAGTCTTGGGTTCAAATCTCTACTGTCACTTATTGTGGTCATGAGCAAACTATCCTCTCTCAACCTGTTTATCTTTAAAATGTTATTAACACCATCCTTTGCACAGGGTTATAGTAAAGAATACATCACATAAATGAGCACACACTTTGTGGCACATATATAAACAACAAATGGAAACTACCAGTCATTTCAAATTGTTTTTGTGATTAAATGGGAGGGAATAAGTTAATAAATAGAACTACTAAATGGTTTGTTTACATTATTATTTAAGAAGAGAATGTTAGGAATTGGGAGGCAGATTTGACTCTCGGGGTGTGGGGTCACATCTCCCTCATAGCACCTGATGGGAGTGCTCAGCCTATAGGAGGTGCTGGCTAAATTTAATACATTATCAATTTTCATGTCTTAAAGGGAGTGAGTAGATGTATGAAAATGGAACATCTCTACCTGCAAACAGGAGCAGGAACCAGGAAGGTTAGTCAATCCTGATCCCTTGGCCTGCACTATCCTTTCTGTCTTGGAGGTGTCTTTCTGCTTTTTACATACCAGTCCATCCTTCAAGGCCCTGCTCTACTGCATCTCCTCTGGGAAGCCTTCCTAGGTGCACCAGCTGGATGGGATGGCTATACAGCTTTGTTCTATACGGAAGCATTTAAGATGCTATTGTGTATGTTTCCCCATCAGATTGTGAGCTTCTTTTTTTTTTTTTTTAAATTTTTTTTCAACGTTTATTTATTTTTGGGACAGAGAGAGACAGAGCATGAACGGGGGAGGGGCAGAGAGAGAGGGAGACACAGAATCGGAAACAGGCTCCAGGCTCTGAGCCATCAGCCCAGAGCCCGACACGGGGCTCGAACTCACGGACCGCAAGATCATGACCTGGCTGAAGTCGGACGCTTAACCGACTGTGCCACCCAGGCGCCCCAGATTGTGAGCTTCTTAAAGGCAAAGACCACATATCTGATTCATGTTGCATTTTTAGAGTCCAGCAAAGGACCTGGCACACAGATGTGGCATAAGTGAGACCCCCTCCTCCCCATCAGTAACTCACTCTCAAGATTCACTGGTACCTACTTGTGTAATGACTTCTTCCAAAGTGTACTAAGACACGATGGAGGCTGGGGAAGTTTATTTTTTTAAATTGTTTTCTTCGAGGGGTGCCTGGGTTGGCTGAGTCAGTTGAGCGTCCGATTTCAGCTCAGGACATGATCTCGCAGTTCACAAGTTCAAGCCCTGCATTGGGCTCTGTGCTGACAGCTCAGAGCCTGAAGCCTGCTTTGGATTCTGTGTCTCCCTCTCTCTCTCTGCCCCTCCCCCACTCATGCGCGCGCGCGCGCGCGCTCTCTCTCTCTCTCTCTCACAAATAAATTTTAAAAAACATAAAAAAATTTTTTTTAAATTGTTTTCTTCGATCTTGTCCTCTCTCCCTTTCAAAATTCATCCTCTCCTTATAAAAGTCAGTTCTCCTTCTGTCATCACCTTGCTTAGAACTCCCCATTTTCTTCCAGGATAAAGATTAAACTCCCAAACTTGGCTTCAAGGTCCTCCAGCTTCAATCTCATTTCTCTTCTCTCTCCTCTTTTAATATACCCATTTAAAGGGGTTCTCTCTGTGCTCTCACCTCTACCCCAAAACAAGCCTCCATTCTGCTCTTATCCTTTCTTTCTGGGGGACAGTTTCTTCAGTTGACTATAGAATGTACACTTGATGAAAGCAAAGATAATGCTTGTCTTGTCCATCTTCCTGGAACCAGTAACATAGTGGTACCTGGCAGAGTTTATGCTCAATAAATAGATGACTGAATATTTCCAAGCAAATGGAAGCCAAATATAGCATGTACTTTGGAAACCCTGGCTACTGACAGGTTAGCTATCTGGGAAAGAGGGTAGGAAGAAGGTTTGTACTTCATATCAGTCATGAGTGGCTTCTTTCCACTTTAAACAGAGAAAATTAAACTTCTTCATCCCGGTGTACAATATACATATTTTACTTCAGCAAAAATGACACCCAAATGATGGCTAAAGGTACTGATCTAACTGATTTCTCACAATTCCCCAAACTGTGCCTGATATATAGGTTCCCAGGCCTTAACCCAGCATTCTAATTCAATAGAATGGAAGAACACCCAGGAATTTGTATTTCAGAATAAGCACCCCAGGTGATTCTTATGCTTAGGCACCTTTGAGAAATACTTGTTCTATAGTAGTCTCTGTCTGGGCTGCACAGTAGAATTACCTGGGCAGTTATGAAAAACACTGATGCCTGGGTCTGCACCCTCAAAGATCCTGTTGTAACTGACCTATGGTGCAGCCTGGGCATCTGGATCTTGAAAAGCTCCCTCAAGAATTCTAATAGGCAGCCAGAGTGAGGACCACCGCTTTAAGGGGTGTTTCAAAGGGTTGACTATGGACCACCAATATCTAGAATCATCTGAGGTACCTGCTAAAAATGCAGGCTTCTGGCCTCTGAGAACTAGAATTTTAAATATGTCTATAGTTGACTTTTTCCTGAAAGTAGAGTGGCACAAGTTCAAGAACTGCTACTAAAGAGCTCACCTAATCCACTCTCATCTTGTTTTGACTAGGGAATCCTCAAGAAGGGAAAAGGTATGCTGAGTCAAATCGTAAGTCTGGGCAAAAACCTACCAAGAACCTGACCTGGGTATCTGGCCTCTCAGTCCAATGTGCTTCCCACTTCACAATTTCCTGTGCCATGCTTTTAAATCTCTCCTTTCAAAAGGAAGACAGTAAATAAATAATATAGTGAAAGCTGTTGGTCTCTCATTTGTCATAGGGGCTTGCCTGAGGGATGTTTTTTGAATAGCACCCAGTGACCATAACTCCTCAACAAGAGGGGCCCTGAGCCATACCTGTGATTAAGGAGCTGACTTGCAACACCAGGTTATTGGATTTCTCCAGAAGGCACTGGCTGTCAGGGTCTAGGCTGCTAGCTCCGGGCCCAGGATGGTCCCTATGAGTCTCCTGGGACTGCGTGACAGCAGGAGGCTGAGGACTGAGGGGAAGTAAAGGCTTGGTGAGCTTCTGACTGAAGTACCGTTGGATCTGATCTAGCTCACTCAGATTCCTCCTGTAAAAAAAAAAAAAAGAAAGGGAGAACAGGACAAAAGGGTCATTCACTGGGATTACAAGCATCTTTTATGTTCCTCTTAGACTATGATCTGGCTACTGGGGGCAACTTTCCACTCCTTATGTCTAGCTAATGAGATTCCTCTTCTATGTCCAGGAAAAATCTCCCCTCCTGTAGGGAACCATTCTTGACTACCATTCCTATCTAGTCTTCACATCCTCTTACTCTGACAGACTAAGGCCTTACTCTGGACTAACACTGACCTTTGCTACCTCACAGTCATTCTTCACTTGATCTAAGCCAAAAGGCCGAGAAGCGATTACCTCACAATCATTCTTGATCTTTCAAGTAAGTGATTTCTTGAAGCAAGCCTTCTCTGAGCCTCTAAATTGGTTTAAGAGGTCTTCCTTTATGCCTCACAGTTCTGTACTCGTCAATCACATCATTTGTTTCACATCTCTTTCCTCTGATGTACTGTGAGCTCTGTGCTGATTCCTTTATATCTATTGTACCCAGCATAGTGCTTGTCACAAAATAAATGCTGAATGGATAATGAATAAATGACTTAAAAAAAAAAAATCTGTTCAAAAACTTTGAATGGGGCCACATTCATTCTTACCATTCTCCAGAACTCAGGACTCCAAATCTTGTGCTTTCTCCATAATAGATGGGCCCTGTCCCAACTAGGTTCATTTCTGCCTCATACCTCTGAATGCTGGAGCCTGAGTTCAAGCTACTCCCCTTGCTCTGTCCCTATACTATTTTAACTTTTTTTTTTTTTTTGAGAGAGCACAAGCAGGGGAGAGGGGCAGAGGGAGAGAAGGAGAATTTTTTTTTTTTAATGTTTACTTATTTTTGAGAGAGAGAGAGAGAGAGAGAGAGAGAGAGATGAGAGAGAGACAGAGCATGAACGGGGGAGGGGCAGAGAGAGAGGGAGACATAGAATCCGAAGAAGGCTCTCTAGGCTCCGAGCTGTCAGCACAGAGCCCGACGCGGGGCTCGAACTCAGAGACTGCGAGATCATGGCCTGAGCCGAAGTCTGACACTTAACCGACTCAGCCACCCAGGTGCCTCGAGAGAAGGACAATCTTAAGCAGGCTCCACACTCAGCATGGAGCCTGACGTGGCGCTCTATCTCATGACCCTGGGATCATGACCTGAGCTGAAATTAAGAGTCAGATGCTCAACCAACTAAGCCACCGAGGTGCCCCCCCCACCTGAGTTTTCTCATCATGTATTAGTTTCCCAAACTAGGCCATGAGCATTTGGTAACAGAAGATAATATCTCAACCTTCTTTATTTCTCTGGTACACTCAATGTGCCTGGTATAATTGGCACTACATAGACACTAAATACCTGTGAAGTAAATTGAAAGTCGTTTTATGCTTTTGTTAGGAACAGTCTGCTGTGTTCTACCATCAAATCCAAATTAAATGAGAGAATACAAAGCTGATCCTTAATCTGTCATTAGAAGCCACGACTCTCTCAAATCACAGTGGATTTACGGACTTCAAGCTGTATTACAAAGCTGTAATCATCAAGACAGTATGGTCCTGGCACAAGAAAAGACACTCAGATCAATGGAACAAAATAGAGAACCCAGAAATGGACCCACAAATATATGGCCAACTAATCTTTGACAAAGCAGGAAAGAATATTCAATAGAATAAAGACAGTCTTTTCAGCAAGTGGTGCTAAGAAAACTGGACAGCGACATGCAGAAAAATGAACCTGGATCACTTTCTCACACCATACACAAAAATAAACTCAAAATCGATGAAAGACCTAAATGTAAGACAGGAAGCCATCAAAATCCTTGAGGAGAAAGCAGGCAAAACCTCTCTGACCTCGGCTGCAGCAACTTCCTACTCAACATGTCTCCAGAGGCAAGGGAAACAAAAGCAAAAATGAACTATTGAGACCTCATCAAAATAAAAAGCTTCTGCATAGCGAAGGAAACAATCAGCAAAACTAAAAGGCAACCAACAGAATGGGAGAAGATATTTGCAAATGACATATCAGATAAAGGGTTAGTATCCAAAATCTATAGGAAACTTATCAAACTTAACATCCCAAACCCAAATAATCCAGTGAAGAAATGGGCAAAAGACATGAATAGACACTTCTCCAAAGAAGACATCCAGATGGCCAACCAACACATGAAAAAATGCTCAACATCACTCATCACCAGGGAAATACAAATCAAAACCACACTGGGATACCACCTCACAACCGTCAGAATGGCTAACATTAACAACTCAGGCAACAACAGATGTTGGCGAGGATGCAGAGACAGAGGATCTCTTTTGCACTGCTGGTGGGAATGCAAACTGGTGCAGCCACTCTGGAAAACAGTATGGAGGTTCCTCAAAAAATTAGAAATAGAACTACCCTACAACCCAGTAATTGCACTACTAGGTATTTATCCAAGGGATACAGGTATGCTGTTTCAAAGGGGCATATGCACTCCAATGTTTACGGCAGCACTATCAACAACAGCCAAATTATGGAAAGAACCCAAATGTCCATCAACAGGTGAATGGATAAAGAAGATGTGTGTATATATATAAATACACACACACACACACACACACACACACACACAATGGAGTATTACTCAGCAATCAGAAAGAATGAAATCTTGCCATTTGCAACTACATAGATGGAACTAGAGGGTATTATATAAGCTAAGCGAAATTAGAGAAAGACAAATGTCACATGACTTCACTCATGTGAGGACTTTAAGATACAAAACAGATGAACACAAGGGAAGGGAAGCAAAAATAAAAAAACAGGGAGGGGGAGAAACATAAGAGACTCTTAAATATGGAGAACAGAGGGTATTGGAGGGGGGATGGGCTAAATGGTTAGGGGGCATTAGGGAATCTACTCCCGAAATCATTGTTGCACTATATGCTAACTAACTTGGATGTAAATTAAAAAAATAAATAAAATTAAAAAATCACAGTGGTTTACTTAGGTGTCTACATTTGGGTGTCTGCCACCTGCCACTTGTAGCAGGAAAATGCAAACAAATGTTAACTGGGTGAAGCTTTAAAGAAAATGTGCAAACCCAATTGATCTTGTCAGAGGTTCTGGGTATAGAACCTACTAATACTAAGCTGTAATTTTCTTATCTGTGAAAAAGGTTTATTAATATTTGCTCTGCAGACCTCATAGGATTGCTGTGACTCAAAAGAAGCACTGTTTTAGGGCTCTGTGAATCTAAGGAAGTAATAATGCAAAGTCGCTATTTTGTTTCATCTCCATTTTTAGAGAATTCATCTACTAGCAGTTTTCAAAACCTGGTTCTAGATCTAGCAGCATTAGCATCATCTGAGAACTTCTTAGAAATGCCAATTCTCAGGCCCTATCCTAGACCTATTGAATTAGGAACTGTATGGGTGGGTAGAACAACTGCTGTTTTAACAAGTTGTTCACGTGATTCTGACACACACTAACTTTTGAGAACCACTGTTCTAGGGCAGTGGTTTATAGCCTGGTAATTTGGCCCCAAGAACACATTTGGCAATGTGTGAAGACATTTTTGGTTGTCACAATCGGGGCAGGAGAGCTACTAGTATCTAGTAGATAGAGGCCAAGGATGCTGCTAAATTCTTACAGTGTGTAAGACAGCAAAATATCTGGCCCAAATGTCAATAGCGCTGACACTGAGAGAACTGCACGAGAGTTTCTTTTTCTCTTTCTTGGTAGATTCTAAAATATGTTTATGTGAGTGACCCAACAAAATGCAGACACACTGTTAATGGTTTTACTTAAATAGCCTCCAGTCTCTAGCTGAGAATCTAAAATGAGAATCTGAACATACCACTTCCTTATAATACAAAAATTTGAACAATTTCCCATAGTCTATAGTATAACTGTTCAATTCTTTTTAACCTGTGTTCCACCAATCAAAAATATTTTGCCAATTCTTTTCTGAGTTTGCTTTAAGAAACCAAATAATTAAAAAAAATTTTTTTTTAGCTTTTTCCAAATATAAAATCTTTCAAGTATTTCTTCCTCAAATTTTATACACTCTCTTCCTCCATTCCCCATCACTTTCCACTTGAGGATCATTTGTTCTAAAAGTCCAAACTCAAGCTGACATTCAAGGCCCTTCAAGATGGTGCTACAGAACTTTCCTTGCTCTTTACATCTTAGGCTCAGCTGTATCCTAACTGTACTGCTGGTATTTCTCCAAACGTGACTTGCTGTTTCAAGCCTCTGGGTCTCAGTGTATTTTCTGCATAGAATGTCCTTCACATTTGTTGACCTTCTCCTTCAAAGACTAGTTCAAGTGTGACTTCTTTAAATATTCCCAAAACCAATTTAGAATGTTACTCATTCCTCCATCTACCCTTGGCCAGAAAACCTGCAGCTCTTATCACACATCATTATAATTATCTGGCAACAGACTATCTCCTTCCTTTTCTGGGAATGGCAGAGGCAGGACTGGAAGTCAAGGCTGTTGGACTCTGAAGCCAAGACCTTTTCACAGGACCACACTTCTTACTAGATAACCCAGGTGCTGATTCAGATGATCTATAATGGCCCTTTCAATTCTCACAGTGCTTCTGTGGCTCAGATGCTGACTGAATTAACAAAGAGGGAAGCATTAACAGGACAGATGGTGATCTGGATGAATTCAGTGGTTGTGAGGAGGACAGTGGGCAGGATGAGGGTCTATAAATTGTAAAGTAGATATGAAGCTGTATAATTATTAGCTTTGGTGAATAATCTAAAGTTCCTGTATTAGTGGAAATAATATAATAGTATAGAGCCAGTGAAGGAATGGAAGGCCCCAAGTAGAGACAGATTTATCTATGAAGAATCTTGAGAGGATCCAGGGTCCAATGCAACACTAACACAGACAAAGTCCCCTCCTACACCTCCCAGGGCAGTGGTAGCTGACAGAACAGCAGTATTGCAGGTTGCCATAGCCCATTTACCTTGTGCTTTACTACGGTTTCTTGTGTCTTTTCTAAGCAAAGGGTCTTACCTGAGAGAAGTCAGAATGGAAGTGTGGGAGGAGGACAAAGGCATCGTGGTCAGTTTGTCATCATGTGGCAAAACTGCCTCTCCCTGCTGCAGGGATTCATGAAATCGGCGGATGTTCTGTACATGCTCTTCATGGCGTGATGCCTGACTTCTTGCAGTACTGCTTCTGTCAGGAATAAATGGGGCCAAAATAAATTCCCAACCGATGAGAAAACTAATGTGACAATCAACAAATAACCCTCCTACAATGGTATTGCAAATCCATCCCCATTACCACAGTCCTGGCTTCAGTAATTCTTGCTTAGATGACAACTATCTTCCAAATAATCTTGCCTTCAGTCTTAACCACTCTCCTTTATTATTTTTTCCCTCTCTTTTCAAATGTGAATTCCAGTGTAGTTAACATATAGTGTTATATTAGTTTCAGGTGTAAAATATAGTGATTCAACAATTCCATATTCAGTCCTCATCAAGTTACATGTATTCTTTTTTTTTTTTTATTACAGAGAGAGAGAGAGAGAGAGAGAGAGAGAGAGAGAGAGCGAGCAGGGGAGGGACAGAGAAAGAGGGAGAGAGAGAAGCCCAAGCAGGCTCTGTACTGTCAGCGTGCAGCCTGATGTAAGGCTTGATCTCACAAACCGTGAGATCATGACCTGAGCTGAAATCAAGAGTCAGATGCTTAACAGACTGAGCCACCCAGGCACCCCAAGAGTGTACTCTTAATCCCTTCACGTATTTTACCCATCCCCCTTACCTCTCCTCTGGTAACCATTTGTTTGTTCTCTATGGTTAAGAGTCTGTTTCTTGGTTTGTCTCTCTTTTTTTTCCTCTTTGTTCATTTGTTTTGTTTCTTAAAGTCCACATAGGAGTGAAATCATACAGTATTTGTCTTTCTCTGATGGACTTATTTTGCTTAGCATCATACGCTCTAGATCCATCCATGTTATTGCAAATGGCAAGATTTTGTTCTTTTTAAAAATATTTTTTAATGTTTATTTATTTTGAGAGAGAGAGTGCAAACAGGGAAGGGGCAGAGAGAGAGGGACAGAGAGAATCCCAAGTATGCTCCGCAGTGTCAGCACAGAGCCCAATGGGGGGCTCAATCCCACCAACTGCAAGATCATGACCTGAACTGAAACCAAGAGTCGGATGCTTAACTGACTGAGCCGCCCAGACACCCCAAGATTTCATTCTTTTTAATAGCTGGATAATATTCCATTACACACGCGCATGCGCGTGCACGCGCGCGCACACACACACACACACACACACACATCACATCTTCTTTATCCATTCATCTATCAGTGGACACCTGGGCTGTTTCCATAGTTTGCCTATTGTAAATAATGCTGCAATAAACACAAGGGTGCATTTGCCCTTTGAATTAGTGTTTTTGTATTTTCTGGGTAAATATCCAGTAGTGTCATTCCTCTATGTAGGATAGTTCTATTTTTAACTTGTGAGGAGACTTCATACTATTTTCCAGTGGCTGAACCAGTTTGCATTCCCACTGACAGTGCACAAGTGTTCCTTTTTCTCCACATCCTTGCCAATACTTATTTCTTGTGCTGTTGAGTTTAGCCATTTGGACAGGTGTGAGATGATATCTCATTATGGTTTTGATTGCATTTCACCAGTGATGAATGATGTTGAATATCTTTTCATGTATCTCTTGGCCATTTGTAAGTCTTCTGTGGAGAAATGTCTGTTCATGTCTTCTGCCCATTTTTAAATTGGAGTATTTGTTTCTTGTGTGTTGAGTTGTAAAAATTCTTTATATATTTTTGATATTAACCCTTCATTGAATATGTCATTTACAAATGTCTTGTCCCATTCAGTAGGTTGTCTTTTAGTTTTGTTGGTTGTTTACTTTGCTGTGCAGAAGCTTTTATTTTGATATAGTCCCAATAGTTTATTTTTGCTTTTGTTTCCCTTGTCTAAGTGAACACATATGGAAAGATGTTGCTATGGCCGATGTCAGAGAGTTACTGCCTGTGCTCTCTTCAAGGACTTTTATGGTTTCAAGTCCCACATTTAGGTCCTTAATCCATTTTAAGTTTATTTTTGTGTATGGTGTAAGAAAGTGGTCCAGGTACATTCTTTTGTGTGTTACTGTCCAGTTTTCCCAACACAATTTGTTGAAAAGACTGTCTTTTTCCCATTGCATTCTTTGTTGAAGATTAACTGACCAGCTAATTATGGGTTTATTTCTGGGGTTTCTATTCTTTTCCATGGACTTATGTGTCTATTTTTGTGCCTGTACCATACTGTTTTGATTACTATAGCTTTGTAATATAACTTGAGGTCCAGAATTGTGATTCCCTCCAACTTTGCTTTTCTTTTTTCAAGATTGCTTTGGTTATTTAGGGTCTTTTCTGGTTCCATACAAATTTTAGGACTGTTTATTCTAGCTCTGTGAAAAAATGCTGTTGGTATTTTGATAGGGATTGCATTAAATATGTAGATTGCTTTGTGGAATATAAACATTTTAACAATATTTTTCTTCTGATCTATGGGCATGGGATGTCTTTTCATTTCTTTGTGTTATCTAAAATTTCTTTCATCAATATTTTATAGTTTTCAGAGTACAGGTCCTTTCACCCCTTTGGTTAGATTTATTTCTAAGTATTTTACTATTTCTAAGTATTTACTGTTTTGCATTTGTAAATGGGATGGTTTTCTTTTTTATTTTGTTTTCTTAATTACTCTTTCTGCTGCTTCATTTTTAGTGTATAGAAATGCAGTGGATTTCTGTATGTTGATTTTGTATCCCATGACCTTATTGTATTCCTTTATCAGTTCTAGTAGTTTTTTGGTGGACTCTTTAGGTTTTTTTTTTTTTATCATGTCATCTGCAAATAGTGAAAGTTTTACTTCTTCCTTACCAATTTGGATGCTTTTCATTTCTTTTTCTTTATTTCTGACTGCTGTGGCTAGGACTTCCAGTTCTATATCGAATAAAAATGGTGAGAGTGGACATCCTGTCTTGTTCCTGATCTGAGGGAGAGAGTTCTCAGTTTTTCCTTGCTTTGAGTATGTTAGCTGTGGGTTTTCCATATGAGGCCTTTATTATGTTGAACTATGTTCCTTGTAAACCCACTCTGTTGAGGGTTTTTATCATGAATGGATGTTGTATTTTGTCAAATGCTTTTTCTGCATCTATTGAAATGACTATATGATTTTTATCCGTTCTCTTACTGATGCGGTGTATCATGTTGATTGATTTGCAATTATTGAACCACCCTTGTATTCTGGGAATAAATCCCAGTTGATCATGGTAAATGCTTTTGTAAATGTATTGTTAGATTCTGTTTCTAAATATTAAGAATTTTTGTATCTCTTTTTTTGTAGTGTCTTTATCTGGTTTTGGTATCAGGGTAGTACTGGTCTCATAACATGAATTTGGAAGTTTTCCTTCCTCTTCTATTCTTTGGAATAATTTGAGAAGAATAGCTTTTTAAATGTTTAGTAGAATTCACCTGTGAAACTGTCTGGTCCTGCCTGGACTTTTGTTTGCTGGGAGATTGCTGATTATCCATTCAATTTCCTTGTTGGTAATTGGTCTGTTCAAATTTTGTTTCATCTTGATTCAGTTTTGATAGGTGACATGTTTCTAGGAATTTATCCATTTCTTCCAGGTTGTCCAATTTGTTGGAATATAATTTTTCATAATATTTTCTTACAATTGTTTTTATTTCTGTGGTGTTGGTTATTTCTCCTCTTTCATTTGTGATATTGTTTATTTGAATCCTTCCTTTCTCTTTTTTTGATGAATCTGGTTAGAAGTTTATTAATTTTGTTGATTTTTTCAAAGAACTGGCTCTTGGTTTCATTCATCTGTTTACTGTTTTTTTAGTTTCTATATCATTTATTTTTGCTCTAGTCTTTATTATTTCCTTCCTTCTCCTGGTTTTGGTTTTTTCTTTGTTTGTTTGTTGTTGTTCTTTTTCTAGCTCTTGTAGGTGTAAGATTAGGTTGTTTGAGATTTTTCTTCCTTTTTGAGGTAGACCCGTGTTACTATAAATTTCCCTCTTAGAACTGCTTTTGCTGCATCCCAAAGATTTTGGACCATTTGTGTTTTAATTTCATTTCTTTCTGTGTAATTTTTTATTTCTTCTTTGATTTCTTGGTTGACTCATTCATTTTTCAGTAGCGTTATTTCCATGTATTTTCACTCTTTCTAGATTTTTTCCTGTGGTTGACTTCTAGTTTCATAATGTTGTGGTTGGAAAAAATATATGTTATGACTTTGATCTCTTTAAATTTGTTGAGACTTGTTTTGTGGCCTAATATATGATCTATCTGGAGAATGTTCCATGTTCACTTGATAAGAATGTGTATTCCAGAGTAGATCAGTATGGAGGCTCCTCAAAAAAGTAAAATAGAACTACCCTATGACCCAGCAATTGCACTACTAGTTATTTATCCAGAGGATACAAAAATACAGATTTAAAGGGGTACATGCACCCTGATGTTTATAGCAGCATTATCAACAAAAGCCAAACTATGGAAAGAGAGCCTAAATGTCTATTTACTGATGAATGGATAAAGAAGATGTGGTATATTCACACAATGACTATTACTCAGCCATCAAAAAGAATGAAATCTTGTCATTTGCAACAACCACAGATGGAGCTATGGTGTATTATGCTAAGCAAAATAAGTCAAACACAAATACTATATGATTTCCCTCATATGTGAAATTGAGGAAACACAAGAGGTGAACATACAGGAGGGGGAGAAAAAAAGAGAGGGAAACAAACCATAAGAGACTCTTAACTGTAGAGAACAAACTGAGGGTTGATGGAGGGAGGTGCGTGGGGGATGGGCTAAATTGGTGATGGGTATAATGGAGGGCACTTGTTATGATGAGCACTGGGTGTTACATGTAAGTGATGAATCACTAAATTCTACTCCTGAAACCAATATTACACTATATGTTAACTAACTAGAATTTAAATAATTTGAAAAAAATGGAGTACTTTAAATAAATGACATTTTACAATATTTTATATGAACAAATCTTTTCCTAGTAGTTTCCCTTTTTTCAAGGTTCTACACTTTTTCTTTTACTTTTTAAAATAAAACATGTAAGGGGCACCTGGGTGGCTCAGTCGGCTAAGCGTCTAACTTCGACTCAGGTCATGATCTCGTGGTCCGTGAGTTCGAGCCCTGCGTCGGGCTCTGTGCTAACAGCTCAGAGCCTAGAGCCTGTTTCGGATTCTGTGTCTCCCTCTCTCTCTGACCCTCCCCTGTTCATGCTCTGTGTCCATCTCAAAAATAAATAAACGTTAAAAAATAAAATAAAATAAAATAAAATAAAATAAAATAAAATAAAACATGTTAACATGGAAAAAAAAAGAAAAAAAAGAATGTGTATTCTGCTGTTTTATGATGGAATGTTCTGAATATATCTGTTAAATCTATCTGGCCCAGTGTGTCACTGAAAGCCACTGGTTCCTTGTTGATTTTCTGTTTATTTCCACTGACTTAAGTGTTACCCATTCTCCTTTAATAAATTGTCCACATTACAGCCTGAGTGGTTTTTTTTAAAACACAGGTCTGGTAACAGTAAGAACAACACTATTTATGGAGTCCTTATTATGTGACAAGCACTGTTCTAAGCATTTGTGTACTAAACTATTTAATCACCATTGTTTCTTTCTAGCTTCGGTTTCTCTGTTTTTAATCTATAAAACAAATTTCAAATTTCTCAGCATGGTATTCAAAAACTTGACTTCGGCAATAACAGTCTTCTCTTTAAGTAACAGCTTCAATGAGATAGCATTCACATCCCATACAATTTACCCAAAGTCTACAATTCAATGGTTTTTAGTATATTCACAGAGTTGTGTAAACATTGCCACAATTTTAGGATACTTTCATCACCCCCCAAAAAATTCTATACCTATACATCAGCAATCACTCCACACTTCCCCTTCTGTCCCAAACCCTCACCCAAACCTCCCAGCTCTAGGCAATTGCTAATCTACTTTCTGATTCTGTAGATTTGCCTAATCTGGAAATTCATGTAAATGGAATCATAACAACATAGTCTTTTGTGACTAGCTTCATACATTTAGCATTTTTTTAATTATTATTTTTTTAATGTTTATTTATTTTTGAGAAATACAGAGAGAGAAAGAGCCAGACAGAGTGCAATTGGGGGAGCGGCAGAAAGAGAGGGAGACAGAATCCGAAGCAGGCTCCAGGCTCTGAGCTGTAAGCACAGAGCCTGATGTGGGGCTCAAACTCACAAACCACGAGATCGTGACCTGAGCCAAAGAAGTCAGACACTCAACTGACTGAGCCACCCAGGTGCCCCACATTTAGCATGTTTTTAAGCTTCACCCATGCTGTAGCATGTATCAGTAATTCATTCCTTCTCATGGCTGAATAATTTTCCATTATACAGAGATATCACATTTTATTCATCTACTCATCAGATGATGGACATTTTGTTTGTATTTTTTAGTTACTAGGAATAATGCTACTACTACAAACACGTACAAGTTTTTGTATGAACATATGATTTATTCTCTTGGGTATATACTTGGAAGTGGAATTATTGGATCATACGGTTACTCTACGTTTAACCTTTTAAAAGGAAGTGCCAGACCGTTTTCCAAAGCAGCTGCACCATTTTAAAATCCCATCTACCATGTATGAGGGTTCCAATTTCTCCACATCCCCTCCAACATTTGTAATATTTGTCTTTTATGATTACAGTCATTGCAGTGGGTATGAAGTGGTATCTCATTATGGTTCAATTACATTTTCCTGATGGCTAATGATGTTAACCATCTTTTCATGTGTTTATTGACCCTTTGTATATGTTATTTGGACATATGTCAATTCAGACCATTTGTCCATTTTTACTTGGGTTACTTGCCATTTATTATTGAGTTGTAGGAATTCTTTATATATTCTGGTACAAATAAGTCACTTATCATATCTATGTTTTACAATTATTTTCTCCCATGCTGTTGGTGGCCCTTTCATTTTCTTGATGGTATCATTTATAGCATGAAAGTTTCTAATTTTGATGAATCCAGTGTACTTTGTCTTTTGTTGCTTCTGCTTTTGGTGTCTTATGTGAGGAATCATTGCCTAATCTAAGGTCATGAAGATTTCCTCCTATGTTTTCTTCTAAGAGTTTTATAGTTTTAGCTCTTACATTTAGATATATGATCCTTTTGGAGTTAATTTTTATATACAGTGTGAAGAAGGGGTCCAACTTCAATCCTTTGCATGTGGATATATAGTATCATTTTCTGAAGACTTCTTTCCTCATTAAACTATCTTGGCATCTTTGACATCTTGGCATCTTTGGCACATGGGTTTATTCTGGACTGCCAATATATTCTACTGATTTAGATTTCTATCCTTATACCAGTAGCACACTGTACTGTTTACAGTAACTTTGTGTTAAGCTTTGAAATTAGGAATTCGTTCTTTTTCAAGACTGTTTTGCCTACTCTGTGTCCCTTGAGCTTCCATATGCATTTTAGGACTAGCTTGTCCATTTCTACGAAAAATCCAAAAGGGATTATGATAGGGAGTGTGTTGAATCTATAGATCAATTTGGGGAATACTGCCATCTTAACAATATTAAGTTTTCTAATCTGTGAACATGGGATATCCTTCCATTTATTTATACATTCTTTAATTTCTTTCAGTAATGTTTTGTAGTTTTCAGAGAGTAAGTTTTGCACTTTAAAAAATTTTTTTAAATCTTTATTTATTTTTGAGAGAGAAAGAGAGAGAGAGAGAGAGAGAGAGAGAGTGCGTGCCAGGGAGGGGCAGAAAGGGAGGGAGACACAGAATCCAAAGCAGGCTCCAGGCTCTGAGCTGTCAGCACAGAGCCCGACATGGGGCTTGAACCCACAAACCATGAAATCATGACCTGAGCTGAAGTCGGACACTTAACTGACTGAGCCACCCAGGTTCCCCCGCACTTTTTTTGTTAAGTATTTTTATTTTTAAGTATTTTTATTTTTAAGTATTTTATTCTTTTTGATGCTATTGTAAATGGAATTGTTTTCTCAATTTCATTTTGGGTTATTCATTGTTGATGTACAGATATACAACTGATTTTTTTAAATTATTTTTTTAATGGTTATTTATTTATTTATTTTTTTGAGAGACAGAGACAGAGAGACAGAGAGACAGAGTGAGAGTGGGGAGGGACAGAGAGAGAGAGGGAGACACAGAATTCAAAGCAGGCTCCAACTCGACGTGGAGCTTTAACTCATGAACTGCGAGATCATGACCTAAGCTGAAGTCAGATGCTCAACCGACTGAGCCACCCAGGTGCCTCATATAAACAACTGATTTTGTATATTAGAATAAAAAATGTTGGTTGTGGGCACCTGGGTAGCTCAGTTGGTTAGGCATCCGACTCTTGGTTTTGGCTCAGGTCATGATCTCATGGCTTTGTGGGTTCTAGCGCCATGTTGGGATTCTCTCTCTCCCTTTCTCTCTGCACTCCCCTACTCGTGCTGTCTTTCTCTCAAAATAAATAAATGAACTAAAAAAAAAAATAAAAATGTTGGTTGAAATTTAATATGGTAAAAATGGATAGATATAATTTACCTAAATAAACCTCTTTGAGGTTATCACTATTTTTAAGAGTATAAAGGGTTCTGAAGTGGAAATGTTTGAAAACTGCTTTACTAAGGTATAACTGGTATATAATGAATGTCACATATTTAAAGTATACAATATGAGGTAATTTTTTTGGGTATAATTTTTTATCATGACTGAAAAACTATTGACCAAATAACAACCCTTTATTGGAGAAGTATCAAACTGGTTATTTGGTTCAATTATAGCATAATTTCATGCCACAATATTGAGTTTTGACATATGTGTACTTCTAAGGAAACCATTACAACATAAAGATTATGAACATATCCATCACACTTAAAACTTTCCTCCTGTCCTTTATAATTCTTCCCTCTTTCTTGCTCTAGTCATCCTTTCTTGTCCCTAAATAACTACTGATTTGCTTTCTGTTGCTATAGATTAGTATGTGTTTTCTAGAATTTTATATAAATGGAATCAGATACAATGTACTAGCTTCTCAACACATTTTGAGATTCATTTTGTTGTGTATCAGTACTGCCTTTTGAAAAATTTCTTAGTAGTATTTCTTTGTATGAATATACCACAATTTGATTAGCTTTAGATGGCTGGCTGGATTAGAATATGTCATTTTGATATAGTCCTTTTGAGATGGGAAGAGGGATGTTTTTATGTGGACGAAAAGCAAACCATTAGACTTAGCTTTTACAATTACTAAATAGTGTCATCATTGATCTATATTCTATCCTAATACCAGTACCCTTATCCTATCCATGTCTCATGGACTGGTTATGGTCAAAGTAACACCCATAAAATAGATAACAGAAAAATTATTTAAGCCTGTGATCTAGGATTTGACAGACACATGGGATCCCTTTATATAGAGGGTAGAGGCACTCTTCATGTGGTAAGCAGGTAGAGAGAGCTACACAGCACTGAAATGGGCTTTGGTGTTAGCGAGTATCTTTCTGGAATAAAGGATCTACTCATAACTGCTACTGTAGGAATGGCTATTTTAAGGGAAGATCCCTTGTCTTATCCCTGAAGTAGGGAGACAGACACAGGAAAGACTGGTGGAGGCAGGGGGGTGACAAATGCCACTAAGGCCGGGAAGGGAGTGGGGTAGAAAGCAGCAATGTTATTCCTAGACCTCGTCCTTTAAGAGAATGGAATGTGCTCTAGCCCCAATATCCACATGCATGTCCATGGTTGGCTTTGCAAAGCAATTGGATGGGCCAGTTGCTTTTTATAAAATAATTTGGTTCCTAGGTTTGGAAAGGGAAAGACCTCACACAGCTGATGACTGATTTTAGGGATAAAGGTTAAAGGCCTCTGAGGAAAAAAGAAAAGTATCCTTTCCACTGAAGCTACCTTTTGATAGCAGTAAATATTCTAGTTCCTATCTTATAAAAAATTTGTCTTCATTGGATCCTGGAATTCCTAGGGATTGTGACAAAAGATCAACAAAGCTCTTTCCCTGTCTCTAGTTTCTGACTCTGTAGATTTGCCTAATCTAGATAATTTCTGGTTTATTCCTCTAATAAAGGAAAGAGAGGGGCGCCTGGGTGGCTCAGTCAGTTAAGCATCTAACTTTGGCTGAGGTCATGATCTCACAGTTCATGGGTTCTAGCCCCATGTCGGGCTCCGTGCTGATAGTGCTGCTTGGGATTTTCTCTCTCTCTGCCCCTCCCCTGCTCATACTTTCTCTCTCTCAAAATTATATAAATTAAGAAAGAAAGAAAAGAAAAGAAATAAAGGAAAGAGAAATGACAAGCCAGTTAGCATGCTTCCAACTCTCTGACTCTATTTCTTCCCATCAAAAATTCACTCACCTCGTAGGAGAAGAGAAATCAAGTCCCCTTGATGAGGTGTGAGCAGGTTGTTCTGGGGTCCATCTTGCAACCCAGCCAGGGAATGCAGCATACATACCAGAAGCAGGGAAGGAAAAGGGGCTGTGTATTGGGATCTGTAGAATCCATGAGAAAAATGGTACACTTGTCACCACAAATTCTTTTGGAACAAAGCAGTATAAATAAATTTGTAAAATTTACTGTATGTAGATAAATATAATTTACTGAGCATTTTCAATGGGCTGTACTAAGCAATTTACATGCATTTTCTCATTTAAGCTTCACAATAATCTTATAAGGTAGGTACTATTATTATCCCCATTTTACACACTATGCTATCAGATTGCTTTTTAGTTACTTTATCTGTTTTTATGTTCCTGCTCCCCCAGCTAGTTTGTGAACTCCTGGCTGGATATCATTGTATTTTACATGTGAGGCTGATCTGGCTGTCATATTTCTTGTCTCATGACTATCAGGGTAGGTGTGAAGAAAAGACCTTCTTATACACAAACTGTTTAACTCTGTCACTTTCTCATGCATTCATTCATATTCAATATTTACTGATGCACACTCTGCCAGACCCTGGGCCGACATCCATGATAAAAGAGGTAAAAAAAAAAACCAAACAACCCTACAATCTTTGCTTTGATAGAGTTCCTCCATCTGGGACAGTCTGAAAATTCTTTCTTTTACAGTTAAACTCCCTAAAAGAGTTCTTTGTATTTGCTATTGTTGATTCCCCTCTTTCTGTTTTTTTTTTAAATATAAGATAGACTAATGATTTTAATGTAATAGAATTTTTGAAAACTTCAGCCAATATGTTTCAAACTCCACACTACAAATAATTTTATTTAAAAATTGAGATACGGCCATTTGTGAGAACATGGAACAGAGAACAAACTGATGGTTGTTAGAGGTGAGGGAGAGGGCAAAATGGGTGAAGGGGAGTGGGAGATACAGGCTACCAGTCATAGAATGAATAAGTCACGGGAATAAAAGGCACAACATAGAGAATACAGTCAATGGTATTGTAACAACATTGTATGGTGACAGATGGTGGCTGCACTTGTGGTGAACATAGCATTATATATAAACTTGTCAAGTCATTATGTTGTATACCTGAAACTAATGTAACATTGTGTGTCAACTAAAAAAATTTTTTTAATTGAGATATAATTAATGTATTGTAAAATTCACCCTTTGAAAGTGTTCAGTTCAGTGGTTTTCAGTATATTCAAAGTTGTGAATCCATCACCACTATGTAATTCCACTATGTATACCACTGTGAAATTTTTATCACCCTAAAAAGGTCGTGAGATCATCATGAGACACAAATACATAATGCGTTCTGCAAGCTGGAAAGTACCAAACACATGTAAAGGATCTTCTTATAGATTTTCTCAGTAGAACCGTTACTGGTTAAGAATTTGAATTAGGATACGTACCCGTGACCCTGGGGTCTCCATCCCACGTCTTGATTGTCTTTCTTCTTTGAAGTGCATCAAACTTTCCAGAGGGGAGACAGCAACTTTTATCTGCCCCTGGCACTCTCCACTGAAGTCTGTGATGTTGTACCAGCCACAGACAAACTGGAAGCCAGAAAGAAGCGGGGAGAGGTCCACTGAAGCAAAGCCAATCACCCTCTCCTCATCTGTGGGGGAAGAGAGAAGAGCTGAGCAGTGTAACTGGGCATGTCTTGCCACTGACATTAGAGGTTGCACAGAGAATAGCTGATACAGAGGACTGGGCGGTGGTGGGGGGTCATTTAGTGATTCCAAAATCAGAAGAGAAGACAGATAATAAGGATGAGAGAGACTGGGAACCAGAGCCTGCTTTCACTATTATGATTTTCCTTTTTGTATGGCAGGGAAAAGCTAGTAGAGTTGAGTTCTGTCCTCTTGATATAGGCAATTGGAAAACAACCCTTAAACATGAGAAACACTTGTTCTTTTCCCTACGTTATCATGTCTCAGTAATTTTCCTCAGGACATGGGTCTTGAAAAAAATCATCTGAAAGACCATCACCTTTGGAATTATGAGGGATTTACATATCTACATTTTCTCATTTATACTTGTCTGTATTTTCCAAATTCTCTATAACATACACATGTATTACATTTAATTAAAAAAAAAAGTGACACAAATCACAAAAGAAAGCCAACCCCCTAGAAAATCAGTAGTCAGTACAAAATAAGAGGTTGGGCTCAAGCTTATAAGGGGGCTGCCCGTAATGAGTATGAAGACCCTTTCTTGGATAGACAAGCAACCATGCAATGACTCTTGTTTTCTGACTCATTGCTTCTTGTTCCTCATTTCTGACATGAAAGTATCTGGGCACAAACAGGCCCCCATCACTCCATAAGTTCTTTTTTTGTATAGGCTCCACTCCCTATAGTGAATATTAAAGGCTGATTCTACCAAACATAGGACACAATTTTCAGTTTTCAATTTGCTAAATAAATCAAGGAATGTAAATTTTTAAGAGGAGTGGTCATGAGTTTCCAAGTTTCTTGTGCACACTGCTGGTGACACTGAGCTCATCACACACTGTCTAATGTTTGTTTAGACAGCTTACTCTTCTTTGGACTGGGACCCACCTGAAACCTGAGACCAAATGTCACTTGCTTTATGTTCCCTACACTCGCCATTCCTGGTGTAAATCTTCCTACATCATGAGGAAGTTGCTAAACATCCACTGAGAACACAAATGACCTGGCCAACATAGAGTGGGACAGAGAGGAGGTGCATTACAATAGCTAATCTGAGTATGGCTTTGACTGAAAACACATTACTTTAATTCCCTAAACCTCAAGTCTCATATACACAATGAGAAGTAATGAACCAGATTTAAGACCCCTTCAACTTCCAAGTTGAAGTCTTAGGCTCTAGAACGTTTGAAGTTGTGTTCCCCAGAGTAGGAGTCAAGTTATTCCTACCCAACAGGAGTGAAGAATATTGGCTAGAACCATTAATTTGCACTCCAAAGATTTTTTTTTAAAGCTTTGCAATGAAAACTAATCTTGCTTTGTTTGGTTATCCAAGTATAACCTGTTCTTGATAGATTGTAACTTTAGGGTTCTGCCTAATGAAAGCACTACATCTAAACATACCTGAGAAGGAATCAGGCTAAGGTGATCACTGAGAAAAACAATAGCTTTGAAGAGCTCAGTTTAATTATCAGATTGAGTGGGACAACCCATCATTCTTTCTTTGTAGTTTTGTGTTCTAATGATCTCAAACTTCCTTCATACTCGTTCTTTACTCCAGACTTTTGTATTTGCTGTTCCCTCTGACTATACTATTTCATGCCCCTTCGTTTCTCAGCTGAAGTGTGCTCTAGGAAGCCTTCTCTGACATCCTGTCTGAGTTAGATATCCCCTACCGGAGAACCATATATTTGCCTAATCATACTATCCATGAGGACAGAGACCATGTATGCCTTATTTTATCTTTGAATCCCTAGCACTTAGCATAGTGCCTGGCACAGAGTAGGAACTCAAATATTTACTGAACACAGCTTGGCCAGGTTTGAGTACCTTTTGCATAGCTGAGGCTATGTGGAAAGGATGGAGTTAAGGGAAGAGAGGCATCTACCTACATTGAGAGACAGAGCTAAATAAGTGTGCTTCGTTGCGTCTAGGCATTTTCCCCATCTCCATTTACAATAGGGTTTTACAGGATTCTCTGGAGGTCCCAAAAGATAGGGAAATGTATTTTGTTCTTCTCTATACTGAATAGCCCTAGCACAGTACCTGAAGCATAGGTGTAATAAAAATAGCTCCATGTATTAAGCACCAATTATGTGCAAAATACTTTACTTTTTTAAATGTTAACTTATTTATTTTGAGAGAGGAGGATAGAGAGCAAGTGGGGGAGGGACAGAGAGGGGGAGAGAGAGAGAGAGAGAGAGAGAGAGAGAGAGAGAGAATCCCAAGCAGGCTCTGCACTCTCTGCACAGAGTCCCATGTGGGGTTTGAATCCACGAACCATGACCTGAGCTGAAACCAAGAGTCGGATGCTTAACTGACTGAGCCACCCACGTGCCCCATGTGCCAAATACTTTATAAATATTATGTCTATTCCTCATAAAAATCCTGTAGGGCAGGTACTATTATCCTTATTTTATTAATAAGGAAACAAAGGCCCAAAGACATAAAGTGTTTTACCTTAGGTCATGTAGTTCGTAAATAGCAGAGCCAAGATTTGAATCTAGGTCTGCATAAGACCAAAACTTACTCTTTTCTTCTCACTACAGTAAGCGTGAATCGAGGCAAACCACAGTCTGCTTGACCATCTCTGGAGTACTTCAGAGAAAGAAAAGAATAGAAAGCCAGGGAGGAGGTGGAGCCTAGTTAAATATACCAGGAGTTCTTTGTGTTGGTTCAGAGAAAATGCATTTATAATCAGTTCCTGCTACATTTATGAGGTTAGGTAGGGGTGGGGGACATGATAAGTGAATCTAAGGCAGGAGCATGGGATAAATCATTGAAACCAGATTCACAGCATCATTTCCAAACCAAAGCACAGGAGGAGAGACAGGTAAGTCCATTTCTTTTACACGTTGACCACTCTCAGGTCTTTATTAGGCTCTGGGGTTAGCTCTCAAACTTACCACTGGCAAATAGTGTAAAAAAATGTGTAAAAGGCCCTAGCAAGAATGTTAAAGAAGCTAGATTTATAGGAGGGATTTAGTTAAGACAAAATTTTCTAAGCATAGAAACTGTGACATAACTGGATGTCCTCATCTGCTCACTTTTCCCATCCAATCTTACTAGCATGGTGAAGTACAAAAGGTGAAGGCTGTACAGCCAGTCAGAACTGGGTTCAAATCCTGGCTCCACCAATTAATAGGCATATGACCTTAGTCAAGCCCTAAACTTTCTTGGGCCTCAGCTGTTACATTTGTAACATTTAACTAATTATATTTTTACCTGCTTTTAGATATTTGGAAAGCTCTCAGCATACTACCATTCACTAATAAGAACAAGAAAAACTGAGAAGGTTTTACTAAGTATCAGGAACTCATTTAATTCTTCCCCTGAGGTAGGTACTATTTTATAAATAAAGAAACTGAGCATAGAGAAATTAAGTCATTCACCCAAGGTCATACTACCTTGTAAGGGGTAGAACTGGTATTTGAATCCCAAGAGTGTGGCTTCAGAGTCTGTGCTCTTAATGTTGTTGAATGATGCCTCTTAATAATGGTAGCTGACTAAAACGAGGTTCAAGGACCATGATGTTAGCACCTCCATCCTGGGGAGGTTCTTAGAACAAGATTCTAGTCTTGTGTACTGCTTAAAAATGCTAGGGTCGGGGCGCCTGGGTGGCGCAGTCGGTTAAGCGTCCGACTTCAGCCAGGTCTCGATCTCGCGGTCCGTGAGTTCGAGCCCCGCGTCAGGCTCTGGGCTGATGGCTCGGAGCCTGGAGCCTGTTTTCGATTCTGTGTCTCCCTCTCTCTCTGCCCCTCCCCCGTTCATGCTCTGTCTCTCTCTGTCCCAAAAATAAATTAAAAAAAAAAAAAAATTTTAAAAATGCTAGGGTCTTGGTTAATAAGCCAGAGTCAACAGAAGGTGTAACATCATACAAAGGGGGAGAAATCATTTGTGTATGGCAGGCTATACACTGTGACTGTTGAGATACAACTGGAAAGATTAAATGTACTTGGACTTCTGCACTAAGCAGGCAGTCAAATAAAATGGTATGGCTTCTAAGGACTTAACTTCCATAGGAGAATAATGTGGCATTCTGTGAGATTCCCTCTAACATATACATGTATTCCCCATATCATAAGAGCCATGGGTTCACTTGGTTAAAAAAAGAAAGGGATTTGGAATTGTCAACAGGATGTGAGCTCATTTTCACAACCAAATAGATATTCACAGAATAGAGTTCATACCTCCTTTATGCCAAACTTTGAAGACCAGAGTTTGTTGTGGGTCCAAAAGAAACTCTTTTGATAGCCTATTAAGAAAAACAACCACCATAAATTAACTGTGTAGGAATTAACTTCTGCAGTATGAAACTTAGATTTGAAGAATATCTTATAGTTTGCAAAGCACTTTCCTAACATTTTCATAGTCATCTTATAGGATATATTTTTATCTTCACAGTTAAAATGAGGGATAGAAGCTCAGAGAGAAGTAACTTGCCAAGACTTGAAATCAGGCTTCCCAGATGCAGTACTTCCCTGCCTGATGATATCTGCCACATTCAGACTCAGTTTCTCAGGACAAGAGGGGGTGTGGAAAGGGAGTTCCTCAAGAGGTAATGGCCAGTTTATTGGAGCAGGTAGGGATTCTTTTTATGCAATGTTGAAAGGGGAATGGTGCGGGGGGCGCCTGGGTGGCGCAGTCGGTTAAGCGTCCGACTTCAGCCAGGTCACGATCTCGCAGTCCGGGAGTTCGAGCCCCGCGTCAGGCTCTGGGCTGATGGCTCGGAGCCTGGAGCCTGTTTCCGATTCTGTGTCTCCCTCTCTCTCTGCCCCTCCCCCGTTCATGCTCTGTCTCTCTCTGTCCCCAAAAAAATAAACGTTGAAAAAAAAAATTTTTTTTAAAAAATAAAAAAAAGAAAGGGGAATGGTGCGAAGGGAGGAAGAGGGGAAAAGAACATCTACTGAGTGCCTACCTTGGGCCAGGCATGGTGCCTAGTGTCTCATATACATGTAATCTGCACAAAAACCTAGACATGGCATTATTATCCCTGCTTTACAGATGATACAGATGGGCTAAGAGAGGTCAAGTGTTTTGTTCACGGTCACATGTGAGTTGGTGAGTGGCAGGGCTGGGACTTAAAGCCTAGTTTGCTTGACTCCAAAGCCAAATTGTCCAGAGGCAAAGCACCAAAATAGGAAAGTGCCCAATTTTCATACAAGGTAAAGAAGTTGATGTGGAATTCAGTGAGTATCTCTAATACATTTTATGTGAAGTGACTTACATAGTTTTAAATTACAAATATTTGGAAAATTCAAAAACAGGTACCATTGTTCCAGGAGATCCAGGGAAAACCAAAAGACTTACTATCCTTCCCTAGACACCGTTGGGGAACTGAAGAGAGCCCAGTTTAACACCAATGAGAGACGTTGTGATAAAGTGAAATTCTGTGTCAAAAATCTGAAGTCTAGCTCATGGTCAAAATACACATCTCTGAATTCTAGCTCTACTATTATCACTTGAGTGGCCCTGGAAATGCAGACTTTTTGAGCCCTGGTTTTCTTACCTGTTAAATTGGATAATTATTTTCTACCTATGAGGTTCCTAGCAGCATCAAGTGAAACAATTTTGTGAGAAAGCAATTGTAAACAGCACCATTACTCATTTTTCTTCTCATCTTTCCTCTGCTTCCAACAGACTATGTAACCTCCCTGGTCCACAGTCTTAACTTTAAAGTGAGGTGATGGGGGCGCCTGGGTGACTCAGTCGGTTAAGTGACCGCCTCTTGATTTCGGCTCAGGTCATGATTTCATAGTTTGTGGGTTCCAGCCCTGTGTTGAGCTCTTTGCTGAGAGTGTAGAGCCTGCTTGGGATTCTCTCTCTCCCTCTCTCTCTGCCACTCCCTAACTCATGATCTTTCTGTCTCACACACACACAAAATAAATAAACTTAAAAAAAAGATTAACTGGGGCGCCTGGGTGGCGCAGTCGGTTAAGCGTCCGACTTCAACCAGGTCACGATCTCGCGGTCCGTGAGTTCGAGCCCCGCATCGGGCTCTGGGCTGATGGCTCAGAGCCTGGAGCCTGTTTCTGATTCTGTGTCTCCCTCTCTCTCTGCCCCTCCCCCGTTCATGCTCTGTCTCTCTCTGTCCCAAAAATAAATAAAACGTTGAAAAAAAAAAATTAAAAAAAAAAAAAAAAGATTAACAAAAAATAAAGTGAGGGGATGAAATTAGGAAACTGTCAATGTCACTTCATCAAGTCCATAAAGTTAATTTCTGAATGAATAAATCACCTTCACTTAGAAGCTTAGCCCTCTGGCTTCCTGCCTTTTAAGGCAGATTTGATATTTTGGATGAAGTACCTGACCATTAAGGCCAGAATTTCTGTAATTTCCGGTAGCTCACCATAGATAGTACTGAGTTGTCACTGTAGTTTTAGCACCTGACTCAGGCCAGCCTCTTAAATTTCAAAACATTGAACATGTGAGCAAGTGCTGAGGCTCAGCTAGGTATGTAAATACTGTGAGAAAATAGCAGATCAGACACCATGTGGTGTAGCTACTGTTGTACTGTTGGTGAATAAGAAAGAAACTTTATAAAGACAATAGTTAACAGTAGTTATACTAGAACTCACACTTAAAAAAAAATTTTTTTTTAATGTTTATTTCTGAGAGAGAGAGAACGAGAGAGCATGAGCGGGGGAGAAGCAGAGAGAGGGAGACACAGAATCCGAAGCAGGCTCCAGGCTCCGAGCTGTCAGGACAGAGCCCGATGCGGGGCTCAAACTCATGAACTGTGAGATCATGACCTGAGCCAAAGTCAGATGCTTAACTGACTGAGCCACCCAGGCGCCCCGAGAACTCACACTTTTAATGATTATGACACAGGTGACAGAAGAAAAGGGAGGATGTGCCTTGCACTGCAGCATCAGGCCTGTATGTCAGCCCCTTACCTCTGAGCCACACTCCAACATGACTGACAGGACTCCACTTCTAATTCTTTTGAGTCTTCCAAAGGAGATCTAACATTTGTTGAGTGCCTGCTATGTACCATGAGGTAATTTTCCTAAATGTCATCTAATTTGGACCTCACAGTAACTCTGTAAAAATTAACCCCACTTTACAGATGAGGAATCTGAGGCTCAGAGATATAATGTAATTTGTCCACACAGCTAATGAATGCCAGAGATGGGGCTGGATGCCATGTCTCTCTTGGTGCAAAGCCCAGGCTCTTTCTACTGCACCAGAAATCTTTTTCAAGAATATATAATCTGTAGTCTTTACTGAGGTTAGTTTGCTCTGCCTTCTTCACCTCTATAAATTGTGTATATTCTTCAATACTCAGTTGAATTATCTTATTTAAGAAGCCTTCCTTGAACTTCTGTGTTGGCCTAAATAATCTTTCTGAGATGCACAAGAATTCTTTTTTACTACCTTTACAGCACTTGTCACATTCTATTGTCTATTTTCCCAGGTAGACCACGAATACCTCAATAGCAGGGACTGTCTTAACCATCTTTCATTCCCAGTCCCTAGAACAAAGTGGGGCATATAAGAGGTCTTCACTGAATAATTTTTTAGTGGTACTGAGCTCAAAAGCGCTCAAAAAGAGTAAAAAAAAAAAAACCCACTGCAGTAAAATATTTAAACCATTACTAGCTGTGAATTCATAAGCACCAGAATTAAATAACTGCTTGATAAGAAAATCATTTTCCCAGTCTGCTCAATATTGTTGTGTCTCTTGAAACAAAAAGCCAATTCTAAAAGACTGATGGAATATCATAAAATACAAACCTTGACTGCTGTTGAAAATTCCAGATGGGGGAATCTGTGTTTTCAACCACGTGGGTGAAGACAGGAGATGGCTCATCAGCTGTTGCAAAGGATACACAGCAACTGGGTATCAATACTTTCCGCTCTGTCAAGGGGATCCCTGAAATGGAACACAGTAGAATGACTGACTTTACGGTGCCGGAAAGAATGTGCTGGAAGCCTCCCATTATACAGGTATAAGCAGGACCTATCTTTGGGTCTTTGCTTGAGCTATTCCCTATATCTGAAGTGTTTCCAGTATCCTTTCTGCTACTTAAACTGTCCTTTCAAGGCTCAGTTCATAAATATTCCCCAGTGAAGAATGACTTCTCCCATCAACTTCATACTTGTGGGATGATGGAAAATACTGGATTGGGAGAAAAAAGTAGAACTGCAAAAAGCCCGAGACTTAAAAGTCAGATGATCAATTATCAGCTCTGCCATATACATTCTGTGTGACTTTGAGCAAGGCTGATCTAGGCTATAGCTTCCTCAAATGGGGCATATGATACTTACACCTCCTAAGTTGTTAGAAGGATTAAAAATAATATTAGGTAACTTATACACTACTTACTATGTGCCTAGTACTTTCTAATTACTATACATGTATTAGCTCATTTAGACTTTATAACCTCACACATAGGTTTTATTATTATTCCCATTATATAGATAAAAAAACTGGGGTACATAGAAAGTAAACATTTTAAGTGGTCACATGTTTATTAGATAATAGAACTGAGAGTCAATTTCAAGTATTCTGGCTCTAGAGTCCAAGCTCTCAGCCATTTTCTTCATTGCCTCTACTAGAGTTAAGAAATGTAAAACATTGAGTACTGTGCTGGTGTTAATTCTTACAAGATCAGGTCTCCAGTGTGGGACACTCAGTCATTTATTCTCTCTTAAGACAAAGTAAAATGGTTTTCTTTTCCTCCTTCCTAGGAGAATAACAGCATATAAGGGTAAATTTGAATGAGGGGACTGTAAGGAGGCAAGGTGAAGGTTTTAAGGCCCTTCATTTACATTCAAAATCCAAACACAGAAATGACAATGTGTATTTTTCACATTTTGCCAGGCTGTGTTCCAGCCCTTATGAGGACCTACAGCAGAATTTTTTCTTCAGTCATCTCAGTTTACCCAAAAGATGATTCTCTGTTTTACAGAAGCTGACAAATGTTGGTAGGGGAATGTGAGGTCCACACAAGGAGGATGAATGTCCTGAATTACATTCATTACAAAGTCTACCTTACAGTTGTGATATGTAGAGAGCAGACTTTTCATATAAGATCTCAATAGGCTGCCTAAACCTACTTACCTAAACTGCTATTCAAAGAAATACAGTTGTTTGTGGAGGACACAATTTAAGTTAGAAAATGTAACATTAAAATTTTTAATTTATTTATGAGGAAAAAAAACAACAAAAATGAAGACAGTTGGTGATACTAGATAGTCTATAAATGAACTAACAAGATAACCACTAGCCACAAGTGGCTATTTAACTTTAAATTAAATTCATGAAAATATAGATGAAAAATTCAGTTTCTCAGTTGCACTGGCCACATTTCAAGTGCTCAATTGCCACATGTGGCTACTGGCCACCATACTGGACAATAAAGATACAGAACATCTCCATCACAGTACAGAGTTCTTTTGGACAGTGCTGAGTAATTGAGACTCTGTATAATATAGAGTCTATGTATTCCACAAGATCACTTTCAGCTCTGAATCTCTGCTATGAATCTTAGGATTACAGATGAAGGAAAGAAAAAAGAAGAAGTGTGTCTTAAACATAACTTAAGCAACCCAGAGGAACAAAAAACTCACATTATCACTACTACCACAGGGCCTCCCAGCATCCAAGATATAAAATGGCTTCAGTGCGTTCTGTTTCCTACAACTGAACACTCCCTGACACAGCTGCTCTCTCTTTCTCCCACTTTCCTTAGAAAGTCTCAAGCTTTTCAATTGGTTTCTTCCAATAAAATGTCATAAATCCTCACAGTGAGGGAGAGATAATCTGCCTCTATGTTGGCAGTTCCCACAAAATCCTGTGATAATCTGTGTCTGGGTTTTCCTCACTAAACTCAGAGTTCCCTGAATGCATGGAGAGGACCCAAGGCCCTTATTAAAGGTTTGCAGTCTCGCCTCTACCTCTGTCTACAGACACTTGCCAGGGTTGGAGAGAGAAGCTGCCTTATCTGCTTGCAGCATGCACACACCAGCAGAGGACAACAACACCTGCTCTGGAAAGCTCTGAGAGATCAGCAGAGAGGGCCAGTTATGGTTCTGAGAGGCAGGACCCTAGGTTCCTGTGTACTCTGCCACTAATTTACCATGACATGAGCACTTCATTCTGGCTCTCTGGGTATCAGTTTCCTCACCTGGAACATGTACTCCCAAAACACTTCTTGCAATAAACTTATGATTCCAAATGTCTACTACTACTGCTCAGAACGCTCTCATACCACCCACCCCACCCCATCCCTTTTAAACGTCTGTTAGTTTTGAAGATGGTTTATCTGCTAAAGGTCTCGAAATAAAACTACTGCTTTGATTTTGGAAGAAAACTGTTTCTTACTCAATCTTGAATAGAAATACTCCTTTCAGCCAAACAGCAGGTGACAAATTACTTGAGAAAGCAGGTCTATCAGGTTTCCCTGGCTCTCTCCTTGTGGGTAGAAATTCAGGTGGGCCTGTTTACATATCTGGAAAAGGTCAAGTTCTGAAACACTTTTTTGGAGGCAGCCTAGAAGAAAGCCACTATACCTCCCACAGGTTGGGACACACATCAAGAACAGTTAAGGGGACTTGAGATGAACCAGTTTTACCGTTTTCCCTAGATTTCCTGTGTTTTATGTAAATATATGCATCAAGAAAGATATAATCGTTTCACAGAGATTAAAATAACCCCTTATATTCGGGTAACACCTTATAGCTTACAAATCTTTCTTATATACGAAACTTATGCTCATAACATACCTGAAAATCCCACAAGATAGGTGCCTCTATCCCTATTTCACAAATAAGGCAACCAGGGAACAGAGAGGTAAAGTGGCTTGCTCATCAGGAACCTGGTTAACTAGGATTTGGAAGACCCAGCCAGGTTTCAGGGCTCCTACTCAAGGGTTTTGTCATTGCAATAGTTCTAATTAGCTCTATTTGGTTAAGAGCTCTCTCTCTGGTCTGGAATGAATGCATGGAAACCTTCCCCTCAAGCGATGCCCAAATTTGTATATTAACAAAAACTGAGTGCAGTTTCATTAAGTCAATGTTAACGGACACTTCCTCTCTGTCACATGTGCCCACATGGGTCAGGTTTGATTCCTGATCTGGGGGAAACAGACACAAACAAAATAAGAGGAAGACTATACCAAAAGCGCAGGTAGCTGTGGGAACCTAGAGGGGCTCCTAACCCTGCCTGGGTAGGTTAAAAAGAGCCTCTAAAGGCTGATGATACTGTAGATAATTTTTGTTTCTACTGAGTATAGCTTAGGTTACCCCAAATAATTTTACCTCTCTATTCCTCTGTGCCTTATTTATAAAACAGGGCCAGCAATAACCTGTTTGTCTAGTAAAAGAATACAAATCTGAAGAGTACTGAAGCTGATTCATAAAGAAAGGATCTCAGAGCTTTCTTTAACAAAAGTATTCAAGAAGCTTTTTTAGAGGTGCCTGGGTGGCTCAGTCAGTTGAGTGTCTGACTCTTGATTTTGGCTCGGGTCATGATCCCAGGGTTGTGGGAGTGAGCCCTGCATTGGGCTCCATGCTGAACGTGGGCCTGCTTAGGCTTCTTTCTCCTTCCTTACCTCTGCCCCTCTCCCCTGCTGATGTGTACTCTCTTTCTCTCTCAAATTAAAAAAAAAAAAAAAAAAAAAAAAAAAAAAAAGGTCTTTTATTTTCAGAACCAGGACCATAGTGGAGACCACAGAAAGTTCAAAGCTGCTTTATGTTTAAGCTCTACTGAGGCTAATTTAGGGCTGTTTTTGAACCTTCTGCATGCAGCCTTGCATGCAAAATGATTTTCACAAAAGCTTGGCAAATTATAGCTGAATCAGAGAGTATGGCATGAGTTGCCCTCAGCACTATGTTTTTAGATGATAAGAGCTAAAGGGAATCTTAGACATGAACGTGTATGGCCATCACATTTCATGGCTGAGGAGAAGAGAAATGCATTTGCTCAAAGTCACACAGCAAGTTAATGACTTAGCTAGGGCCAGAACCCAGTCCTCTGACTCCCATTACAGAACTCTATTACATCATCATCTGGAAGGCACATTTCAGAGAGGTGGTGGGCAGGTCTGTATTTCTCAGGACCAAACACAGTGCCTGACTGACACATAAACTTTGTGGGAGGAAAGAATATATGGGTCTGTCACTGAGGGTAGAATCAAGAGACTACAGAGATCTCTGAAAATCAGATATCCACCCTGATGAGTGCTGTGCCCTGGATAAACAGAGAAAGGCCAAATAACAAGTGATTTATAGATTTGTAATTCAAATCCAAAAATGTTGGAGGTGTTATGTATCATATTCACAAACAAGAGGACATTAATACATTTGCTTAGCTACATCATGAAGATCAGGGTGCTGGGATACAGAAATAAACACACAGTCCCTGTCCCAAAGAACAGACAGCTAGTGGGGAGACACATTTATAGACATCTTCAGCGCAGACTGATATATAATATGAAGAAAGACCACTGTGTGAGAGTGGGGGTGGTGGTATGGGGGCGTTTGGGAAATCTAGAGGGAGGTTTTGTGCTAAGAGAGGTGGTCAGTAGGCTTCAAAGTGTTGGTGTCATTTAGTCTATCTTGAAGGATGAGGCGTAAGTTTGTTGAAAAGGAGAGAAAAAAAGGCATTCCAGGAAGAGAAGAGAGCACGGTCAAAGGCTTTGTAGTAGGAGAGAGAATGGTGCATTGGCAAAAAACAAACTGTTGACTGTAAGAAATGGTGCAAGATGAGGCTGGAAAGACTGATTAGGCCACGTGGGCAGCACTTTGTGTTCTATGTCACTGAGAGTGCAAGTGATACGAAGCCAACAAAGTATTTTAAGTTGAGAGAGGTCATATTTGTTGACAAGACATATAACCTCAACAGCAGAATGAAAAAGATACTGAAAGAAAACACTGGAAGCAGCAACCATTAAAAGGGCTATCCCATTAGTCCATGTTTCTGAAGCCTGAACAAGCAATGTGGCACTGAGAATGGAGAAGAGGTGACAGAAATTTTCTGTGTAAGAGGCCACGATCCTATATCCTGTATTGGACACAGTGGAATAAATATATTAATCCTGTGACTTATCCTCTGTTAAATTCCCCATAAGCAACTTTGCTGCAGGGGAGGCAAAGTAGGAAATCAGAGAAGGTGTTAAGAAGAGGGCATTTGACCAAGGCCTCAGATTCATCTGCCTCCCCACTTAACAAACATTTACTGCTGCTTATGTGTCAGATGCAGTTTTAGGTGTTGGGGATTTAGCATAAATAAAACAAAACAAAGAAAAATCCTTGTTTCTGTAGGACTTACATTCTTCTAGAAAAGACAGAAAGTAAACAAAACACACTGTTAAAGGCTGTAGACAAAAATAAAGCAGGGAAGGGGCGCCTGGGTGGCTCAGTCGGTTGGGCGTCCGACTTCAGCTCAGGTCATGATCTCGCAGTTCGTGGGTTCGAGCCCCATGTCAGGCTCTGTGCTGATGGCTCAGAGCCTGGAGCCTGCTTCAGATTCTGTGTCTCCCTCTCTCTCTGACCCTCCCCCGTTCATGCTCTGTCTCTCTCTGTCTCAAAAATAAATAAACGTTAAAAAAAAAAATAAAGCAGGGAAGAGGGATAGAAAATGTTGGGGAGGGGCTACAATTTTAGATAGGTGGTCAGGGAAGGCCTTCTGAGACAAAGTTATTTCAATAAAGACAAACCAGGAGTTAAGAATATACCAAGCAGAGGAACATCAGATCCAAAGGCCTCCAGGCAGGAGTCTGTCTATATTCCAGAAAAAGCAAAGGTGGGGGGGTGGGCAGCATGGCTGGAACAGGGTGAAGTGGAGAAGAGCAGGATACCAGCTGGAACTTGGTAGCTGGGGAAGGGGAGAAAGGAATTCAGGCTGAGAAAGGTGTGTGAACAAAGGCCCAGGGAATAGCTTGCTGTTTGTTGTGATGGAACACAAAGGAAGCCAAACACTACTGGAAGAAAATCACCATTGTGTCATCCACAGTCACTCTAAAATCATGTCAGTTAGTCTTAGTGGAGCCCTTGCTACTGCTCAGCAATTTTCTTATCTATTTCTTCATGATTCCCATAACTCCCCTGCAATGACTAGCCAAAAGAGGATCCAGTCAGAGGGTAAAGTGCTGATATTATCCCCCATGCCCTCTCTAGGCAAGCCCAGAATATACACTTTCCTACTTTAATACCTTTGTTTAAGTTGAAATATCTACCTGGAGTTTTATCCCCACCTTTCTGAAATCCTATTCATTCTAAAAACTTCTCTTGATTTCTCAGACATATCTCATCTCTCTGTTTTTAAACTCTCTAATTTTTAAAAAAATCTTTACTAATTTATTTTTGAGAGCGAGAGAGAGAGAATGAGCATGCGTGTACACATGAACAGGGGAGGTGTAGAGAGAGAGGAACACAGAATCCGAAGCAGGCTCCAGGCTCCAAGCTGTCAGCACAAAGCCCAACCTGAGGCTTGAACCCACAAACTGTGAGATCATAACCTGAACCAAATTCGGACATTCAACTGACTGCGCCACCCAGATTCCCCTCTAAACTTTCTAAATTCTATATATTATAGAGCTCTTTTGGTCTTCAGAACATTTTGCTTTATATATCATTAATTGTGTAGTTGCCAGTCTTCTTAATGGGGATATCGGCTCTCAGAGGACAGAAACTATGTGTCATCTGCTCTGCCCTCTCTGTACCTGGCACTGGCCCAGCAGAGATTTACTACTTGCTGAATTGAACTGCCATTCTTGCAATGTAAGCATAGCACTGGGCATGCAATACATACCCACCCTGGACTAGAGTGACTGGTAAACATAGTGTAGGCAGGATTAACTGGCAAACACAGCCATATCTCAGGCAGAATGGTATACAGGAAAGAGCATGGGCTTCAGATCCAGACATAGCTGGACTCAAATCCTGGCTTCCCAGAGTTTATTAACTGTGTAACTCATGTCACTTTAACTTCTTGATCTTTAGAAAATGGGTAGGTACTGCAATCTATTCACACCATAACTGCACTTGTTGTAAGGATTAAATGAGATAATTATTGTGCAAAAATGAGAATAGAACTTGATACAAGGAGATGCTCAATAAATTATCGTCAAATTACCTTCCGAAGTCATATTTTAAAAATGGAACTTATCTAATAGAAAAGTTGTAAGTATATTTGTATTGTCTTGTATTTGTACTTGTATCACTTTTTGCAATATAGGCACCCCACCCTAAAATGGAACGTAACTCATACCTCTGTATTTTAAAGTCTATTTTCAATGCAATAACAATAACAAAACAATTCTTAAAAAAATTAAAGTTTTTTGTGCTTTCCTTAATTCAGTTTTTATATAATACACTTGTCAAAAATAGGCTGCTTTGGTGGGTCAGTAAAAAAGCAAAAATTATTGCCTGGTTTTGTGATTCATATGGGATCTCAGTATCTCTAACACAGCAAAGCAAGGACTGTACTTGGAGAAGACTTTGTCCTGAGATAAAACATTTCAAGGTGATTTCTATTGTTGACAACATCACAGGTACTGTTAATATTACAAGTGACTATTGCCAACTATTGCCTATGTTCACAATCACAGGAAATGTTAAGTTTTAGTTTGAGGGTAATAAGATTCAGATGTAATCATTTTCCTTTTCAAGTTCACCAACCTGACTTTTATCCTTGGAGCCTTTGGGGGGTTTAGCCATGCAGTGTTAAGAACTCTTGGCCCCAAGTGCATAATGAAGAGGACCTGAGTTGGTAGCAATGGAAAGAAAAAAAGAGTCCTAAGAGAAATTTAAGGGATAATACAACAATTTAATGGATTTGATGATTTCATGGTGGATAAGGGAAAGAGAAGTATCTAAGCTGAGAGGTTTCTGGACTGGGGAATTAATGATATGCAAAATTAATAAAACTGGCAAGGTCCACTTAAGTTCAGAAAGGCTCTCATGTTGCTTAAACCTGTAGGCTTGAGAAATATCAAAATTATTGATTAAGATGGTTAACAGTTATTACAGATTCTGTCATGATTTGAAAGATTTGTGAAGGTAGGACCATGGCCTGAGGTGTCAGATAGATGTTCCTGGAAAAGTAAGTAGGGCATACCTTTTAAGCTCAAATGCATCGCTCTTTCTACCAGGATACTAACTGCAAAAGTTCCATCCAACTCATCTGGGCCCTCCTGGGCTGGGCAGACTTCCCCTGTGGTGGTGTTGCAGGGGACCTGGGTGGAGGCAGGAGACTTCTGGTGGTCAGGTGATGGAGAGCGCTGGATCTCATCATGCCTTCTGGGGAACTGCTCAGACTCACTGTGGCTGCTGCAGTCCACAGAATCCAGTTCATGAGCAGGCCCAGGGTGTGGGGAAGGAGAGGAAAGAACCACGTGAACTCGCAAGGCAGCTCCTGAGAGGTTGGAAGCATTTCGTCCAAACAGAGGATACACACCTGCAAGAGGATGGAGGAGAATAAGCCCAAACAAGCAGGAACCAAGAACACCCTCTAACCTTGGAGGAGATGACTGAGAGTGCTTGTGGTCCTCTCTCCTTTGACAGGCCTACATGCCCCAACAAACCAGTCTGTAAAAGAAAGTATGAACCTAGTATTCCTTCCTTTCTTCCCAGCACACACACTATCTCCATTAATGGAAAGTAGTGAGAGCTTGGATTTGAAGTCACAGCCAAATGACTACCAGGCAGAGCTGTTGTGGAATAGATTTAGGTGCTGGGGGCGAGCAGACTTAGACGACCTCTGAAGCCTCTTGAAAGTAAGATTTTTTTTATTAAAGCAGGAGTGGCCTGTCTTCTCTTCCACATGTCCCTTACTGGCCCTTGTCCTTAGGCCTTCTCCTTAGGAAGCTGTCCTGGTGCTCAATTTAGCCTGTTTCAACAACTAAATATGTTCTGGCAGTAGCCCTGAAGATCATTTGGAAGTGAAGTAGGAGGTGGAGGCAAAGGAGGCAAGAAAGAAAATTGGAGGAATTAGTACTTGTTGAGTGTTTTTCACGTGCTAGAATCTGAGGGGTTAGGTAACCCACCAACGTGACTTTTTCAAAAAGTGGTAGATTTAAACCCAGGGATCTGAACTTATAGACTTCTTGGATATTAAAATGAGATTTAATTATAAAGCAGAAGGCACTATGAATTCTTTCAGAATCTCAAAGATTGCTTCATTAGACTCATTTCAATTCAGGAAAATGGAGCTATTTGATTCACAGAAAGCAGCAAGATGGAACTTTCCGTGTTCTTTTTATTTTTGTTTTTAAGTAACCTCTTTTCTTCTGATGCAATGTGTGAATTATCATCATTATCACAAGGAGAAAGTAAGGGTGATAGGAGGGGAGTCATCTAAAAACAACATAGCCAAATCCTTACCCCAAGAAACTTAACAGTTACTTGGAAGGCCGGTTGGAAGAATGACTGGATGGACTGCTTGACTCATCCAACAAATACATCAAATGCCACACCTTGTACAAAGCCCCTTCACAAGAGGATAAAAAGCTTAGACTGAAGGGATGTGGAGAAGCATGAGAGAAATGGACAATCTGAAAAGTTAAATCCTGCCTTTGGTATCACTCAGTAAAAAGAGGTACTTGTGCTTGGGTTTGATCCCTAAATGTTTATTCAGTGTTCCAGACCTACTTTCTTCAGCACAGTGAAGTTAAAAGCCTATCTTTACAAACTTTAGTTCAGGTGAGCTTTGCTTACTTCAAATACTTTTTCTGCATGCTCCCTGAAGTGACTCTAGGCTTGCCCAGAAAATAGGGCACATGGCATTTAATGAGGTGCTCAGCAGAGCCAGAATTACACCTGCTGGGTCCAGAGAGAACCAGAGAATCCGGAATTATCACCCAGATACTCAGTTCTCCTTCTTTAGCTTGGGCCACTTGTTCAACAACAGGGTTTAGAGCACAAGGCTAATAGAGCTAAAATAGGGTTGTGACTCAGTTTCTTTAGCTGTATAGTGAAGAAAATAACAACTAACCTTACAAGGAGTGTCCCAAAGAAAAAATATCATGTTTATAAAGAATCTAGTCTGCTCATTATAGTTACTAGACTTATTTTTCTAAATGGCAAAACTGTCCCTCCTCTATTCAGACCCCATTGAAACAGCTTTCCATAGCTCTCAGAAAAACGTATAGTACTCTTGTTTGCTTTTCTAGCTTCATCTCCTATCATCTCCCATCCTATATATCCTATGATCCAGCAGTACCAAATTACTTACAATGCCTAAAAGGTGTCAAACTGCTTCATGCCTCTGCACCTTCACAGGCTATTTTCTTGTTCAGAATATTATCCCCCCCCCCTTTTCTTGGCTTATTCCTAAGTCCTTTGAAACTCAGTTCAAGGGTCATTTCCACTGAGGTATCATCCTTGAACCAAAGAGATATTGCATCCCTGTGCTCCATAATACCACTGAGAATACCTTTTCATAGTTCTTCACTGTAAATGTTTATTTACTACTCTATTCTCTCACTATTTCTTATTCATCTTGAACTCCCAGGGCCAAGTATATATATCAAGTACTGAACAAAAGTTGAAAAGAAAGCATCTAGCACATAATGCCACTTGTAAAATGTTACCTTTTTCCTTTCTGCCTTGTGAACTAGTTTAATACCATGAAGATTTTCTTTATGATTTCAAGATATGCTGACCAGACAGGGAGGATATCCTAGTCTCATTAGCAGGGATGTTTTTCAGAGTATTTAAAAAACGAGCATTCTAGGGGCGCCTGGGTGGCGCAGTTGGTTAAGCGTCCGACTTCAGCCAGGTCACGATCTCGCGGTCCGGGAGTTCGAGCCCCGCGTCAGGCTCTGGGCTGATGGCTCAGAGCCTGGAGCCTGCTTCCGATTCTGTGTCTCCCTCTCTCTCTGCCCCTCCCCCGTTCATGCTCTGTCTCTCTCTGTCCCAAAAATAAATAAACGTTGAAAAAAAAAATTAAAAAAAAAACAAAAAAACGAGCATTCTAGATTATCATATAGGCTCTTATACATTTTTTTTAAGGTAGTCCCCCAAGTTCACCCATTTTTATTTTACACTTACTGACTGAGAACAATATTCTAAGGAGTATATCACATAGTGCTTGTCATAGAGCAGGTACTCAAACCACAACAGCTGAGGATGGTTCCTCACTTACCACTGACAGTTAATGTCCTTGCTGACCTCTCCCCAAGTCTGACCAGGTCCACATAGGCTGAGCCAATCCAACTGTCTGTCTGGTGGGGCCTCTCCACACTGTCATTGCCATAAGCCCGCCACACTTGGACCTCTAACCTCTCTTCCCTGAAATACCAAAGCAGTGACGGGCCCCTATTGACTTCTGCTCTTTTGGATGCCTTGAAAGTAACCATGACCTGCTTTTTGTTTGTAGATTCTTTAGGCTTCTTGAGAGGGGTCCAGAAGGCTTCATGATCATAAAATTTGTAGCGGAGGTAGCAGTGTATGTTCTTATGAATGTGCTTTTGGCCGGCAAGAAGCACACAATGGATGGGCAGCCAGAGCCTTGGGGTGGATATGGTGACAGTGGCTGGCTCCTCTTCATCCATCGTGACAAGATTCTTCAGGTTATTCTCAAAGCTCCAGCCCAATAGCTCAGCAGCTTCCAACACCCGCTCTCTATCTCCAGGATGTGTGAAGGAAACTGAAAGTTCTAGGCCACCCACAATCTTCTGCATGAGCTTCAAACAGTGAGGCAGGGCCCCATCTTCTGGTAAAATGATAGGATACCATCCTGTGATCCCTTATGGAAAAAAATAAGATTTTCAATTATTGTTTTAAGAATAAAAAGATATACCCACTTCCTACTTCAGAGCCACCATCACCCTGGCCCAAGATAGAAAAGAAAACATATCCACAGAGCACTGGAGTTTGTTTCATCTGATTACTGAAAGACAATGTGATCAGATGGAAGAACAAAGGCTAGGAGTTGGAAGACCTGAGTTCTCTCCTAGGCTCATCTCAAAACTAGTAGTTCAGTCTAGGTAAGCCATTAATTTCTCAGCCTTGGTTTCCTTACCTGACAAATGGGAAAATTAGTGCTAACCTTACACATCAGACAAAGTTGTTTAATCATCAAATGAGATAATGGTTTTGGAAGAGTTTGAAAGAAGTGCTACCAAAAATGTGAAATGGAGGGGTTGGAAGATGGCAGCCAAGTAGGAGGACTCTGGCTTGCTTTGTCCCATGAATAAACTAGATAACTATCAAATCATCCTAAATACCCCAGAAATTGACCTGAAGACTGGTAGAACAAACTTCACAACTAAAGGGAGAGAAGAGGCCACATCGAAGAAGGTAGGTAGCGTTGGGGACATAGTTTGGGAAAGAAACTATTGCCGTTGTGGTGGGGGAAGAGCCATGGTCACATGGAAGGGAGATAGATTAGCACGGGGGAGTTTATGGGGGAAATGAATCCCCATAGCAATTGGCTTGGAAGACAAGAGGGGCTGAATTTCCTGAGTTCCTGTAATGAGTGGGGCTTAAAGCCTGGAGTTTGAAAGGTCAGCATGCTTGGCTCTGATAGAGCCTAGAGGGCACTGGGGCTGCTCTTGGAGAGGAGGTAGGCAAACAGCCTGGGAACACAGTGTGGGAACATACACTAGGGCACACAGTGGGAAAGTTATTTGCTCACTTCAGAGAGTGTCCCAGAGAGATAGAGAGATAGTGTTCACAAAAAGACGCCTCTGGAACGAGAAGTTGGCTGGTGTCATTTACATTCCCCACCCCTCAGCATAAACACAGGGAACCAACGCAGTGCTGACACTCATTACCTAACTTGCTTACACCAAGCCCCACTCCCCCTGCTTTGGTGCAACTGTCCCTCCCAGTCATGCTTGCCTTAGTCGCAGCACCACAGGCCCCCTGCCCCAGAAGACTAGCCCAAATCTCTGCTCACAATGTGTTTCCCGACGTGGGAGTTTTGTGGAGGCTGGGTTCCTGTGGGGTGGCAGTGGTGACAGGTTTCATTTCACACATAGACCAGAGCACACCTAGTTAAAATGCACACCACCTTCAGGCCAGGGACCAAACACTGCCCACAAAAGGCAAAGAGAGCCTCTGCAGACAACTGGTCTGAAGGATAAAGTGACCAGGAAAAAACAGGAGAGCACACGCAGCACATACTGGAGACACTCCTGGAAGTGCCAAGCCATGGGGAACAGGAGTAGCAGTACTTACATTGGGCAAAATTATATTGGACATCACTCCACAGGACACTACAGGACCTCTTCTTCACAAGATCATGACCCTCAAGAACAGGAGATGTGGCTGACTTTCCCAACACATAGAAACAGGCACAGTGACTTAGACAAAATGAGAAGACAGAGAAATTTATCCCAAATGAAAGAACAGGACAAGGCCATGGCTGGAGATCTAAGTGAGACAGATATAAATAACATTCCTGATAGAGAATATATAGTAATGGTCATAAAAATACTCACTGGAGTTGAGAAATGAGTGGAACACATGAGTGAGACCTTCCTTAACACAAAGAAAAGAACATAGCAGAAGCTCAAGAAGTGGAGGAACAAATTTATGACCCAGAAGACAGAATAATGGAAAGAAATAAAACTGAATAAAACAGAGGAAAAAAGAATTATACAAAGTGAGAACAGACTTAGGGAACTCAATGACTCCATCAAATGTAGTAGCATTCATATTACAGAAGTCCCAGGATAATAAGAGAGAAAGGGGGCGGGGGCAGAAAATTTATTTGAAGAAATAATGGCTGAAAACTTCTGTAAATCTGGGGAAGAAAATAGATATCCAGATCCAGGAGGCACAGAGAACTCCCAACAAAATCAACATAAGCAAACTCACACCAAGACATATTGGAATTAAATTGGCAAAATATAGTGATAAAGAAAAAAAATTTAAAGCATTAAGACAAAAGAAGATAGTAACTTACAAGGAAAAACCCATAAGGCTAACAGGATTTTTTCAGCAGAAACTTTCCAAGCCAGAGGGAGTGGCACAATATATTCAAGTGCTGAGGGGAAAACTCTGCAGCCAAGAATACTCTATCCAGCAAGGCTATCATTCATAACACAAGGAGATATAAAGAGTTTCCCAAACTAAAACTAAAGGAGTTCATAACCGCTAAACCAGTTTTGTAAGGAATATTAAAGGGGACTCTTTGAGGAAAGAAGAAACCAAAAGTGACAGTATAAAGGTAGGAACCACAAGAGCCATAAAAATGGATGTTTCTGTAAAAAATCAGTCAAAGAACTCATAAATTAAAAGGATATAAAATATAGCAACATATACCTAAAATGTGCAGAAGAGAGGAGTCAACAATGGATTCAAACTTAAATGACCATCAACTTAAGATAGACTGCTATATGCAGAAGAGGTGATAGGAAAACCTAATGGTAACCATATATCAAAAACCACTAATAAATATGCAAAGAATAAACAGAAAGAAACCCAAATATATCATTAAGGAAAATCATCAACCATGAGAGAAAGATAGGATCAGAGGAAATCTTCAGAAACAACCATAAAACAAATAATAAAATGACAATAAATACACATCTATCATAATTGTTTTCAATGTAAATAGACTAAACATTCCAATCAAAATACACAGGGTAATAGGATAGATAAAAAAACAAGACTCATCTATATACTGCCTACAAGAGACTCACATTAAACCTAAAGACACCTGCAGATTGAGGTGATGGAGTGAAGGGATGGAGAAACATCTATAAGGCAAATGGATATCAAAAGAAAGCCAGAGTAGCAATACTTATACGAGACAAAATAGACTTTAAAACAAACTGTAACAAGAGACAATGAAGGACACCATATAATAATAAAGGGGACAATCCAACAAGAAGATATAACAAGTATAAATATGCACCCAGAGGCACCTGGATGGCTAGGTTGGTTAAGCACCCAACTCTTCATTTAGGCTCAGGTCATGATCTCACAGTTTGTTGAGATTGAGCCCTGTGTCAGGCTCCATGCTAAGCGTGGAGTCTGCTTGGGAGTCTGTCTCTCCTTCTCTCTCTCTCTGCCCCTCCCTTGCTCATGTGTGCTTTCTTACCCTCTCTCTCAAAATAAATAAATAAAAATTAAAAAATATTTATGGATCCAAATACATAAAACAGTTAATACCAGACATAAAGGAAACAATCGGTAATAATACAATAATACTAGCAGACTTTAACACCTTACTTACATCAAGGGATAGATCATCTAAACAGAAAATCAATAAGGAAACAGTGGCTTTGAATGACCCACTGGAACAGATGGATTTAACAGATATATTCAGAACATTCCATCCTAAAACAGCAGAACACACATTCTTTTCAAGTACACACAGAACATTCTCCAGAACAGATCACATATTAACCCACAAAACAAGCCTCAACAAATTCAAGTAGATGGAAGTCATACTATGCATCTTTTCTGACCACAACTTATGAAACTGGAAGTCAACCACAAGAAAAAATCTACAAAGAGTACAAATATATGCAGGTTAAACAACGTGAAGTATTAATAAACAATGAAGGGTTCAACTAGAAAATAAAAGAAGAAATAAAAAAGTACATGGAAACAAATGAAAATGAAAACACAATGGTCTGAAATCTTGGGATGCAGCAAAAGCAGTTCTAAGAGGGAAGTTTATAGCAAATGAGGGCTACCTCATGAAGTAAGAAAAAAATCTCAAACAACTTACCCTCACACCTAAAGGAGCTAGAAAAATAACAATAAAGAAAATCTAAAATCAGTAAAAGGAAATAACAAAGATTAGAAGAGAAATAAATGATACTAAAACCAAAAAAAAAAAAAAAAAAAAAAGAGAGAGAGAGAGAGAGAGAACAATGAAACCAGGGGCTAGTTCTTTGAAAAAAATCAACAAAATTGATAAACCTCTAGCCAAACTGATCAAGAAAAAAAAGGGAACTCAAATAAATAAAATCACAAATGAGAGAAGAGATAATAACAACTAACACCACAGAAATACAATTTTGAGAATATCATGAAAAACTATATATCAACAAATTAGATAACCTAGAAATGGATATATTCTTAGAAACATATAAATGACCAAAACTGAGAAAGAAATAGAAAATATGAAGAGACTGATAACCAGTGAAGAAACTGAATCAGTAATCAAAAAACTCCCAACAAACCAAAGTCCAGGACCAGATGGCTTCCAGGTGAATTCTACCAAACATTTAAAGAAGAGTTAATAATATTCTTCTCAAACTAATCCAAAAAATAGAAGAGGAAGGAAAACTTCCAAATTTATTCTGTGAGGCCAGCATTACCCTGATACCGAAACCTGATAAAGGTACCACAATAAAAAGAAAACTACAGGCCAATATCCCTGATGAATACAGATACAAAAATCTTCAAAAATTCTAGCAAACTGAATCCAAGAGTACATTAGAAAAAATCATTCACCACCATCAAGTGGGATTTATTCCTGGTTTTCAAGGGTGGTTCAATATCTGCAAATCAATCAATGTGATACATCATATCAGTAACAGAAAGGCTAAGAACCATATGATCCTATCAATAGGTGCAGAAAAAACCATGTGATAAAGTACAACATCCATTCATGATAAACCCTCAACAAAGTACGTTTACAAGGAACATAATTCAACATAATAAAGGTCACTTAGAAAAGCCCTCAGCTGGGGCGCCTGGGTGGCTTGGTCGGTTAAGCGTCCGACTTCCGCTCAGGTCATGATTTCACGGTCCGTGAGTTCGAGCCCCGCGTCGGGCTCTGTGCTGACAGCTCAGAGCCTGGAGCCTGTTTCAGATTCTGTGTCTCCCTCTCTCTCTGCCCCTCCCCTGTTCATGCTCTGTCTCTCTCTGTCCCAAAAATAAATAAACGTTTAAAAAAAAAAAAAAAGCCCTCAGCTAACATCATCCTTACTGGGGGAAAAACGGAGAGCTTTTCCCCTAAGGTCAGGAACAAGACAAGGATGTCTACTCTCACCACTTTTATTCAACATAGTACTGGAAATCCTAGCCATGACAAGTACACAACAAAAAGGAATAAAACACATCCAAATTGCTAAAGAAGAAGGAAAATTTTCACTATTTGTAGATGACATGATACTATACATTAGAAAACCAGAAAGACTCCACCAAAAAACTGTTAGAGCTAACAAACTAATTCAGTAAGTTTGTAGGATACAGGATAAATGTATAAAATCTATTGTATTTTAATATACCAGTAATAAAGCAGCAGAAAGAGAAATTAAGAAAACAATCCTAATTATAATTGCACCAAAAATACCTAGCATAAGATACCGACGAAAAAACCTAACCAAAGAGGTGAATGACCTGTACTCTGAAAACTAAAATACTGATGAAAGAAACTGAAGACAACACAAAGAAATGGAAAGACATTCCATGTTCATGAACTGAAAGAATATTGTTAAAATGTCGATACTACCCAAAGCAATCTACATATTCAATGCTATCCCTATCAAAGTAACACCAGCATTATTCACAGAGCTAGAACAAACAATCCTAAAATTTGTATGGAACCAGAAAAGACCCCAAATAGCCAAAGCAATCTTGAAAAAGAAAACTAAGGCTGCAGGCATCACAATCCCAGACTTCAAAATGTATTACAAAGTATGGTACTGTCACAAAAACAGATACTCAAATCAATGGAACAGAATACAGAACTCAGAAATGGATCCACAAACATATGAACAACTAATCTTTGACAAAGCAGGAAAGAATATCCAATGGAATAAAGACAGTCTCTTTAGCAAACGGTGCTGGGAAAACTGGACAGCGACAGGCAGAAAAATGACTCTAGACCACTTTCTTACACTATACACAAAAATAAGCTCAAATGTAAGACAGGAAGCCATCAAAATCCTAGAGGAGAAAGCAGGCAAAAGCCTCTTTGACCTCAGCCACAGCAACTTCTTTCTCAACATGTCTCCGGAGGCAAGGGAAACAAAAGCAAAAATGAACTATTGAGGCCTCATCAAAATAAAAAGCTTCTGCACAGTGAAGGAAACAATCAGCAAAACTAAAAGGCAACCGAAGGAATGGGAAAAGATATTTGCAAATGACGTATCAGATATAGCGTCAGTATCCAAAATCTATAAAGAACGTATCAAACTCAACACCCAAAAAATCCAGTGAAGAAATGGGCAAAAGACATGAATAGACGCTTCTCCAAAGAAGACATCCAGATGGCCAACTGACACATGAAAACATGCTTAACATCTCTCAGCATCAGGGAAATACAAATCAAAACCACAATGAGATACCACCTTACACCTGTCAGAATGGCTAACATTAACAACTCAAGCAACAACAGATGTTGGCAAGGATGTGGCCAACATCCTCTTTTGCAGTGCTCGTGGGAATGCAAACTGGTGCAGCCACTCTGGAAAACAGTATGGAGGTTCCTTAAAAAATTAGAAATAGAACTACCCTACAACCCAGCAATTGCACTACTAGGTATTTATCCAAGGAATACAGGAGTGCTGTTTCAAAGGGGCACATGCATGGCAATGTTTATTGCAGCGCTATCAACAATATTGAAAGTATGGAAAGAGCCCAAATGTCCACTGACAGATGAATGATAAAGATGATGTGGTATATATATACATATATATACATACACACACACATATACATACAATGGAGTATTACTCAGCAATCAAAAAGAATGAAATCTTGCCATTTGCAACTACGTGGCTAGAACTAGAGGGTATTATGCTAAGCAAAATTAGAGAAGACAAGTATCATATGACTTCAGTCCTATGAGGAATTTAAGATACAAGACTGATGAACATAAAGGAAGGGAAGCAAAAATAATATAAAAACAAGGAGGGGGACAAAATATAAGAGATTCTTAAATATAGAGAACAAACTGAAGGTTGCTGGAAGGGTTGTGGGTGGGGGGATGGGCTAAATGGGTAAGGAGCATTAAGGAAGACACTTGTTGGGATGAGCACTGGGTGTTATACAAAGGGGATGAATCACTGGAATCTACTCCTAAAATCATTATTGCACTATATGCTAACTAACTTGGATGTAAATTAAAAAAAGAAAAGATTAAGAGACATCAACAACAGAAATAACAAAAACAAACAAACAAAAAACAACCCCCCTCCACCAAAACCCTGCCTCATATGATCCATGGCACCAATTCACTTCTCCAACCCTCAGTTTTCTCATCAGCCAAATAAGGATATTAGGCCTGTAAAAGTCCTCCTGAATCTAAAAATGTATAATTCAGTATTTTGCTACACGAGGGATGGAGAAGAGGAGGAATATAATGAGAGAAAATAAAACTTGCCTACGTCCCTATTCATTCAGCCATCCCTATTAAAACACATATACATCATTTAGTGAAATGGTATGAAGGTGCTATCAATACCGTAGAAAAGACCTAGTCCTAGGTCTTCCACTGAAGGAACTGCTACTTGGTGAACATACACCAAGGACCAGGCACTAGATTTCAAAATAATAATAGTTATTCTTTACTGAGTATCTAGTGGGTGTCAGATATACTCTTAGGGCTTCATAAATACCACTTCATTTACTTTTCCTGATAATGCTGTGAAGTTCTGAGGGTTAACTGGGATAATAATCCCTATTTTACAGATGAGAAAATGAAAGCTCAGAGACCTGCCCAAATTCTCCTAATTACCACATTGTATAAATAAATGACATAAGTGAGAAACCCTATATACCAAGTTGTACAGACTTCTCTCTGGTAGGCACATAGAGAGTACTTGTTTATTAGAGTATTGCTCAAATTTTAATTCACAATTAAACTTGGGAGATGTGTGACACAATTCTGGAAAGTAGATTACAAAATCGTAGGAAGGAAGATGGGCAAGAGAAGGAAAGGTGACATTTACTGAATGTCCACTATACGTCAGGTTCTTTATATACCCTATTTTCACCAGCCCCTACTTTGTAGACTTGTTGGAATTAACTGTCTCCATTCACGAGATAAGAAAATTGAGGCTCAGAAAGGTCTAGGTCACTGAGCTAGCAGTAAGTAGAATAGGACCATTATTTCCAGACGGCCTTGGAGGCTGTCTTCTTTTGGGCCTTTAGCTCTTTATTCTTTCTTCAGTGAGGGGGGGGGGTACAATGAACAAGAATGGGTAAATCTGGATTTGATTTTCAGTACTGCCACTCACTAAGTTGTGCAGTTTTGGCAAATCATTTAAATTCTGTGAGCCTAAATTTCCTCATTTGTAAGATAAAGATAGTAAGATCCTGTATCCCCACCAAGCAGGGTTATAATGAGGCTCACACAGTATGAGAAAATATTTCACAAAATGCTATATAATATAATGGGTATCACCATATTTATTTTTGTAGTATTACCACCACCATCATCATCATCATCATCATCATCATCATCATCATCATCAGCTTTCCTAGAGTAAGATGACAGTACAAAGTTTTGAGCTACTTTGCTTTGTTAGAAGACTTCTGAAATGATTAGGAGAGGACTTAAAATACCAGAAAACTTCTGAGGTACCTGGGAGAATTCAAAAGCATGTATTATGGGTCATGTTTTCTTTTGCATATCTTGCAGGGAGCCATGCAAGATCTCTTGTAGGAAAGCAAATGGGGGGAGGGGTTAGGATTAGAAAGTGATAATCCAGAATCTTTACCAGATCTTTTGACCAGCAGCTCTTTTGTAGGAACCTTTACTACTCCAAGCAGATAATCTCTGATTGACTGAATACTGGTTATATCAGTGGCTGTTAAATCAAACAAAAAAGAGAAATTATTTAATGCTCTACTGACCAAAGGGCTAAACACTTTAACATGTATTTCCTAGGAGAGGCTATATCATTCAAAGCAGAGCCCCTTTTATTTTTTTATTATTATTATTATTTAAATGTTTATTTATTTATTTTGAGAGGGCACGTGCATGGAAAGGAGGCAGAGAGGGAGAGAGAGGATCCCAAGCAGAATCCTGATACAAGGCTCAGTATCACAAAAAGTGAGATCATGGCCTGAGCTGATAGCAACAGTCAGATGCTTAGCTGACTGAGCCACACAGACGCCCCCAAACTGCACCCCTTTTAATTCTGGTTGTGATGGGTCATTTGGTGCTCACCTGACTTGGTATCTTCATGATAAATAGCAAAGGTGACCTCTGCAAACTCCAACAGCTCTGCCAGGAAACAGGCCTCTCCACTACAGTGCTGAGTCACCAAATTACATGAAAATTCAACATGATGGGAGAACTCAGGGCAGAAGGAACAAGCTACAGGGCGGGTTCGGCGCTGTTCTCCCTTGGGCAGGAAGGAGAGATGAGTGGTGACAAAAGCATTGACCCCAACTGTGGCACTGAACTGTAGAGCGGGTTCCAGTTCAGCCAAAGCCCTGTAAAGGGAGAAGGATGGGAATGAGAAGGTAGTAACAGAACTCAGCTGGACTGCCTAGAAAACATCTCCACCATCTCCATGAGGCCACCAAGAACACTACCCACCAGATATTTCCTATCTAGGCTTTGGGCAGAGCCACAGTGTGCTTTCTTAATTATTTAAATATCATAATGTATGTGTATGAGGTGGGGGAAGACAATATTCATCTGTCTACCAGAGTTACACTCTCCAGGGACACTCCATTTTACTGTCACTGACCTTCAGCCAAAGACTAGCAGGCAGCAACAGTAGTTGAACAACTTGGCTTTACTGCTCATTACACTGAGAAAGAACATACACCAAGGGAAATCATGGGGAATTTTAGTAAGAAAGTATCAGAAAGGACTACTAGCACTAGACTCATGTTAGTTGATTTAGACGTTGTTCCTGGAAGTGGAGCTTTGCTCCTGATAGTTGTTCTAATGAATCTTATCTAGGAGAGAAGACTAGGGGCACATGGGTGGCTCAGTCAGTTAAGCGTCCAACTTTGGCCTAGGTCATGATTTCACCGTTCCCGAGTTGGAGCCTTGCGTCGGGCCCTGTGCTGACAGCTCAATGTCTGAAGCCTGTTACAAATGCTGTCTCCCTCTCTCTCTGCCCCTCCCCTCCTTGTGCTCTCTCTCTCTCTCTTAAAAACAAATAAACATTAAAACTAGAATAAGGCTAAGGTTAGGATTGGTAAAGCAGCAGCAGTCAGTCACTCATTGTAGCCAGGATGGGGTGATGTTGGGTATTTTTGTGATTTCATAATGACCTTGTTTTGGTTTGTTCCTAGACAAGATTATGGAATAATTTTATTTTTGTCTCATTTCATCATGGTTGCAAAGCAGCTTTGTCTGATGCTGGTGTTCCATGAGATTATATATGCTCAGCAAGAAAACACCCAGTCCAGCTATGATTGCCAGGTCAGTTCCCAGATGTCTCTGGGGTTGCTCTTCTCTTTCTCAGTACATATGTTCCACACGTACAGACAGAATCTATCCATCTTTAACTGACACTCATAAAGAGCAGTCAAGTCTTTAGTGTGTGGGTATAGTATGAGGAAAACTCCTTTGCCCCAACTTCCCCAAGGGTACAAAATTGACATTTAGGCAAAGAGGTCACCTCTTTTTGAAGCATTTTCTGACAGCCCCAAAGAAGAGTTAGAGGTGTTCCTTCTTTACTGTACTTGGTGTACATTAGTAGAGGGTAGTAACTTGGAGCTTGAATCTTGGCTCTATCATTTAATTAAATGTGTGACCTTGGACAAGTTATTCAACTCTTTGAAGTTTCACTGTCCTCTTTGCTAAAATGAGGATAGCATAAGGATACAAATACTAAAGACGTATGTATAATTATATGCTTATTATATTTTCATTTCTTATGAAATTAAGTAACCTAAAATGATCATTAATGGGAGACTGGTGTATGTCTATACAACAGCAGACTCTGAAGTATATAGTAGGTATAGGAAACATGAGAGGGATGGCACAAAAACAGACACATAGACCAATGGAATAGAATAGAAACCCCAGAACTAGACCCACAAACGTATGGCCAACTCATCTTTGACAAAGCAGGAAAGAACATCCAATGGAAAAAAGACAGTCTCTTTAACAAATGGTGCTGGGAGAACTGGACAGCAACATGCAGAAGGTTGAAACTAGACCACTTTCTCACACCATTCACAAAAATAAACTCAAAATGGATCAAGGACCTGAATGTGAGACAGGAAACCATCAAAACCCTAGAGGAGAAAGCAGGAAAAGACCTCTCTGACCTCAGCCGTAGCAATCTCTTACTCGACACATCCCCAAAGGCAAGGGAATTAAAAGCAAAAGTGAATTACTGGGACTTTATGAAGATAAAAAGCTTCTGCACAGCAAAGGAAACAACCAACAAAACTAAAAGGCAACCAACGGAATGGGAAAAGATATTTGCAAATGACATATCAGACAAAGGGCTAGTATCCAAAATCTATAAAGAGCTCACCAAACTCCACACCCGAAAAGCAAATAACCCAGTGAAGAAATGGGCAGAAAACATGAATAGACACTTCTCTAAAGAAGACATCCGGATGGCCAACAGGCACATGAAAAGATGTTCAGCGTCGCTCCTTATCAGGGAAATACAAATCAAAACCACACTCAGATATCACCTCACGCCAGTCAGAGTGGCCAAAATGAACAAATCAGGAGACTATAGATGCTGGAGAGGATGTGGAGAAACGGGAACCCTCTTGCACTGTTGGTGGGAATGCAAATTGGTGCAGCCGCTCTGGAAAACAGTGTGGAGGTTCCTCAGAAAATTAAAAATAGACCTACCCTATGACCCAGCAATAGCACTGCTAGGAATTTATCCAAGGGACACAGGAGTACTGATGCATAGGGGCACTTGTACCCCAATGTTCATAGCAGCACTCTCAACAATAGCCAAATTATGGAAAGAGCCTAAATGTCCATCAACTGATGAATGGATAAAGAAATTGTGGTTTATATACACTATGGAATACTACGTGGCAATGAGAAAAAATGAAATATGGCCTTTTGTAGCAACGTGGATGGAACTGGAGAGTGTGATGCTAAGTGAAATAAGCCATACAGAGAAAGACAGATACCATATGGTTTCACTCTTATGTGGATCCTGAGAAACTCAACAGGAACCCATGGGGGAGGGGAAGGAAGAAAAAAAAAAAAAGAGGTTAGAGTGGGAGAGAGCCAAAGCATAAGAGACTTTGAGAACTGAGAGCAAACTGAGGGTTGATGGGGGGTGGGAGGGAGGAGAGGGTGGGTGATGGGTATTGAGGAGGGCACCTTTTGGGATGAACACTGGGTGTTGTATGGAAACCAATTTGACAATAAATTTCATATATAAATTAAAAAAAAAAAAAAAAAGAAACATGAGAGGGAAATAGATCAAATGCCAGTAATGGCTAAAAAAACAAAGATAAAATGTTCAAGGAGTGTCGTAAAAATTACACTAGATAATACATACAAAGCAGAGAACCTGTTATGGGCAATGAAAGGGCTCTTAACAGGAAACTCTCAGATATAGCATTGATAAGAAAGAAAGGTTTGCGCCCAAAGCTATTCTGAATTAATTCATTCAATAATTATTTCCTGACCATCTTCTCTGTGTGTCATGCACTGGGCTCAGAGCTAGATACAGATAGGAGTGAAAGAGCTATAATTTCTTACCCTTGTGGAACTTAAAAACTAGTGCAGCAAGATCTCTGTCAATCAAGTGACTATAAATATATGTATATATCTATGTCTATATCTAGACTGTGATTGCTTTTCCTTTGGTCCAATTATCTTTTTGCTAGTACTTCACCAGCAAATCAATGAACCCATTTATGTTCATGGAAATTTCTACTCATCCTCAGTTAAAGATCAGGTTAATTAAAAGACTCAAGTGAAAAAGAAAGAAGGGGTCTGTTTACACAGACATTGAAAATGTATTTTCAGGGAGACCACTGGCACTTCAGATGAGGGTTGGTATCTCTTGATGAGAGAAGGCTGACTTCAGAGCACCTGCTATCTGGATACCAAGAATTCCTTTCTTCAATAAGATGCAATGTAAAACTTATTTCTGATTTTACTATATTCCACTGGCTAATAAAGGTAACATTATTTATACAAATGGAACTAATTATTTGAATAGCAGTTGGTAGTTTATAAAGTTACTTCATATTTGTTAGTTCTTACACTGATCCTTATAAAATCAGGAGAAGTATTCATAATTTCCATTTTTCAGATGAACAAACAGACCCAGAGAGGTGAAGAAACTACCCCAAGATCATGCACAGCTAGTGGGAGATGGGGGTGGGTCCCGTTTCTAGTGCAATTTGTTTCCATTATACTGTGTTTGTCACAGAACTGTCCCAAACTATCAGAAGAATGTAGTGTTAGAATTGGCCTGGCTTCTTACCATTCCTTCTTGAAACAGTGACACAAACCAAATGCAGGATTTACAACAAACTGCCTGCCATCTGATTTGAGTTTCCCCATGATCCCCAGAAAGAGGGACTACTGAGTTTCTTATCTATTATGCAGTCTCTCCAAGATCTACTGACTGTCTAAACTCTAAGTCCTTCTCTGCCAGTTAAATAATAGTTAACGCTATATTTACAAATTCTGACCTTGGCTGGGTCTTACACAGAACAGGTATTCCATACACACAAATTTCATGCCTCCATGCCTTTGCACATGTTCTTCTCTTTGAACAGAATAGTTTTCAGCTCTCTTGGGTATTTTGACAACTCCTATTCTTTTTTCAAGACTCAGATTAAGAAGGGCTTGGAATGCCAAGTTGAGCAGGTTAGAGTTTATCTTGGGAACCAGTAGTCTCTAAAGTCAAGTGTGTACAACCTAGGGTGTTTATATATAGGATAACCTACTTGGGCATAGGAAGAAAATATTACCACTTCTATATTTGTTATCATATATGTTAAAGTTTTATATATGCTGTTGTAGATTTTATAACGTATTATAATATAGTAGCACATGAAGCTGATTTATACATGAATAAGTACCAGATATTCAGAGGGTATGCTAGGTATGTGAAACTTTTATTTATTTATTTATTTTTAAGTTTATTCATTTTGACAGAGAGTGAGCGTGTGCGTGCGTATGCGCAAGTGGGGGAGGGGCAGGGAGAGAAGGAGAGCGAGAATCCTAAGCAGATTCCACACTGTCAGTGCAGAGACCAATGTGGGGCTTGAACTCACAATCCATGAGATCATGACCTGAATCGAAATCAAGAGTTAGACACTTAACCGACTGAGTCACCCAGGCGCCCCTTATTTTTCTGTTAGTAGGAATGCACAATTAAAATTAGAAGACCACTGCTACTGACGATGGAAAACCATCACAAAAGTTTTAATGTGAGGGAATGGCATGGTTAAAAAACTACCTTGGTATCACTGACACTAAATATTCTCAAGCAATTACTGGAAATCCATTTGGAGAATTCAGTGATGGAAAATACTAACCAGGCTGAACATTTTACCAGTTGCTTCAGTGTCAGATCTCGCATGGCAGTAATTGAATTTGTTAGTTACAGAGTGCAAAGTTAAAGGCAAACGATCTGACCCTAAGTCACAGCAAGGGAAAAAAGGGAACACTTGCCTTCTTTCTTGAACTTGTGTCCAAAGTGAACTAGCCTACAGTAGAAGTATGACTTAGTTCTCTTTCTTAGTGGGTACCTTTTATATGCGCTAGAATTATGCTATGTGGTGGCAGGGGGCACAGAGGAGTTCGAGCAGTGATTAGAAGAACTCACAGCCTACTGGAGAAAACTCATGTATACCAATAACTGAAAGAATATTCAAATAACAAATAACTGCAACCAAGGTGCTAAAAGACCAGGACAAAGCACCCATTCTGTCTACGTGTAGGAAGACATATAGGAAGGCTGCAAAGAAGCTGCAAAGTCAAAGAAAATAGGAGTTTGTTTAGTGGACAAAAGGAATAAGAACACTCAAGGTAGAGAGAAGTATGAACAAAGGCCTGAAGGAGATAAGAGAAGGCCATGCTGTTCATATTTAGAAACAGTGCTCCAGGCAGAAAAAACAGCAAGACAAAATCCCTGAGAGGGAAATGAGCTTGGTGTGTTCAGAAACAATAAAGTCAGTGTTTGGAGGACAGTAAACAGAGGGGAGATGAACAGGAGGAGATGAAGTCATAAACATAATAAGGAGCCAGATCAAGTTGGGTCTTATAGACATTTAAGTAGTTTGTACGAGATGAAAAGTCACTGATGGGTTTTAAGCAGAGGTGTGTCAAGGTCTGACTTAAGTTTTCAGAGGATCACAATACAGAGGTTTCTGTATTGCAAACAGACTGAAGGGGAACAAACTAGAAAAATGGGAGGTGATACTCAGAGACTGGATAGGAGATTATAGAAGAGTCATTGGCCCTGGCCTGGTTTAAGGGTGTAGGGTATGACTATAAATAAGTGATCAAGTCGGGTAGAGGATAAGTTTGTGGTTTTTATTTATTTTTTAATTTTTTTAATTTTTTAATTTTTTTAAGATTTTATTTTTAAGTCATCTCCACACCCAACGTGGGGCTCCAAGTCATGACCCCAAGATCAAGAGTCACATGCTCTTCTAATTGAGGCAGCCAGGTGCTCCAAGACTGTTGACCAAAGTCAAGGACCTAAGTTGCTAATAACAGTAAAGTTTGCAAGTGATTTACTCATTTATACTCTTACATGCTTTCTTAAGAGAGAAAGAAAAAAAGTGCTTACTGAACTGGAAATCGTACAAATGAAGTTTTACATATATGAGCATCATATACTGTGTGGACTGCAATGAAAAAACATGAGGTGGACTTACTTGGCTGCTGCTTGCAGACCACAGGCTCTGATTATCTCAACTGAAATAGAGACAGCTCGGGCAGCAAGAACTCCCTCTGCTGTTCTTGGAGTACGCCTGTATTTTAGGCCCACATCCAGTAAACCTTAAGATTGAGGACAAAAGGAAAAAAGAAAAGTTAGTTGGCACAGTGTCTCTTCTACCAAACCCCAAGTCCGGGTCAGACTTGGGGTTTGGTAGACAATCATTAGGATTGCCTACAATCCTAATGAACAATAAGGGGCATGAGCAGTGAGATAATATGTCCATAGCCAGAATCATTTTATATTATTATACTTTAAGATTAATAAAGGTAGAACAAAAGTTACTATTTTCATTTCACATCCAAGAAACTATGGCTCAGAGACTGAACTGCTTGTCAAGATCACACAACTATCAGAGGCAGAACTTAATTCCAGATTTTTTAAACTTCCAGTTATCCTTATAGAATTGAGATGGACTCCAGCCTTTCTTCGTTTTTAAACTTTTCCACACTTACACTTCTATCACCTTTGTACCACTACCACCTGAAACATCCTTTACATGCCATCCTTTTACAAAAATTCTACCTTCGTACATTTCAGAGAAAGCTTTACAAGAGAACAGGGGTGCCTGGGTGGCTCAGTCGGTTAAGCATCTGATTTTGGTTCAGGTCATGATCTCATGGTTTGTGAGTTTGAGCTCTGTGTGGGTATCCATGCTGGGAGCGTGGAGCCTGCCTTGGACTCTCTCTCTCCCTCTCTCTCTGCCCCTCCCTCACTTGTGCATGCATGTGTGCTCTCTCTCTCTCTAAAAAATAAACATTAAAAAAAATAATAATAAAAGGGGAGCCTGGGTGGCTAAGTTGGTTGAGCATCTAACTTTGGCTCAGGTCATAATCTCACAATTTGTGGGTTTAAGCCCCATGTCGGGCTCTGTGCTGACAGCTCAAAGGCTGGAGCCTGCTGCGGATTCTGTGTCTCCCTCTCTCTCTGCCCCTCCACCACTCACACTCTGTCTCTCTCTCTCTCTCAAAATAAATAAAGCATTAAAAAAAATTAAAAATACTAATAATATAAAAATAAATAAAATATATTAAAAAAAAAAACAGAACAAGCTGATCAGTGACAGGAGTAACAACTCAATCTTAACCATGGCAAGATAAAAACCTCCTGTTGTGGCATACTCTCTAGCAAACATAGTAACTTGATTTAGAAGGCTAATTCTAGTTATCTGATGACATACTTGGAGGGCAGGTCATCCTAATGAAGCAATTAGGATGTAATTCAAAAGTCTAAGTTCTAATTAATCTTTTCCAACTTTAAATCCTAACCTCTTCCATCCTTACAGTGAATTCCCAGTTCATGCTAACTGTATTCCACCAATCTCACATCTGCTCATGTTGCCTTGGAATACTAATTCTCTGAATACACCTACACAACACTTAGGATTTATGCTGTGAGGCTTCTTAAATGCTTGCTGAAGTTAAAGGTGAAATGAGACAAACAATAGAGTCCCTGCAAATGTGAATTTTTTAAACTATAGGCAAAATTTGCATACAATACACTTATATATTCATTTTTCTAAGAGAAGGTAGATCATGGTTTTCATCAGATTCTTTTTTTTTTTTTTTTTTTTTTTTTTAAAATTTTTTTTTTTTTTCAACGTTTATTTATTTTTGGGACAGAGAGAGACAGAGCATGAACGGGGGAGGGGCAGAGAGAGAGGGAGACACAGAATCGGAAACAGGCTCCAGGCTCCGAGCCATCAGCCCAGAGCCTGACGCGGGGCTCGAACTCACAGACCGCGAGATCGTGACCTGGCTGAAGTCGGACGCTTAACCGACTGCGCCACCCAGGCGCCCCTCATCAGATTCTTAAAAGGGTCTCACACAATATGAACAGTCACTACTTATAGAGAAAAGGGATATTTACATGTACTGACTTCAAAAGGGAAGGGCAAAACAGTCTTCAATTACCTGATGACTGGTTCCTCAGTTCCTTCCTGTTCTCAAGCCTGGGAGTTAAAGGGAGATTAAAGGTCTGTATTCCCACATCCTCATGGTGCTGCATGGTTACCATGGCACAGATCCTCGATAATGGCAAGGTTCCTCTGGCAACCATCTGGTCTCTCACGTTAGGATAATAGTATCTGTAAGCCACACAAGCACAAGCTGTTGTTGGAAGAATTAGGTGGATAAATTATTCAGTTTGCCCAAGAGATCAGCTTTCGGTATCGAGTTATCTTTGCAGCCTGATTGCTCTGTATTTGTGGTAAACAGCTGTGGTCCAATCTGACTGGATTTATTGCCCATCGTGTGGAGGAAGAGCTTCATAAATTATACTCTATGTTCAGAACAAAGGCCAGCTTCCTACAAGCTTTCTGTTTGGATATCTGCATCTGACTTAGACTGCTGGGAGTAGCCACTTTTACGAACATACACCCTGGTGCCAGTGAAAGTGGTTCCAAATGGAGCAGTACCAATCTCTTCTATGGCTTCAGGCCTAAGTCCCTCAAATTTAAAGCATCCATTATTATCTACTGTACTTCCTTCTCTTGTCAAAACATTCCATTCTTTTTTTTTTTTTAATTTATTTTTTAAATTTACATCCAAGTTAGTTAGCATATAGTGCAACAGTGATTTCAGGAGTAGATTCTTTAATGCCCTTTACCCATTTAGCCCATCCCCTCCTCCAACAACCCCTCCAGTAACCCTCTGTCTGTTCTCCATATTTAAGAGTCTCTTATGGGGGCGCCTGGATGGCTCAGTCAGTTAGGCGTCCGATTTCAGCTCAGGTCATGATCTCACAGTTTGTGGGTTCCAGCCCCGCGTCAGGATCCGTGCTGACAGCTCAAAGCCTGGACCTGCTTCAGATTCTGTGACTCCCTCTCTCTCTGTCCCTTCCCTGCTCATGCTCTGTCGCTCCTTCTCTCTCAAAAATAAATAAAACATTAAAAAAATTTTTTTTAAAGTCTTTTATGTTTTGTCACCCTCCCTGTTTTTATATTATTTTTGCTTCCCTTCCCTTATGTTCATCTGTTTTGTGTCTTAAAGTCCTCATATGAGTGAAGTCATATGATATTTGTCTTTCTCTAATTTCGCTTAGCATAAATACCTTCTAGTTCCAAAACATTCCATTCTTGTATCAGTTTTAAATGAAACCTAAATTCACCTGACTGGTTTTAGGAAAAGTTTCTGGCAAGTAGATGGTACTCTGCCCTAGTTCTGTTGATGCTGCTTCTTATTTTGAATCTATACTCTCTTTGTCACTTCTTGGGCGCAGGGATGCAAAAGAGGCTGAGCCTCTGTATTCATGTCAAGTCTGTTACATGAATGGATTTAAATTTTATAAAGACTACTCTTTTGGTGGTGGGAAGACCAGATTATAAGAAATGGGTTTAGAAGCGGGGAGACCAGTAAGGAGGCTATCAGTAAATTAGGCATGTTATGATGAGGGCCTGAACTAAATAGGGCAGTAATAAGAAAACAAGTGACTAAATATTTAAGAGCAGTAGGAGGTAAAACTGATAGAACTTCACTTCCAAATGTAACAAGTGGTTAGAAGCATGAGATACAACTGCTCTCAAGAGCCTAATAATGTAGCAGATTTAAGTAAAATCTGGAGAAGAGTCACTAATAAGCCAGGTAATATAAAATAGGGTAGAAAGGATTGCTTAGCTTCCTTATAATTCAAGCTACGATGTCAAGGGAAGGATGCTCTATGATTGTGCACTTCCTTTCTAGGCACAAAACTGGTTTCACATTATACCTGCACCAGATTTCAAACTGGACTCCACCTCCAGGCATGGGCCCCTGTGCAGAGAAGACACTCAGCAGAAGCCTTTGCACTGGAACTTCAGCTGGCAACAGGAGAGAGTGATGGTGCTCACTATTAAAGATGGGATCTGGAACACAGAGTGTGGTTGCAGATCTGAAAGGCTTCAAAGAGATTCCTTTGGAAAAGAAAAGCAATTCAGAATAATCCAACACATTTAGTGCTTTATCTGTATGTAGCAAGACAGTATGCTAATATTCAATTTCAATTTTATCCTCACAAAACTCCTGTGAGAAAAACAAAGCAACTATTATTATTCCTACTTAACAGACAGGATAGGACATATTGAAGTTACATAGTGAATCCAAAGGTGTTAGAGTTAGTAGATCATGCACCTGATACCAGAACCTGTATCTTCTATGTTACTTTTATCAAGGTCTATTTCCATAATAGCTATGGTCCCCCAAGGGCCCCATGATAATATAGAAGAAAGAGATCCCTTCATTGCTGGACAATGTCTAAGGGTTGCCATTTCTCCACATCCTTGCCAACACTTGTTAGTTTGATTTTTGTTTTTGTTTTTGCTTAAAAATTATTGCCATCTTGGTGAAAAGAAGTGGTATTCTGTGGTGGTTTTGGTTTTCATTCCCTAAATGACTAATGATGCTGAGTATCTTTTCATGTGCTTATTGGCGCCATTTATATATCTTAAGAGAAATGTCTATTTAGATTTTCTAAATATTTTTTAATTAGATTGTCTTTTTATTATTATTTGTAAGAGTTCTTTATATATTCTGGATACAAGTACCTTATTTTAACCCTAAAATCAATACTGGCAGTGCTTTTGCAGTTATATGTGGACATACTCAGAATGCCAAAAAAATCTGAGCCACCTGACTTGATCATTCCCAACTGAGCTAGAACAAGGGGACACTCTGCTTTCTTGTTTTAGCTCTCAGAGATGAGACAATGGAAATGGTAGGGGGTAGTGTAGTGTAGTGTAGTGCAAGAATATCTGGCTCTGGGGCCAGTTGGATGGGGTCTGAATGCCAACCATGTTATTGTTACTGGGGCAGCCTCAGTCACTTAACACTTCTCTCTTTTGTAAAATAAAGAAGATAGAATCTACTAGGATAAGTTGTTTTAGGATTTACAACTATGATCTATGTGAGATATATATGTACATATTTCTCCTAAGAGCAATGGTTCAGTATTCCCTAATTCAGTGTTTCACGCTGTTATGTTATGTAGAATGTAACTACCTTGAATAATGAGAATCAATTGTATATGTATGGATGATAAGAGTGACCAGGCAAAATATAAATAATGGGTGGGATCTAGGTAAAGGGTATATAGAAGTTTTTTGTACTATTTTTGTTAACTTTTCTGTAAATTTGAAATCATATCAAAATAAAAAGTTACAAAAAACAACATAAGAAAGGAAAAATTAAAACTTAGCCCATCTTCTGTACTACCCAGGTAAGACTCGAAACATTTAGGAACTCAAAATTCACTCAGGGAAAAAAAAAAAATCCTAAGTATAGCCAATTAAAGAACCATACAAGAATGAGAAACCCTAACCTCCTAAACCTACCGTTTTCAAGGAACTCAGGTCCTTTTAGCACACTGGATTGAGAGTCTTGAACTGGAAAGTAGTACTGGACATAACAATCTGCTTCTCCCCAGACTGTTGCCTGAAGAGGGGCTAGCCCTTTAACGCTCTCTACGTGGAGCTCAAAGTGATGCTCCATCAATCCATTTCTTTGGTCCTCTGCCTATTAAATGAAACAGAGATACTGGTGAGCTTTAAAGAAAAAAATATTCTTAGAATATTCCTGCTTCTCTACAAAATCTGAGTATAGATGAAGAAATAGGCATAATTAGCTGATACTAAAACAGATACTTAATTCTCATTGTGTATAAATCTCACAACTGCTCACTGTAATCAGATCCAGCTGGATTTACTCTAGACTGTGAGCCTAGGTCAATATTAGGAAATCCACAAATGTTTCAGTGCATTAAATAAAATAAAGGAAAGAAACATGACTATCTCAATAAATGCTAACAAGGTATTTGATAAAATTCAATCAGCTCCTGATTCTTAGTACATTAAGAATAGGACACATTAAGAATATCTTCTTGTATAAAGAATACATATGTGAAGCAAACAGGTATTAATTTACTTACTATTTTTAATGAAGGTTGGAATAACACCAAAACTACTCATTAATGGTAAGGACTAGTCAAGGAGGTCGTGAATATACCATTACTGAAAGTAACTACTACTGATAACAATTTAATGTTTTTATTATTTACTATAGCCAGGCACTGTACTAAGCCTTTGACTTGTAGTAGTTAATTTAACATGTATAGCCAACAGGAGTGGAATAAGGGTTTGAACTCAGGTAGTCTGACTCTAGAGCCAAGGCTCTTTACTTCTACTCTATACAGCCTCGACAGACACTAGACAACTGATAACTGGGAATATTCAAAGGGGGGATTCAGGACTCAGATAAAATTGTATGATGTATATGTGTTTAACATTCTAACCATTAATCCCATGAATCTGGAACAGATTGCATAAGGTCTTTGCTTTATTTATCAGCAGTATCTGCTCCAAAACCTTCCTCAGGGAAACAGAAAACTTTCATTTTGATTCCCCAGAAAAGAAAAACAATCTCAGCAGCTACTTAATTTGGCCATACAGTATTACAGTAATAATTCAGTTCTGTAGATGCTGAAATGGATGAGGGACATGAGTATAGGAAGAAAAACAATTTATTTATAGATATCTAATCTTTCAGAGAGTTCTTTTATGCTCATAATGAGTAACATTTTCTAACTTTTGGTATGGAATTTAATGAAAACTGAGTCTACACTGCAAAGTGAGGGCCATATATAATACCTAAAATAGACTTAGGAATATCATAGATAAGTTTTCTGTGTTTGTGCTTTTATGTCATTGTCAAATTTAAAAAGCTACTATTATCTATTGGTAGACACTAGTATCTAATAGAAACAGTAAAGAAAAGTTTGGAGTTCATAACATACAAATAAACAATAATCTACTCATAAGACATTTTCCTAATAGTTCTTTCTCTGTCATAGACATCACATTTGTCATTCAGATTCAGATTAGAAAATATAACATATTTAAATCATGTGGAAACTGAGATTTGGCTATGCTAGTAAAGACACCAAAGGTAAGATAACAGTAGGACATGACACAGTAGAATGAAGACTGGACTTTGAGTCAGAAGGCCTGTGTCTGAACAGTGATTTTCTCATTCTTAGCTATGTGACCCTGGACAAGTAACATAACCTCTTTGATTCTGTTTCATCACTTAAAAAGAGAATGAAAATGACTCACCTCATGTAGTGTTAGGGAAATAAACATGAAAAAGTGTATCAATGTGCTTTCTCAATTGTCCAACACTGTACAAATTATTTTTAAGAATTTTCTGGTAGAAAAGCAAGGAACTTCACTACAACTTTCCAACTGGATTTGGCTGAGAAACAGAGTAAGATTTGCTGGCTTACATTTGGAATCATTCTCAACCTTCTGCCCCATTTTTCCCCCCTTGATTATCTTTAAAAAAAATTTTTTTTTAATGTTTATTTATTTTTGAGAGAGACAGAGACAGAATGTGAGCGGGTTAGGGGCAGAGAGAGAGAGAGACACAGAATCTGAAGCAGGCTCCAAGGCTCCGAGCTGTCAGTACAGAGCCCGATGCGGGGCTTGAACTCACGAGCTGTGAGATCATGACCTGAGCCGAAGTCGGATGCTCAACTGACTGAGCCACCCAGGCACCCCTGATTATCTTTTTTTTAATTAAGACTTTTTAAATGCAGTTTTACATTCACCCCTATTTTTTAAAAGGCAATTAATTAACCGTTAGTGAATTAGAGGATTAAGAGGTGGCTGTCCAATTAGAGTTTCTTTATAGATTCAAAAAGCTCAGAGGAACACAGATATACATTTAAATCATAAAAAATAAATAATTCCTTTAATCTACAGCAAGTATTAGGGTGCAAATATGTTTCTTTTCACTAATGAAATAATGATCTGGGGCAATGGTTTCACTAAAACATGCAAGATAAAATGAGATTATGGAACTTAAAATTTGTCAGAACAATAGATCTCATGCTCTCACCACACACACCAAAAGGTAACAAGGTGAAGTGACTGATAACGTTAATTGGCTTCATTATGGTAACCATTTCATAGTGTTACATATATCAAAACATCATGTTGTATACCTTAAAATGAGATTATGGTTTTTATAAATAATCAAGTGGTTAGTGACTACCATAGTAACAGATGCTATAGACGGCTGGTCCAGAAAATGGGCTGGCCTAGGGCTGAAGGGTGGAAGTGTTCCTTCTTCATTCTTTAATCTTTGTAGTGCCATTATCTGATCTGAAGAACCCATGGCTAAAAAGACGCGAAGACTCCCATTTTGGTGGCCTGAGAACACATCAATCACAGGCATGTAGCTGTCAACAGCAACAACTGGGTACTGAGCATCAAGCAGCAGGCGAGAAATTTTGGGATCTCTAGAGGGAGAGAAAGTATGAATGAGCAAATGATAACCATCAATCATGTCTCAGTGTTGCTGCTGCATTTCCTACTTGGCTTATTTTCTCAGTTTGTTAAAAATGGGTCTACAGCTAGAAAAGTAATAGTGGTCTGAAAAAACATCATTCTACCGTAACTCATCAAATAAAAATTCCCAGGCAGATAAGTTCTAACGTAGCAATCTGAAAGCAGGGAATGTGTCTGATTTATCTCTGTTATCATCATGACCCCAAGCCCAGCATCTGGGACTGAGAACTATCCCAGTACAAGCTTATTGAATTGCATTATTTTACAGTGTGGTCAACTTGAAAAAGTATGGACTTTGGTGTCTGGCAGATAAGACTTGGATAATATTACCGATAACATCTTCCATCTATAATCCTTCTAACACTGCAAAGGTTGATATTATCCACTATTAACAGATTAAAAAAGTCCAAATGCTCATCAGACCATGCTAAATCTTAGCTCTGCCACTTAATTGTTGGATGACTCTAAGTAATCAACTTAACATTTCTAAGTCTGTTTCGTCTTCTGTAAAATGTAGGTAATAAAACTTCCTCAAAGGGAAGTTAGGACTAAGTTGAGGAAACAAATATAAAATACCAACTACAATACTTAGTACACAATAAGTGCTAAGTACCTGGTAGCTATGATTATTTTATGCTCTGTCAGCAAAGAATGGGGTCTAATGAAATGAGAAGGGAAGGGAAATACCAGACTACACTAATATCACAAGCAAAAAAAGGGGAAAAAGCCAAAGCCTACAGCTGACAGTGGCATGATTCCAGTAGCACTCCTTAGCCTGACCATGCTCTCCAGTGCTACCATCATAAGTATTTCACTATTCACAGAAGGCATACCCATTTATTTTCTCAGTGGATTGTCACAATTGTGCCACAAGGGAGACAGGGGGTCTATCATCACCCTCATTTTACAGATGATGAAAACAAAGCCAGAGAGGTTGATTTTTCCAAGTCAAAGGACAAGCTTCCTCATTTGTAAAAAGGGGATAATGATAATACTTCCTGGGTTATAGGAAGGCTCACATGAAACGGTGCACACTAACGTGTTCTCTGTAAAATGTAAAACACAACATTTAAAACACAGCACCATGAGAAAGCTCTTAGGAAAGAAGTCAGTGCTAAAATAATTAAAAATCAGTACCTTGAACCAAAACAAAAAATTAACTGTAGTGAGGACAGAAATAACCGCCAGATAAATCAATACCCAACTGAGTGATAAGTGAGGTACAGTGATCAAATCTGTAGGTCCAAAAGACAATACTCAGTAGAGAAATCATGCAGATAGCTGATGGGAATAATCATCATGTTTTTGTGACAGAGATAAACCATTAATTTTGTGAGGTGATAACCTCTGGTAGTAGAGCTTCTTGGTGAAGCAGTAGAACTCTCTGGGTTCTAAGCCTGGTTCTACTACTTACAATATATATAACAAGTTATTTAAATCCTCTGTGCCTCTGTTAACTCATCTGTAAAATAGGGGAAATAAAAGTTACCTGCCTTAGAAAACTGTTGTGAGGATTAAATGACTTGATGTATGAAAGGTTCTTAGCATAGGGCCTGAAACATGGTAAGCAGTATCTGTGAACTGTTTTAACATAGAAAGAGCAGCCACTGTGGCAACACTGAGAAAAGTCCTCCAAGGTATTATTGGGCTAGTCATGTTTGCAAACCCAAAGAATTCCTCTTCAGTCCAAACAAAGTTAAAGATGTAAAGTAAAGAATACTCCAAAAGATCCTATTTACTTGAATGACACGTAAAACTGATGGAGGGGGAGTTTCACCAGCCCGAGCAACTTGTCCGGTCCTGGGCTCTGCACCTTGTTCCAAGTTTCAATTACCATCACATTGTTCTTCAGCCTTTCCAGGTATTTGGAAGACAGAGAGACAGGAATCACCTGGGGAGAGGAACAATCAAAAAAACAACACAAAAACCAACACCTGAGAAAAAGGATCAATTTATACTTTTATTCAACAAGTACTAACTGAAAGCCATTCACAGTGCTAGGAACTGAAGACATTAAAATAAAACCCACTCTGTATTCTCAAGAGAAGCTAGTCTGGTGTAAGAGACCAATTAAGGCCAAATACAAAATGGTAATAGTTCTCTGATGACAAAGGTCACATAGGTGGGGCTTTGAGGACACAGACATATCAATGACTGCGCCTGCCTGCCTCATCCAAGCCTTTCTAAGGCAAAATGACCTATTTGTAAATCCCTGCGGAAAGACAGATGTTTCTGAAAGAAAGATGGCTACTGACTAGACAAGGGTTGAGCACCTAATCAAAGGGCAGCCAGCCCACTGGTTGGATGCAATGGCCTAATGCAAAAAGCTCTGCCCAATCTTCTGCATTGGTAAATAACAAGTCAACTGTTCATTTGGATTTCCAATGTAAAATTATTTGAGAACTGGCCAGCCAGCTGGTAGATGAAAGAGAAAGAAAAGTCACGAAGAGAAGCAGAGATCTGCAGCCAAGAGCGAGTCTGTTTCCTTAACGGCAGAATGAAGGGCCCACCAATTTGAAGTGACCTAAGCTGCAGTATAACTGCATCAGCAGAGAAGAGATAAGCCCCATGATGAAATCAATAGAACAAGAAAGGAAAAAGGGTGAAATCAGAAATTAGGTAAGGCAAGATGACAGGAAGACACCAGAAGAGCAGAGATCCTGAGCAGACCTACTTTTGTATCCATCTAAGAAACTCCAATTACATAAGGTACCTGAGCACATTTCTGTTCTGTGAAACTAAAAAAACTAAAACATAGCGACCTAACCTACAAAGGAGAGATTTCAGAGAAAGCTGCTGGCAGAAAGTAACACTAAATTCTTAGGGATAAGCAGAATAAAGTTAACTTGTCTAAAAAGCTCTACCTAATAGGAGTCATGAAGGGTGAGAAGGAAATGTAAGGCAGAGGAAAAGCACACGAAAAGACACAGAGGTAGGGAAAAAGAACATTTAGGAAACTGCAAGTAGCTGAGCATAGCTGGACTATCTAGTGTGAAGGGAAGAGTGACAGGAGTAGAGACTGGAGAAGTACAGTCAGGCAGTTGTTAAATGGGCTTATAGTCCAAACTAAACATCTTACCTACTCTGAAGGCTATGGGGAATTAGTGAAAAGTCTAAACCAGGGGAATAAAATACTCAGGTTAATATTTTAGAAAGATCATTCCTATTGGTACAAAAAGGAATGGACATGGAGAGACCAGAAACAGACTAGACTGAAGGCTATCTGGAATGAGAAAGAGGGCCTGAATGAAAGCAGTAGCAGTCGGGTTGAGTGGGAGGATTTCGTCTGGAGAATGAAGTTTGCAGCATCTATTGGATTTGGTGAATAATTATGTAATAAAGAATCAAGGATACCTTTCAGGTTCTGCTCGGGTTTCTGAGTAGATTACAATATGAATTAGGGCAGATAGGAGGAGGAGGAACAGATCTGGAAGGAATAATAAATTCAGATTCAGACACATTTGAATTCCTTCTTTCATTTATATACCTTTACTGAATACCTGTGATATGCCAGGCCGTGCATTAGGTGCCAAGTGTAAAGTGCTTTTGAGACATTTGGGAATGATGACCAGCAGTTACATAGAGAGATCAGAAACCTGAGGGAATGTCTGGCCTACATGGAAGTATAGATTTGGAAGTTATCTTCATAAAAATAATAGATGAAGCTTTGGGAGTGAAAGGAGTGACCATGGGAAAAGCGGGTTGGTTTGGAACAGCACCAAGAATAAAAGTAATGCAGAGGAGTACCAGTAATTAAAGGTAAAAGAAAGGGAGAAAGAAGTGCTGGGGCCACCACTCGTTTCCTAGTTTTCCTGCTGTCCCAAAGACCAAAAAAGAGCTGTTGTTGATTCAGGAAGAAAATAAGAGAGTGGAGTTACAAAAATCAAGAAAGGAAACTATTTTTTTTTTTAAAGTTTGTTTATTTTGACAAAGCAAGAGAAGAGAACATAAGCTGGGCAAGGACAGAGAGAGGGGGGTGGAGAGAGAGAGTCCCAAGCAGGCTCTGCACTGTCACCACAGAGCCCAATATAGGGCTCAACCTCATAAACTGTGAGATCATGAACTGAGCAAAAATCAAGAGTCAGACATTTAACCAACTGAGCTGCCTAGGCTCCCCAAAACAGGAAATAATTTAAGCAATAGCATCAAATTCTACAGAGAAATCAAGCCAGATAAGTATTAAAACAAGTAGAGGAATAAATTAGAGAAAAAATTAAAAAAACAAAAAGCTTGGAGATACAGAAAAGAAAGGGGAAAGTTTAGTTCTAGAGGAAGGATAAAGGAATAGAATTCAGAACTCAGGCAAAAGAAACAGTGGGAAACCACAACAATTGAGACAGAAGAAAATGAAGCCACAAAAAGTTTTAAAATGTTGATAGTGTCTTTTCCTCTTCCCATCCCATAGTGGGAATGGATCTGCACACCAGCTAATTACAAAGGTCTCTCCCAGTCTGAACATTCTAGGTTTCCTTTATAATGGAATTATGATTTGGGAAACATACTTGTCTCCCACCTCCATATAGCCCTAATAGATATAGAAGGTTAAGATATGTACAAAGTTACCTGAGAAAAGTTGAAGACTGGTTGTGTTGTGCCCCATGCGATGATAGATCTGGTGACTTCCTCTGTGCTGAAAAGTTTGCAATTTAAATAAACATTGCATGGCGGAGGTTTGTCAGATTCTCCAGTAATGAAATCTTTCCCATCGGCCACCATCAACAGCACATGCAACAGCAAAGCACTCTCTTTTGTTGACCCATCTGTCTGATTTGCTAAATTGTGAGAGGCTGGCACAGCCATGAAGGTTGAAGGATTTGGCACAACAGGGCTTGGTGACTTTGGGTTGGAGAGTATCAAATTCTGTACTTTCTTTGCAACTTCTTCGTGAATTTGATTTAGGTTCTCTGGATTTTTAGTACAGGTAACATGTTGACCAGGTTCTGATAATGTCTTATCTGGACTTGTAAGAGTACAAAGTGGGCCATGTTGGGTGCTGTTACGTAATTTAGTATTCACACAAGTGAAATCCTTGTTATGTATAACAAGCTCCACAGTTACCTATAAAAACAAAAGGAAGAGAGTTAGTGGGCCTTCCGAAATCAGAATCAGAATTTTGGAGCTAGAGGCAAATCAGATTATTAGAAAGTAATTAACTCATTCTCAAATACCATAATAGTAGGAACACTAACAGTCTGTATATACATTACCTTATCAGGATTAAGAAAAGCTAGACAGATGATTTGTCAACAATATAAGCTGAGCCTAGAACATCATCTTGTGCCAGAAAATAAGGATGTGCTCAGAAAAGGATGCAGACATATCAAAAGAACATAGAATTCAGTCAAAGGAGCTCACATGGGCCAAATCTGGGACAATTTGAACATCAAAAAGAACAATAATAGTAATGGACAATAACACTGAATAATGTAAAAAACCATGAGTCTATACCGATATAAACAAACATGGGAGAAGGGACAACTCTTCTGTATAGTAGAATGCAATTAGTAAATACATAAGGAATGGAGGAGTTAGAAAATCATCATCTTACAATCATTACAGTAATAAGTGATTCAGGTAAACCACAGTGGAAGACATTCTACACATAAAAGGTCTCACTTAAAAAAAAATCAAAGTACTGAAAGACAAAGAAAGGTTGCAAAACTGTTCTAGACTAAAGGAGATTAGAGAGACACGACAAATGTAATGGATAATCCTGGAATGGAAAAAAAAATTCTTTATATGGAAGTATTGGCACAATTAGTGAAACTTGCATATGGACTACAGACATTATCAATGTTAACTCTATTTTTATAATTGTACAGTGTTTTGTATAATGTTCTTGTTCTTAGGAAATATAAGAATTTAGGGGGGAAAGAGGCATGACGTCTATAACATATTCTCAAATTCTTCAGAACAAAAATTGTGTGTGGGTGTGGGGGAGAGTGCATAGGGAGACAAAGAAAGACAGGAAGAAAGGGAGAGACAGGAGGTAGATAATTATAAAGCAAATGTGACAAATGTTAGTAATTGGGGAGTCTAGGTAAAGGGTATGTGAATTCTTTGTTCTATATTTGCAATTTTTCTCTAAGTTTGAAGTTATTAGGGATAAAGGGGACTTACTGTTCCCTTTATTTAAAATCTACAGCAAAGTTATTTCACTCTATTGAATACGGACAGCAATCTATCTATAACAGTACTTCTCTCAACAGAACCAGGACAGAAACAATTTCTAGTCCATCAGTTCTATTAATTCCTCTTTTCTGGTTTTAACCTTGCAGTCCAGAATGAATGAGGCAAACAGAAAATAAAATTTTGATAGGGGAAGAGTAATGTGATATTAATTTTTTGCAATGACAATCACACAAGTCCTTAAAACTAACTGGTATTTATTATCAAGAAGACCAGGAAGGGGGCAGAGAGGGCTTTCAAGAGGAGGCAGCAGCGTGAAAATCAAGATTAAAAGCATGGAGGTATGAACCATCATGATACCTTACTAATTCTTTACATAGTTTGATATGGCTACTGGTAAGGAAGCTGCAAGTGGTATGTTAGGGCCACATAGTGAGCCCTGTATTTTATCTTTTGGATAATGGAGAGCCATGGAAATGACATGGGTATGGCTGTGATAATTAAAAAAAGATGTTTTTTTTATAAAAAAAATTTTTTTTTAATTTTCTGAGAGACAGGGTGAGACAGAGCATGAGCAGGGGAGGGGAAGAAAGAGGGGGAGACCAGAATCTAAAGCAGGCTCTAGGCTCTCAGCTGTCAACACAGAACCTGACGTGGGTCTTGAACTCACTAACCATGAGATCATGACCTGAACTGAAGTCAGAAGCTTAACTGACTGAGCCATCCAGGTGCCCCTGGCTGTGATTTTAAAAGCTCACCAGGACAATAAGACAAAGCCATACTGAAGCTACACATTCAAATTCTGCTACCTAAGAAATCCTGCAGCTTCTTAATACAAGGAAAGAACCCTCTCTCCAACGAATTATATATCAGAATTCATTCCACCAGGCCACAAACTCAGTCACTTCTCTCCTTGTTCCCTCTCACTACTCTAGTTCAAGCCATCAATTATCTCTTTCCTGGACTAATTCAACAGTCTCCCTATTTTTCTTCTTGCCCCCCACAATCTACAGTCCACAGTTATCTTTTAAAAATGTAAATCAGGGGCACCTGGGTAGTTCAGTCGGTTAAGCTTCCGACTTCAGCTCAGGTCATGATTTCACGGTTTGTGGGTTTGAGCCCCACATCAGGCTCTGTGCTGACAGCAAGGAGCCTGCTTGAGATTCTCTCCCTCTCTCTCTGCCCCTCCCTGACTCACACTCTCTCAAAATAAATAAACTTAAAAAAAAAGTCAATCAGATGTTTTTCTCATACTTCAAAGTCCTTTCGTGGCTCTTACGATAAAATCTACACTCTTTATGCTGACCTACAAAACTCTGAATGATATGGCTACTGAGTGCCTGTCCAATCTTACTCTCTACCATTCTCCTTCTTGGCTCACTATTATATGGCAACATTCTTGCTTTACGGCCTTTGCCTGTGTTATTCCCTTTCTCTGGAATGATCTTTCCTCTGCTTTTTACTTGGTGGCCTCTTCTCCTTCTTCATATCATACCTAAAATGCTACTTTCTTGGAGAGACCTTCTCTGACCACCATCGTCTATTTCCTCCCAGGTATTCACTATTATATCATACTGTTTATTTTCTTCACAGTAATTCTGCTGCCCTATTTTTTTTTCAACATATGAAATTTATTGTCAAATGGGTTTCCATACAACACCCAGCACTCATCCCAAAAGGTGCCCTCCTCAATACACATTACCCACCCTCCCGTCCCTCCCACCCCCCATCAACCCTCAGTTTGTTCTCAGTTTTTAAGAGTCTCTTATGCTTTGGCTCTCTCCCACTCTAACCTCTTTTTCTTTTTCCTTCCCCTCCCCCATGGGTTTCTGTTAAGTTTCTCAGGATCCACATAAGAGTGAAAACATATGGTATCTGTCTTTCCCTGTATGGCTTATTTCACTTAGCATCACACTCTCCAGTTTCATCCACGTTGCTACAAAGGGCCATATTTCATTCTTTCTCATTGCCACGTAGTACTCCATTGTGTATATAAACCACAATTTCTTTATCCATTCATCAGTTGATGGACATTTAGGCTCTTTCCATAATTTGGCTATTGTTGAGAGTGCTGCTATAAACATTGGGGTACAAGTGCCCCTATGCAGCAGTACTCCTGTATCCCTTGGGTAAATTCCTAGCAGTGCTATTGCTGGGTCATAGGGTAGGTCTATTTTTAATTTTTTGAGGAACCTCCACACTGTTTTCCAGAGTGGCTGCACCAATTTGCATTCCCACCAACAGTGCAAGAGGGTTCCCATTTCTCCACATCCTCGCCAGCATCTATAGTCTCCTGATTTGTTCATTTTGGCCACTCTGACTGGCGTGAGGTGATACCTGAGTGTGGTTTTGATTTGTATTTCCCTGATGAGGAGCGACATTGAGCATCTTTCCATGTGCCTGTTGGCCATCCAGATGTCTTCTTTAGAGAAGTGTCTATTCATGTTTTCTGCCCATTTCTTCGCTGGATTATTTGTTTTTCGGGTGTGGAGTTTGGTGAGCTCTTTATAGATTTTGGATACTAGCCCGTTGTCCTATATGTCATTTGCAAATATCTTTTCCCATTCCGTTGGTTGCCTTTTAGTTTTGTTGGTTGTTTCCTTTGCTGTGCAGAAGCTTTTTATCTTCATAAGGTCCCAGTAATTCACTTTTGCTTTTAATTCCCTTGTCTTTGGGGATGTGTCGAGTAAGAGATTGCTACGGCTGAGGTCAGAGAGGTCTTTTCCTGCTTTCTCCTCTAAGGTTTTGATGGTTTCCTGTCTCACATTCAGGTCCTTTATCCATTTTGAGTTTATTTTTGTGAATGGTGTGAGAAAGTGGTCTAGTTTCATTCTTCTGCATGTTGCTGTCCAGTTCTCCCAGCACTATTTATTAAAAAGACTGTCTTTTTTCCATTGGATGGTTCTTTCCTGCTTTGTCAAAAATTAGTTGGCCCTACGTTTGTGGGTCTACTTCTGGTCTGGTGCCCTATTTTAACAAAAGTGCAAGAGGAGAGGCCCTGATTTTCTTATTCATGCTAGCCAGTGATGGATGCTCTGTAAATACCTGACTACCTGAATGTATATCTATGTACCTTAAGGGGGCCAAGTGGAGTCTGACCATTTTCCTGTCGCACTGGAAGATGGTTACTGAAAGAAAGCAACTCAGACTGAATGACACTTCGTAAAGGCATTGATGCAGATCCAATGACTTCTGGCTGAGAGAAGGAAAGAAAAAATTCAGGTTAACTAAAGACAAGCCACGGGAGATTTTAACTGAAGTGACAACATAGGACAGCTTAGAAGAGAACCCATGCTTTATGAAGTAAATAGCTTAACTATTTGGCAAAGGCAACTTTAAGTGGGAATCTATATTCTGTCATATTTTGGTCCCCATTCTGGGTTTTATTACTTCTCCCTGGAAGATTATAGAGAGTTTCATAAGTCACCAAGAGTTTGGAAGATTATTTTTTTTAAGAGTTAATGCTTTACAAAAAGTTTTCAACTTCACTAATAAAAATAAAAAAATAAAATTTAGATGATACAAATTTTTGCCATTAAGCTAGTAAAATTACAAAACTTAATATATCTCATGCTATCAAGGTTATGGAAAAACAGAGGCTATCGTATGTGTGAAGCTGGGAATACAAACTGGCAACATACTTCTGGACTGCAAATTTGGCAATAAAAATATTCACTCCTTTTTTTTTAAAGTTTATTTATTTACTTATTTTGGGGGGAGGGAGGAGCAGAGAGAGAGGGAGAGAGAGAACCCCAAGCAGGCTCTGCACTGTCAGCTCAGAGACTAATGTGGGGCTCAATCTCATGAACTGGGAGATCGTGACCTGAGCCAAAATCAAAAGTCAGACATGCTCAACCGACTGAACCACTCAGGTGCCCCTTAAAAATTTACTCTTTTGGGGTGCCTGGGTGGCTAAGTCAGTTAAGTGTCTGACTTCAGCTCAGGTCATGATCTCACGGTTCGTGGGTTCAAGCCCCGCATCAGGCTCTGTGGTGACAGCTCACAGCCCAGGGCCTGTTTCAGATTCTGTGTCTCCCTCTCTCTCTGCCCCTCCCCCACTCGCTCTCTGTCTCCCTCTGTCTCAAAAATAAGCATTAAAAAAAAAAATTAAAAAATATACTCTTTAGCTTAGTAATTGCTTCTGGGAATTTATACTAAAGAAATAAGAAACACATAAAAAACTTACACACAAATATATCTTAAATATTTAAATGTCTTAAAAATTAACAATTAGAACTAGAGGTCCAATAATCAGGAATTATTAATTATAGACCATACTGCTACAATGCAATAATATGTAGCCATTAAAATGATGTTTACAAAAAGTCTGAAATAATATGACCAATATCTGTTTTGATGCTTGGTAAAATAGGGTATTAAGTTATATATAGTAAATCTTCAAATATTTATAAAGATAATGTTAAACTTTTTAAAAAGTAGGATAAACGCTGTATACAAAGTTATCCTAATACTGCCAAAGATTTACACATGTATTGTATTCATTTGGAAAAAGCAAAGGGAAAACAAATATTAACAATAGTTATTTCTTGGCGATGGGATTATAGACAATTTTTGCTTTTCAAAAATATTTTTTCAAGTTCTCTGCAAAACACATGTATAATTCTCTTATTAGAAAGAAGTCATTAGCTAGATGATTCAATGTAAATATACTGAAATGTTTACAGAGGTTGTCTTGAGGTTGTAGAATTATCTTGTATTATTTATATCCTCTGAAAAAACAAAAAAACCTCAAGCTATATTCCTCATGCGATCCATACCAAAGAAGAGGTCAAAGATTAAAAAGGCTACTGTTTAACAAAAAACTGTTCATGACATAGTTTATTGATTTATGTTGTGCCAACTGCAAGTGCATTTGATAAACTTGGAATAAGCTGGTCAAAACTGCTATCCACATTGTATTTTCTTGGATCTCTACATATTCTGCCTGGAAATAGGAAATAGAGTCTTAAATTAAGGCTAATAACCTATATCAATCTAAGTAGTCACCTCTCTGTAAGCAGGGAATACAGTAAAAAGGTTAAGAACTTAGGATCTGAAGTCAGAAAACTTGAGATGGAGTTCTGCCTGGCTTTGTCTTTTATTAGCTTGTGTGATCTTAGACAAGTTACTAAACTTCACTAAATCTCAGTTTGTCTGTAAAATAAAGATAATAATGTACCTAATTCACAGAGTTGTAATGATTAAATTTGATAGTGTGTTCGTGTAGTGCTTTTAGCATATCTGACTTATAACAAATAGTAAACAGAAATTAGAAATAAGTTATTAGTGCCGTTTGAGCCTGGAGAAATTCCTAGTTTAGGTAGGAATATAATTTTAAGTATGCTCTAATTCCTTAGTATAAATGGTAAGGCAAAGGTTAAAAAGACTTGAGATACCTTTTTCTGTGGGGTTTTCTTTGTGTAAATTTGGAAAGTGAGGTTGGAATTCCACCAGTGTTCTATCATTGGGCCACCAAACTGTACTGGAAACACAGATCGCTGCTGGAATTTCACCACTGTAAGGAGAATCAAACACATAAGCACATGTCAGGCTACCAACTAGAGCCATCATCAATCCATGCTTTGACACCACCCACCCACCTCCTTTTTGATCTAAAATCTCTAGAAATCTAGTCCGTGTAATTTCCTAAAGGTGTTAGTGTTATAGGGATTTAAGGAGCAGATACAAAGAGAAAACCCTAGGTATGACACATGGAAGATAAGCAGTGCTATGTTGCTCTAGTTTTGCTATGAGAAATTCATGTCAAGCACATGAGCACAGGATGCGAAAAAAAGAGATCTTCACTGGGTGTAAGGTAATATGGTTTATTGTTTTTAAAAGACAAGTTGGTAAGCAGTATAACAAAAGAAGGGGGTGGGCTGGAGGTGGGACAATGAGGGATAAATGAAGAGAACTGAATCAAAAAGTGTAACAACAAAAATGAGTTTAGTTTCTGGCTGAAGACTAGGGGAGGGGACTCCTACTATCATATTCACACAGGGTGCCAGGTACTGATGTTACTTGGCAGTGTTGTTAGGCAGGGTAAAGCTGTCTCTTAGATGGAAGGGAAGGGGTTTCTGCTGTAATAACAAGTGTAAATGGGATAATGTAGTATTTGAGTTTGTGCTCACTGCTATGGGGCTTTAACAGATTTAAAAAAAAAAAAAGGAATCTGGGATTAGAATCAAAGAATGTAAGTTCCAGCTCCAGTTCTGTTACTTGCTAGTGACCACCTCAACCACAATTTACCACCTGTAAAATGATCTTCCTGTTCATTCACTTCTATACTCTTAAAATGGATGTGGAAAACCTTCACAAGGCCCAGTTACAGAGAGACTTGCTACCTCTGGTATTCATTCAAACTGCTCATTTTGGTCTACTGATCAATTTTATTCATCTTTGCCATCATTTTTTTAACTTTATTTTTTCTATGTTCTTAAAAACTTTTTAAAAATAAAACGTTTATTTTTTAACATTTATTTATTATTTAGAAACAGAAAGAGGCAGAGCATGAGCATGGGAGGAACAGAGAGAAGGGGGAGACACAGAATCTGAATTAGGCTCCAGGCTCTGAGCTGTCAGCACAGAGCCCGATGTGGGGCTCAAACTCACAAACCAAGAGATCACGACCTGAGCCGAAGTCAGAGGATTAACTGACTGAGCCACCCAGATGCCCCAAGAAAAAAAATTTTTTTTAAGTTATTTATTTTGAGAGAGAGTGCACACATGTGCGAGTTGGGGAGGGGAAGAGAGACAGAATCCCAAGCAGGCTCAGCACTGTCAGCACAGATCTCAGCACTATGATCCTAAGCCAAAATAAAAAGTCAGATGCTTGACCAACTGAGCCACTCAGGCGTCCCTCATCTTTGCCATCTTAATTCTTGACTCTGTATACTTCTCTTGGTACTCATAAACAGGATCTGGGTCTTCTAATCTGGATCCACACAGGAACTGTAAACAAAAGGTCTGGACCCAGGAAACCCACACCCAAGAGACCAGTTTCCCCGATTTTCCTACCAGGAGAAGGGAAGTAAGACAACACCCATAGCTCATCAGTGTGCTGAAAGGACTGAGGTAATAGATGAAAAAGCACTGTGGATACCAAAAAGTCTTTTTTGTACAAACAAAATTGTAGATTTTTCCTCACCATCTAGGTACATTTTTAGCACTATATTATCTTAACTGTTTCTAAAGCTTGTGTCTTTGTTTTCACCACCATAAAAAGCGAGTTAGGTAACAATGGAAAAAGAAATCACGTAAATAAATTGCTAAACAATGTCCCAGAGAAGTTATTTTTTAAGAGCTGGAAGGGTGGAAAATAAGAGTTGGAAGGTTATCTTGAAAATACCTAGTCCAATCCATGTTACTGTTAAGAGAGGCCCACAAATGAAAAAAGTGATTTGCCTAAGGTCATACGATTAGTGTGTGGTATAAACAGAACTAGAATTCTGTCTTCTAATTCCTGGCTTGATGCTTATTCCACACTTCCAATATGATCTTTTACAGAAGGACATGGGGAAAACTCAACTACCGGCCAACAATAATGATACTAATAATTGAAAAGCAATACAGACTAAGAGCACAGAGCTTGGAATACAGAATGTTCTAGGTTCAAATTCTAGTTCACCAATAAGCCAGTTGTATGATCTTAGACAAGATACTTGATTGTTGTTGTGTGTTTGTGTTTTAATTTATGAGTGAGACAGTCATAAAGGACTGAGTTTTGTTTTGTTTTGTTTTTTTTTATGAAAATCAGTTAAATGGTTAATGTATATAAAACACTGAGTTGAATTCTTGGCATGTAGTTTAGTGCCCCGTAAACGTGAGCTACTATTTGTTACATACTATTTTAGAGATTAATGCTTTTCTATTCATTATCCCATTTGACTGTCTATCAATCCCTTGTGTCCTTGCTTTGCAGGTACTACATTAACTGAAACTCATGTGCCCTTGCTGTATCTCAATTTTATAGATGGGGAAACTGAGGCTCAGAGAAATTTTAAGAAAATCACCAGATGTGACACAGGTAGATGGAGATAGAAGCGAAGACCTGAGAAAATGATCCAACATTTTTCTCTGCATATAGGGGTTTGATAAGTTTTAAGCATATTAAAGCTCCTCAAACATACTTTCAACCAGCAGGATCAATTAGGCATTCCTGAATGCTCTGAACAAACCTCCATAACAGCTTCTGTTGCTGTCAATAATTTAAGCGTTCAGCCAGAAGTAAACATATGAAAAATTTTAAATGCCCTAATTCTTCCTTTAAGGTGATGGGGAAAGTAACACCAACACATCCTAGTAAAAATATATTAAATTACTTTAAGTGCTGTTTTTAAGAGTTAAATAAGTATTTTTAATGTTTGTGCTGGATATACTCACATCAAATGAGAAATGATGCATGTACAAAATTATTCTACTGAGGTACCATTTTTAACAGTAAGATTGAAATAACTTAAATATTGATATATTAATCAAGACATGTTTATTTTTTTATGTTTATTTATTTTTGAGAGAGTGCAAATGGGGGAGGTACAGAGAGAGAGATGGGACAAAGGATCCAAAGTGAGATCTGCGCTGACAGCAGAGAGCCTGATACAGGGCTCAAACCCACGAACCATGAGGTTATGACCTGAGCTGAAGTTGGATGCTCAAGTGACTGAGCCACCCAGGTACCTCACAATAAAGGGTGTTTAAATTATGGCATATGCATACAATGGAATATTATGACTCAGAAAGGACTAATGAAAAAATTACTAAGATACACTGTTAAAGACAAGGTGCAGAACAATGCATATAGTATGCTAATACTTGGGTAAAAATAGGGCGAGAAAGGATAAACATATTTGCTTACATATGCATAAAATATCTTAGTAATAATATAAAATTTACAACACTGCCTACAAAGATTTTGAACCAAGTAAATGGATTATATCTAGTTAAAATAATAAATAGGGGCACCTGGATGGCTTAGCCAGTTAAGTGTCTGAATCTCAATTTCAGTTTAGGTCATTATCTCATGATTCTTGAGTTCAAGCCCATGTTGGGCTCTGTGCTGACAGCCTGGAGCCTGCTTGGGGTTCGTTCGTTATCTCTCTCTCTCTCTCTCCCTCTCTCCCTCTCTCTCTGCCCCTCCCCTGCTCATGCTATCTTTCTCTTTCAAAATAAATAAATAAACATTAAAAATAAATAAATGAAACAAAATAAAAATTTAAAAATCCAATGTTACCATGCCATATAGGAAAGTCACTTGAATGTATAGGAGAATTAGGATCATATCTCTTACTTCTCAAATTAGCTCCCAGAGAAAGAATTCCACACTGATGAACAGTTCATGGATTAAATTGAATAACCAAGGCAAAGATATTCACAAAATCTGTTAGAAAGTTATATAACTTTGGATGACAGGAACATAAATGTTTAGTATAGTACCCTTTTAAGCCTTTTACCTTTTTGTAAAAATACTTAAAATAGAAAAAAAAAAAGACAATACCAAAAGTGCACACAACAAAAGAAAAACTAAACTGGACTACAGCAAAATTTAAAACTTTTGTGCTATAAGTGATACTTTTTAGAAAGTGAAAGGACAGCCTGTTAATGGGAGAAGATATTTGAAAATCATAGCTCTCATAAGGGTCCTATATCCAGAATGTATAAAGAATTCTTACAACCCAGTAACAAAAACTTAAAAATGGCCAAAGGACTGCAACATTTCTCCAAGATATACAAATGGACAGTAAACACATGAAAACATACTCAACATCATTAATCATAGGGTAATACAAATCAAAACCCCAGGCAAGGGCACCTGGGTGGCTCAGTCAGTTAAGTGTCTGACTCTTGATTTCAGCTCAGGTCATGTTCTCACAGTTCGTGGGATTGTGCCCTGCGTTGGGCTCTGTGTTGACAGCACAGAGTCTGCTTAGGATTCTCTCTCTCTCTCTCTCTCTCTCTCTCTCTCTCAATAAGTTTTTTTTTTTTAATTAAAAAACCAACCAACCAAACAAACAAACCAAAACCCCACAGTGAGATAGTACTTCATAATCCCTAAAATGGTTAAAATAAAAAATAATGAAAGACAACAAGTTTTGGGGAAGATGTGGAGAACTAGAGCCCTCCACACATAGTTGCTGAGAATGTAAAATGGTGGAGCAGCTGTTGAAAACTGGCAGTTCTTCAAAAAGTTAAAACATACAGTTATCATATGACTCAGCAATTCCACTGTTAGGTATACACCCAAGGGAAATGAAAGCGTATGTCTACACAAAAACATGTACACTAATGTTCATAAGCATTATCCACAATAGCCAAAAAAGCAGAAACAACCCAAATGCCCATCAGCTGATGAATGGATAAACAAATGTGGTATAGCCATACAAGTAAATATTATATAGCCATAAAAAGGAGCAAAGTACTGAAACATGCCATAACATAGAGCAAATTTGAAAATATCATGGTAAGTCAAAGAAGCCAGTTACAAAAATCACATATTGTATGATTCCATTTATATGAAATGCCCAGAGTAAAATCATAGACAAAAAATAGATTAGGGGTTGCTTAGTGCAGGTGTGGGTGGAGACAGGAAAATGAGGAATGAATGCTAATGAGTAAGGAATTTCTTTTGAAGTGATGAAAATGTTCTAAATTAGATCATGATGATTACACAACACTTCGAATATAATAAAAATGATTGAATTCTTCAGTGGGTTCAATGAACACTTCAAATAGTTAAACTGTATAGTATGTGATTGTATCTTGATAAAGCTGCTTTAAAAAGAAGAATAAAAGAGGGGTGCTTGGGTGGCTCAGTCAGTTAAGCATCCAACTTTGGCTCAGGTCATGATCTTGTGGTTCACGGGTTTGAGCCCTGTGTCAGGCTCTGTGCTGACAGCTCGGAGCCTGGAGCCTGCTTCTGATTCTGTGTCTTCCTCTCTCTCTGCCTCTCCCCTGTTTGCACTCTGTCTGTCTCTCTCTCCCTCAAAAATAAATAAACATTAAAAAAAATTTTTTTTAATAAAAAATAGAAGAAAAATGGCAATAGTTGAACAAACATGCTCTAAGCATCAGGAGTTCTGCATTCTAGTCTCAGGTATGTTACTGACTTCCTGACTTGAATCAGAAGAGTCCTAGCACCTCTAGGCCAGTTTTCTCACTTATAAAATAAAGGAATTAGAGTAGATTCATCTCAAAATACTTTCTAAGATTTTACGGTACTATAAAAGTCAGATGAGTATTTAGGGATTGAAAAATTCTTCCACAGCCAAAATGTCTAAGGAGCAGAAAACCAGTCTCTTACTTCCATCTCTAATTTTACTGGAGGCAAGTCGAACGACCTCAGTGATCAAAGCTGTTTTTCCCAATCCACCTTTAGAAAAGCCCACAGGAAAGTGATATTCCACAAAGAAGGTGCTAAAAATCAAAACCAAAAAAGGTGATTAAAACATAAACCAAATAACAAACGTATTTACTGTCTGATCAATCCTACATATCTTTCAAGGTCCTATTTTCAGCACCTCAGATCCTCAGAGGCCCTATCTCTTCTCTTCAAAGCCTTCAACTAGTCCTTTCAGGCAGAACTTCCTGTGCTCCCATAGTTTGTGCTCTCTCTCTCTCTATTACTGACACATAATTGATGTATAACATTGTATTAGTTTCAGGCATATAGCATAATGATTTGACTTTTGTATATGTTGGAAAATGATCACCACAGTAAGTCTACAAATTTTCTACAGCACTTTAAATATAACACACCTATTTTGGCTCCTATATTCCTGTGTTATATAGATAGCCATTTAAATGTGTTTCTTTTCTGACTATAAAGTATGTAACAACAGAGTCAGGGTCTTAGTTGCCTTTATTCTCATGCTCACCTAATATCATGCCCAAAACCTAGTGAGGAATTTGTTATATTTTTGTTGACTGAATGATTCATATGAAAGCACTTTATAAATCATAAAATGTTATACAATTATTTATCATTATCATCAGATACACTTTGCAGAAATGTCAAATTTAGCTCTTCCATATTAGAGACGTACCGCTTTGTTGTTGCTGTCACGTTAGGTGGTCTCCCAGAAAAGCTTTTTTTGCCAGAGGTCATCTGAGGACTATCTGGAGGGACCTTCATTGTTTCGATGATAATTCTGACGGAATGTGTTCTACCCAAAAGGGCCAGTCTATCCACACTTAGTGTCATCACTCGGGCATCTTCTGGAGTTTCTGATATCTGCTGTTCAACCAAATTTCTGCAAGGAGTTAATATAGACAGTGAAACAGATAGTCCGAGGCCCAACATGAAATAATCTAGTTTGATAGGCAAGAAAATGAAAGAAGAAGGGCAGCAAGTATCTTAATTCACAAGTTATTGAGGATTGAGAAATGACTTCAATCACCAGAATTCTGGTCCTAATCCACAGTGAAAGAAATTTCAAAAAATGTTAAAAAACATTCTTGTAATCCGGGCACCTGGGTGGCTCAGTTGGTTGAGCATCCGACTTCAGCTCAGGTCATGATCTCCCAGTTTGTGAGTTTGAGCCCCACATCAGGCTCGCTGCTGTTAGCACAGAGCCTGCTTCAGATCCTGTCCCCTACTCTCTCTGCCCCTCTCCTGCTCACATTCTCTCTCTCAAAAAACAAAAACAAAAAAACATTCTTATAACCTAAAGGCTTGTCTCCACACAAGTATAAAAACTGATGTGACAGAATTAGATTTTCTACAAGGAATACAGACATTACTTCAGGTACCCACTACTTTAACATAACTACTATCATCACTTTAATGTACTCCTTTTCATTTTTCTTTACATATATTTTCCACATAAATGTAGTGTAGCACACATTTAACCCAGAATTCTGCTTTCTCCCTTACCCATTTTACTGTATCCATCTTTTCATATTATTACACTTAAAAAAATTTTTCTTTTGAGAGAGAGAGAGAGAGAGAGAGCGAGAGAGCACAAGCAGTGAGAGGGCAGAGAGAGAGAAAGAGAGAATCCCAAGCAGACTCCACACTCAGCATGGAGCCCTATGTGGGCTCGAGCCCACGACCCTGGGATCATGATCTGAGCCAAAATCAAGAGTGGGACACTCAACTGACTGAGCCACCTAGGCTCCCATATATTATTACACTTTTAAGGATGGTAATACTTAATGAATTATTGTAACTCACTTAACCAATATGATAGTGTTGGGGAAATACAAGTCACTTACTTTAAGACATCTTGTGAAAATAATCTGACTTTGATTTTGCCTCTAGATAAACATTAATGAAGAGGCTCACCTATTTTTCTTCCCCGCTGCCCTCTTTTTCAACTTATCATTTGACTCCAGAACCTTGGGAGATATGGCAAGAGCTTCTGACTGGTTCATTTTTCTAGAAGAGACAATATCGTCTTCACTGAAGAAATCACTGATGCTGGTATCCGATTTCTATGGGGGAGAAGAAGCAAAAAGAGAGGCACTAAAAAAAAAAAACTGGTAATGAAAACATTTCTCTAAAAGTAATCAAAATCTTCTCTGCACATATGTAAGTCTTTTAAAGAGATAACGAATGCCAGGGAGATAATCCCACATTTCTCTTGGTATTTAAAAATAACCTACAAGTTCAGTTCAAAGAAAATAAATGAAAACAGATTCTTCTTTCAAATTCTCAATAATACCATTACTTATTTACTGCCGACTATGCATCTAGTACCAAAGGCAGATTCCAAAGCCTGTATTTCTACCACAATTTGAGGCAAAATGGTACAATGTCATGTACCTATATGAATGCAAAGACTCAATCTTTTTTCACCACTCCATACTACTAGTAATTCATTCTACTCTTAATCTTGCTAAGATGAACTGTTTATTATATCACAAATTCTATTAATGGAGGAACCAGTTGCTAAGCCCCCTGTAATTAAATTTTATTTGGAGAAAAAGGAGCTACCACAATTTACTCATCAGCTCTATCATAAAATGCAAAATAAAGAGAGAAGACAATTTAAATTTAAAAAAAATTAAAAAAAATCCAAATTAACAAAAATTTTTTTTTGTTAATATAAATGCAGAATAGATCCAATGTCATTTTAAGTTTATCACCTCCACCTCACTTTTTTCAGCATCTCAGGGTGTATATTGTATTGACCTGTGACAAGGGTAACAATAGTTAAATAAGCATGATAAGAATGTCCTTCAAGAAAAAAGAACAACTTTTTCAAGAGGAAATTACAAAGCTTTTTATTCTTAGGTTTTTCTTTATTAAGTGCCAGCTTTTAAAAATGGTTATAGACAAGACATTCAAAATTTAAAAGTGTCTAACAGCCTGAAGGAAAAGAGAGTAAATATAAACTAGATTGTTTAAAAACTAAGAATTTTAGGAACCAAAAACACAGGTGAATAATGCTGAATTCTAAGCTGTGGATATTATTCACTATTAAGACCATCAAACCTGGGGAAGGACATGAGCATTCTTACTCCTTTGTTTTTCCACTGCATTACTGGTTCACTCCTTTCCATCAACAAATCTTTTCTAAATTATTTTGTTCAAATAGCATGGGGATTACTTAGTGCCATTCATGCACTTATTTATTCACTAAGTACTGAGTACTCAAAATTCATCAAGCTTTTGTGTACTGGTAATACAAAAAAAAAATGCAGGTATGTTCTTGCTCATGAAGAACTGTCTCATATAACACGGGCTGTGATAGAGGTATGTGCAAGATCCTGTGGACATTCAGGTAATAAATTTTGTGTGGGGAAATCTAGGATGGTTTCTTCAGAGAGGTGATCAGTTATTTTCAAAGAATAAAGAGAAGTAACCAGATGTGTAGAAGCATTTCAACATTCAAAGGAGAAGGATCAGTATGAGCAAGAAATAGAGATAAAAAAAAAAAAAAAGCTAGAATGTCTGAGGAGTGATGAGACAATCAGTGTGACTACAGGGTAAAGGGCAAAAGTGGGAAATGAGGTTAGGGAGGTAAGTCAAGATCAGATAATAATGCCATGCTTATGGCTTATGAGATGATGTGGTCTAGTGGGAAAAATACAGGCTTTTCCCCAGATAGACCAGGGTAAGAATTCCATTTCTGTCACTTAATTACTAGTAATTAACATCTCTAAGCGTTTATATCATGATAGGTAAAAGACAACACTATCTTATAGGGCTAGTAAAAGAAATAATGAATTTAAAACATTTGGCACAGTACTCAAAAATAATAGATAACTTGTAACTTCCCCACCACATCAAAAATGTATAATAAAGGGGTGCCTGGGTGGCTCAGCTGGCTAAGCATCCGACTCTTGATTTTGGTTCAGGTCATGATCTTGCAGTTTGTGAGTTCCTGCCTCAAGTTGGGCTCTGTGCTGAGCATGGAGCCTGCTAGGGATTCTCTCTCTCTCTCTCTCTCTCTCTCTCTCTCTCTCTCCCTCTCCCTCTCCCTCTCCCTCTCCCTCTCTCTCTGCCCCTCCCCCCCTTGCTCTCTGTATCTTTCTCAAAATAAATTTTAAAAAATAAATAAGCCTTAAAAAATGTGTAATAAAGATAAATTCCCTTTCCTTCTTATCCCGTAAGTAACATAGCATCAGTGATGATTTTTAATATAAAAAGTCATGAAATCCTAATAACTTATAATGCCTTTGAAATCCATCTCTTCCTTTCCAGCCCCATTGCTGCCACTCTCTTTCAAGCTCTCCCTCTAATACACACCTCCAATAACCCAATGGTTTCCAGTCTGTGGTTTCCTGTTCGCTTCCACGTATTCTCCCCCAAGTTAGCTCCCTACATTAACATTACTAAACCACCATCTTGATCATGTCATTTCCTCACCTGACATTCAAAGGCTGTCACAGAAAGCAATAGGCTAGCCTGCGTTATTGATGATGGCTTTCCCACAAAATTTCTCATCAATTCAAATTAGATCCCTTGCAATGCACAAATTTCTTCTCTAGACAGGTCATTCTTTCTATTCCCATTTCATATCTTTTCTCTACTTCTCTAGACACTATTTTGCAAGTCTCAGTTAAAACCCCCTAATCCGCATAATGTCCTTTCCTGAGAATCTCATGTTAAAGTTCTCCCTGTTTCCTCTGACCTTGGTAACTCTTGTCTTACCACTGAGCTGATATAAACTACCTTCTATTTTCAGTTATATTTGACCTGGAGAAAAGAACAATCAGGAGTATGACAGCAATCTTCATAAATATAAATGTTTACTTATGGAACAGGGATTGGACTTATTACATATAGACTCTAAAAGAGGGCACATCAATGAATAGAACATATAGCTTGATATAACAAAGAACTTTGAAAATGCTAGAACTACCTGGAAAAGAGAATGTCTTATCTTTTTTTAAAATATTTATTTATTTTTGAGAGAGACAGAGCATACGTGGGGGAGGGGCAGAGAGGGAGGGAGACACAGAATCCAAAGCAGGCTCCAGATTCTGAGCTGTCAGCACAGAGCCCGATATGAGGCTCAAACCCACGATCCATGAGACCATGACCTGAGGTGAAGTCAGATGCTTAACTGAGCCACCAGGCGCCCTGAGAATGTCATGTCTTAAGGGTCAGTAGAGGTATTTGACACCTGTGAGTAGAAGTGTTTCTGGAATATTTTGAAAAGATACCAGTTGAGGTTGGTTTTGAGGGTATGCCTGCATTAGCTCTTCCGTAGAAGAGGTCTAAGGAAGCCACATACTAAAACCATAGGCTTTGAACTCGGGTAAACTTGAATTTTAACCTTGGCTCTAACATGTGTCCTTGGACAAAATTCTTAAATCTGGTTGATTTTTTTTTTTTTTTAAGTAGGTTCCATGGGGCTTGAGATCAAGAGCTGGATGCATAACTGACGGAGCCACCCAGGGCACCCCCATCTTTTTTTTTTTTAACTAAGCCCTATACCCAACGCGGGGCTTGAACTCACAGCTCTGAGATCAAGAGTCGCATGCTCTACCAACTAAGCCAGCCAGTTGCCCCTAAATTCTTAACTTTACTAGGCCTGTCTCCTCATCTGTAAAATGAGATATGTAAAATGGATAGCTTTCTGTCTGGCAACATGCCTGCACCTAATAATATTATACTCATGTTCAATTCCCAAAGCAGCAGGTTTAATGACTTACAGGTACCGTGTAAAATAAGCTCTCCAAGAGACTCTGGTCATACTGAGGGTCATTCAGCTCACTGCTACAATACACATCACTCCCAGGAGATGGGGAATCTGGAGGAGAGCCTAGCCCATTCCAGTAATGACCTTGGGATAATTCAGCACTGTAGAGATAAGAAAAACAAAGCAGAAGAACTTTAAAAGAAGCTTCAGTTGAACTGTATTTTTTTAATTAAAAACTTTTAAGTTTTAAACATAGAAGAAATGTGTTAAGCAGAAGACTCACATTAAACAGAAGGACTATCTGATAAGTATTTTCATATTGTATTCCCCCTCCTCTGGGATGATAACAGCTAGTATTTAAAAAATACACTACTGACACTGATTGTGATCTCATTTATTTAACAAACATTTTTCTGGGCATCTATTATGTGCCAGGCAAGGTGTTTGTTAGGTCTTGAATGATACAGAGATGGCTAACTAACTTGCTGTATATTCTTGCACTGCTTATGACCTAACAGGGAGAAGAAGGTAAAGAATCAACTATAATTTAATGAGTTAAATGCTTATGCTGTTTTTGTGAAGAATTCATCAACAAGCCTTTTTTCATTAAGCAAAAATATGTGTATTTTGGGTTAATTATGCAAGATTAATTCTATGTGTGATATAGAAATAAGTAAAACAGAAACCCTACTTACAAAAAGTTTGTAAATTAATAAGAAATATAAGCATACAAGTATGTATATATTTCATTTGTTTTTGTTTCTCGTATAGTAACTAGCACTGAATGAACATCTGTAAATGGATTTATTGAATTTACTTAAAAAAATTTTTTTAACGTTTATTTATTTTTTAGAGAGATAGAGTGTGAGTGGAGGAGGGGAAGAGAGAGAGGGAGCCAGAATCGGAAGCAGGCTCCAGGCTCTGAGCTATTAGCACAGAGCCCAATGCAGGGCTCGAACTTACAAACTGTGGGGTCATGACCTGAGCCAAAGTCGGACGCTCAACTGACTGAGCCACGCAGGTAATGAACCGGTTATTAATAATAAAAGCAATAATATTTAGTAAATACTTAATATGTACCAGGTAACATGCTAAGCATTTGATTTATTATTAATTCTTTCAACTTTGCTTCCCATTCATGTTAGTTGCTACAATTTTACCCCTCCCTCCTTTTTTTTAAGTTTATTTCAGTCATCTCTACACTCAAAATGGGCCTCAAACTGAAGACCCCAACACCAAGATTCAAATGCTCTTCCAACTGAGCTAGACAGGTGCCCCAACCTCTTCTTTAATTTCCAAAAAAAAAAAAAAAAAAAAAAAAAACAAAAAAACCCCACCAAACTAGCACATAATTACTACCTTCAAGTTAGATCATTTTCCTATAGTTCTTGGAACAAACAGATGCTCAATAGATATCTGCTCCTTTCCTCACCTTTTTTTAATCTACAGCAGGGTTTCTCAAACTTAGCACTACTGATATGATGGGTCAGATAATTCTTGGTCATCGGGAGCTGTTCTGTGCATTTTGGATCCCTGAACTTTACTCACCATATCTCTGTAGTACTCCCCCAGTTTTGATAATCCAAAATGTGTCCAGACATCACCAAATGTCTCATGGGGCTGGAAGTAGGGGAGAATAGCTCCCCAGTTGAGAACCACTGATCTATAGTAATCTAATAATCTCTCTCAAAGGTGAGAACTTCCTAACTGCCAAAACCCAACTAACAACTTCCCAATCCACATGGCTTCTCTGTAGCACCAGAACACTGTTCCTTTTTGAAGTTCTACTTTTTGGTATCTTACATAGCAATCATTTACTGAGGTTCCCATCACTCAGTTACTTGCTTTTTTCCCTCCTGCATCACACACCATTAAAGTTAAGATCTCCACTGTTTAGAATGCAGTCCTCTCCTTTTAATACTTTTTTACAATTAACATTTCTTTGAATGTATTCTACTGTCTATGACCCATTAAACAGGCATGTTGGAGTGGTGAGAAGGCATCTTTTGTTTCTGATCTTACAGGAAAAGCATTCAGTGTTTCATTATTAACTATGATGTTGGCTGTGGGCTTGTTGTTCACGGCCTTTGTTATATTGACGTACCTTGCTTCTATGCCCAGTTTGTTGAGAGGTTTCATCATGAATGGGTGTTGAATGTTGTCAAATGCTCTTTCTGCATTTACTGGGATGATCATATGATTTTCACTTTCATTTTGTTAATACGGCATACCATATTTATTGATCTATGGATGTTGAACCATCCCCGTATCCCTGGAACAAATTCCACTTGATTATGCTGTATAATCCTTTTAATGTACTGTTGGATTCAATTTGCTATTTTGTCGAGAATTTTTGCAACTGTTCATCAGGGATATAAACCTATACTTTTATTTTCTTGTAGTACCCTTGTCTGGCTTTAGTATCAGAGTACTGCTAGCCTTGTAAAATGAGTTTGGATGTGCTCCCTCCTCTTCTGTGTTTTGGTAGAGTTTGAGAAGGATTGGTACTAGCTCTTTAAATATTTGGTAGAATTCATTAATGGGGCCATCTGGTTCTGGACATTTTTTTTCTTGGGAGGTTTTGGTTTACTCTAAGGTTAGATTTTGTTAATCTCCTTACTGGAATCAGTCTGTTCAAGTTTTCTGTTTCTTTATGATTCAGATTTGGTAGGTTGCATATTTCCAGAAATGTATCCATTTTTTTTTCAAATTTTTATTTAAATTCGTTAGTTAACATATAGTGTAATATTGGTTTCAGGAGTAGAATTTAGTCATTCATGGGGCCCTGGGTGGCTCAGTCGGTTAAGGGTCTGATTTCAGCTCAGATCATGATCTTGTGGTTCGAGCCCCGCGTCAGGCTCTGTGCTGACAGCTCAGAGCCTGGAGCTTGCTTCAGATTTTGTGTCTCCCTCTCTCTCTCTGCATCCCCCTCCGCGCCCCCTCATGCTCTGTCTCTCAAAAATGAATAAAAACATTAAAAAAAAAAAAGAATTTAGTGATTCATCACATATAACACCCAGTTCTCATCATAACAAGTACCTTTATTTTTTAAAAAATATTGTTTAATGCTTATTTATTTTTGAGAGAGACAGAGCATGAGAGCAGGGGAGGGGCAGACAGAGAGGGAGAAATAGGATCCAAAGCAGACTCCAGACTCTTGAGTTGTCAGCACAGACTCTGACGTGGGGCTCGAACCCACAAACCACAAGACCATGACCTGAACTGAAGTCGGACATTTTATTAACTGAATGAGCTACCCAGGCACAAGTGCCCTCCTTAATTAATACCCATAACCTGGAATTTACCCATTTCTTGTAGATCTTCCAATTTGTTGGCATATCGTTTTCATGGTAGTCTCTTATGATTGTATTTCTGTGTCATCAGTCATAAGGAATCATAAGGCATCAGTCTGCTACCAGTTCATGTATTCAAAAGCCCCCAGCTCTTAGTTTCATTGATCTTTTATATTGCCTTAGTAGTCTATTTCATATTCTACTCTGATCTTTGTTTGCTTCCCTCTGCTAACTTTGGGCTTAGATTGTTTTTTCTCTAGTTTTTTGAGGTATAAATTTAGTTATTTTATTTGAGACCTTTCTCATTTTTTATTTTATTTTTTAAAGTTTATTTATTTTGAAAGAGAGACAGAGAGAGTGCATGAATGCATTAATAGGGAAGAGGCAGAGAGAGTGGGAGAAAGTCCCAAGCAAGCTTGGGATTGATCTCATGAACATGAGACTCAGGGCTTCATCTCAAGAAGCATGAGATCATGACCCAATCTGAAATCAAGAGTGAGAGACTCAACCGAATGAGCCACCCAGCCACCCTACTTTGTTTTTTAATGTACATGTTTATACAATAAACTTTCCTCTTAGATCTGCTTGTGTTTCCAATTTCCTGTCTCAAGTTACTTTGATTTCCCTTTTGATTTCTTTGACTCACTGGTTGTTCAGGAGCCTGTCATTTAAATTCCACATATTTGTAAATTTTCTAGTTTTCTTCTTGAGATTTTTAGTTTCATACTATTGTGGTCAGAAAAGAATGCCTGATATTTTCATCTCTTTAAATATATTAAGAACTGTTCTGTGGCCCCATATATGATCACAGATAATGTTCCATGTGTGCTTGAAAAAAGTATGTATTTTGCAGCTGTTAGATGGAATGTTCTATATATGTGTATTAGTTCCATCTGGTCTGTGTCATTTAAGTCCAGTATTTCCTTATTGGTTTTCTGTCTGAATGATCTATCCATTGTGGAACATGTGGTATTAAAGTTCTCTGCTATTATTGTATTGCTGTTATTTATCCCTTCAGATTTACTCATATTTGCTTTACATATTGTTTCTTCATTTTCCTTGACTTCTTGTACTGAATTCTGTATATTACACAAAACAGTCACCTGCCTTTCCTACCCATTTCAATGGTATTTTCTCATTCATACAATATGTAGGAATTGCTCAGTCTCTGGATCTCTTTCAGAGGGAACTGCTCTGTGCGTAGCTTTACATTCAATGTGTCCATGGGAGAACAGGAGTTCAGAAGCCTCCTATGTCACCATCTTGGTCAATTCTCCAGAGTAGCTGATGTCATTCCAATTCTGATACTGTTTATATGACCTTTCTTTTTTTCTTTCTAGAAGTTTTTAAGATCGTCTCCTTTTACCCAGTATTTTGAAAATTCATGATTGTATATCTTGATGTGTCTTTTTTCAGACCTTATGCTAGATTCTTTTAAAAAAAAGTTTCATTTAGACATAATTCACATAACATATAATTCATTCATTTAAAGTGAGAAGTTCAGTAGTTTTTAGTATATTTACAGATATGAACCATCACCACACGTTAAAAATATTTTCATCACCTCAAAGAGAAACTATGTATCCATTAGCTATTATGACTTACCCCCCCATCATACCCAGCCCTAAAAAGCCCCTGAATCTACTTTTTGTTTCTCCAGATTTGTCTATTTTGTATGTTTCATATAAATGGACTCATAAAATATGTTCTCTTTTGTGACAACCTTCTTTCATTCAGCATGTTTTCAAGGTTCATCTAAGCTACAGTATGTTATCGGTACCTTATTCCATTTTCTGGTCAAATAATATTACAATTTATGAATACCCCACTTTTTTCTTCCCTATGTATCATCTCATGAACATTTTTAACTATTATGAATAATGCTGCTATGCAAATTCATGTACATGTTTTTGCATGGACTTATGTTTTCATTTCCCTTGGGTGTATACCTAGGAGCTGAATTGCTGGGTCAATGGTAACTCTACACGTTAACAGTTTGAGGAAGTGATTATTTTCCAAAGTAGCTATACCATTTTACACTGCTGTAAGCAGTGTATGAGGGTTCCCAATTCTCCACATCCTCACCAACACTGACTATCTGACTTTTTGATTCTAGCCATCCCAGAGCATATGAATGGTATCTCACTGTGATTTTGATATGCATTTCTCTGACAACTAATGGTGTTGGCATCTTTTCTTGTGTATATTAGCCATTTCACCATCTTCTGGATGAAATTTCTATTAAGATCCTTTGCTCATATTTAAAAAAGTGTTGTTTAATGTTTGTTTATTTTTGCGAGAGAGAGACAGACAGACAGAGAGAGAGAAAGAGACCGACTGTGAGTCAAGGAGGGGCAGAGAGAGAGGGAGACACAGAAACTGAAGCAGGCTCCAGGCTCTGAGGTGTCAGAACAGAGCCTGACTCAGGGCTCGAAGCCATGGACTGTGAGATCATGACCTGAGCTGAAGTTGGATGCTTAACTTACTGAACCACCCAGGCACCCTGGGGAGGTGGGGGGGGGGGGGTCATATTTTTAACTGAATGATTTGCCCTTTAATTATTAAGTTGTATGAGTTCTTTATATATTCTAGATATAAGTCCTTTATCAGATTTGAAAATATTTTCTCCATTTTGTCATCTTTTCACTTTCTTAATAATGTTCTTTGAAGCACACTTTTATTTTTCATTAAGTCTGATTTATCTATTTTTTTGTTGCTTGATTTTGATGTCATATTGAAGAAACCTTTTCTGAATCCAAGGTCATAAAGATTTACCTCAATTTTTGTTAAGACCTTTATAGTTTTAGCTCTTCCATTTAGCTATTTCATCTATTTTGAGATTTTTTAAAAAAAATATGGCTTGAGATAAAGGTCCAACTTCATTTTTTGGCATGTGGCTAGCCAGTTGTCCCAGTAGCATTTGTTGAAAAGAATATTTCCCACTGACTGAACATCCTGTTGAGTATTAGCTGACCATAAACCCAGGTTTATTTCTAAACTCATTTTTATTCCCTTGATTTATATATCTGCCCTAATGTCAGTACCAAACTGATTTGATTACTACTTCTTTGCACTAAGTTTTAAAATGAGAAGTAGTGTGAATCCTCCCACTTTTTTCTTTTTCAAGACTGTTTTCGCTATTCTGGGTCCCCTGCAATTTCATAGGAAGTTGAGAATCAGGTTGTCAATTTCTACAAAGAAGTCAACTGAAATTCTGAGAAAGACTGCACTGAATCATGAACATGGGAATTTTTTCCACTTATTTAAATTTTTTAAAACTTTTTTTGATAATGTTTTGCAGTTTTCAGAGTTTATGTTTTGCACTTCTCTTGTTAAATTTATTCGTAAGTATTTTATTCTTATCAATGTTATTATAAATGGAATTGTTTCCTAATTTCATTTTTGGATTGTTCATTACAAGGACAGAAGTACGACTGATTTTGTATATTGATCTTATATTCTGCAATCTTCCTGATTTTATTTTTTTAGTGGATTCTTTAGGATTTTGTACAGATCAGATCGTGTCATCTGTGAATAGAGATAGTTTTACTTCTTCCTTTCCAATTTGTATCCCTTTTACTTTTTTCATGCCTAATTACGTTGGCCACATAGGTAATAAGAGGCACAATAAGACCCTGAATTAAGCTGTATCTGTTCAAAATCTGAGTTCTGAGGGGTGCCTAGGTGGTTCAGTTGGCTGAGTGTCCAACTTCAGCTCAGGTCATGATCTTGCGGTTTATGGGTTTGAGCCCCGTGTCAGGCACTGTGCTGACAGCTTGGAGCCTGGAACCTGTTTTGGATTCTGTGTCTTCCTCTCTCTCTCTGCCATTCCCCGCTTGTGCTCTCTCTTATTCTTTACCAAAAATAAACATTAAAAATATATATATAAATAGAAAAATAAAATCTGAGTTTTGAAAATTATACCCTAACAGTGGTATTGGGGAGAGAACTGGGAGATAACAATAGAAAGGTGGAAGACCATTCTGTAAGTGAAGCTAAGAATAAAAGGCTAAAGACTGGATTTTTACTTAGTAGGTAATAAGTAGTGATTTTTATTTAGTATGCAAATAATCAAGAGATTGACTGGAAGTCAATTGACTAAGGAAGTGTTGCTTTCAGAAGATAAATCTGTTAACAATCTACACAATGAATTGAAGGAAGAATTTATTTAAAAAAAAAATTTTTTTTTTAACGTTTATTTATTTTTGAGAGAGAGAGAGAGACAAAGCATGAATGGGGGAGGGTCAGAGAGAGGGAGACACAGAATCTGAAACAGGGTCCAGGCTCTGAGCTGTCAGCACAGAGCCCGACGCGGGGCTCGAACCCATGGACCGCGAGATCATGACCTGAGCCGAAGTCGGCCGCCCAATCGACTGAGCCACCCAGGTGCCCCGAAGGAAGAATTTAAAAGGAAGAAAGATAGTTAAAAGCCCTTACCTGCCCAAGAGCAGCTGTATGGCTCTGGTGTCAGCTTTTGTGTCATGTTTCCAAAATGTACTCTTAGTTGGAGGGAGGAGGTGATCTTCTATGTGGTCTTTAAATTGGTTCTTAGACAAGGCTTTGATTCTATGGTATGGAAAAGTACTTTCTGAGTGGCTAACATAGAGGAGAAATCTAAATCAGAATTAACTGAGCTAAGAGATAGTACATAGAGATGGTTCAATATATAAAATTGAACACACTTTAGACTTAACTACCTTAAATATATATAAAACTTCACAATTTACAAAACCCTTTTCTACCTTAGAATGTAATTTGATTCCTGTCAGAGAAGGAGAAAGTATCCCCATTATACATATAAGCATGCCAGTTTATAGGGAGAAAAGAATTTATCCATTTACATAAATTAGCAAATGCCAGTGCTAGGTCTAGATGTTGAGTGTCTTAACTCCTTATTTAGGCTTCCTTTCCACCACATTAAGAATTATTTGCTGAGCATTTCTAAGATTATTTAGTCTATAACTTAACAAAAACACACATTAGCAGCAATTAAGAAATGAACTGTTAAGAATCATGTTTACCCTGTAACTTACTGTGTTGAGGCTCTGAGGAAATCTTCCTTCATGGGAGGATGAACTTCATCCAACAACATGCTAGTATCTGGGCTCGATTTCATTGCAGAAATCACCATGGCATTACGCAGTTTATTGCCTTGTTCTAACAGAGCTGAAGAGGGCAAAAGCAGAACATGGAAAATCTAAAATCCAATAGTAATACTTGCAATATTCGGCATCTCTCCTTCTATGACCAGACTTAACCTAGTATATTGTAATGGTTTACCCCACTAGCTTGAGAATTGTCTGCCTTCCCCACCAGCTTGAGAATTTCTTGAGGATACTCCCTTTACAAGAAATGTTTACTGAGCTGTTACGGGGACTGTTTCAGATGCTGGCATTACAGCAGTAAATGAAGTCTATTCTGGAGGGAGGTCAGTGTGTCTAGGGTCATTATAAGGTGGTGGGTCATTATATGAATGCATGGACTCTTCCAACTGGTATTTGTACACAATAAAGTTAATAATGTTTACATATTATTTTTGTATCTAGATATCTTACTGAATTCTATTATTTATAATAATGTCACTATTATCCAAAAACCAAACACTAACTACACCAGCTAAAATTTATAAGCCATAGTGATAATCTATTCCAAATTTATACTTTACGAATGAAGAAAAGAATGCCAAAAAATTCCCATGACTTGTCTAAGATCATACAACAGGTTAATAGAAAAGTCAAGATGAGGGGCGCCTGGGTGACTCAGTCGGTTAAGCGTCCGACTTCAGCTCAGGTCACGATCTCACGGTCCACGAGTTCGAGCCCCGCGTCGGGCTCTGGGCTGATGGCTCAGAGCCTGGAGCCTGCTTCCGATTCTGTGTCTCCCTCTCTCTCTGCCCCTCCCCCGTTCATGCTGTGTCTCTCTGTCTCAAAAATAAATAAACGTTAAAAAAAAAAATTAAAAAAAAAAAAAGTCAAGATGAAGGCTTCAGAGTTTCTGATAAGAAAAATTTACCTGGGGCGCCTGGGTGGCGCAGTCGGTTAAGCGTCCGACTTCAGCCAGGTCACGATCTCGCGGTCCGGGAGTTCGAGCCCCACGTCAGGCTCTGGGCTGATGGCTCAGAGCCTGGAGCCTGTTTCCGATTCTGTGCCTCCCTCGCTCTCTGCCCCTCCCCCGTTCATGCTCTGTCTCTCTCTGTCCCAAAAATAAATAAACGATGAAAAAAAAAAAAGAAAAATTTACCTAAGTGGGGCGCCTGGTGGCTCAGTCGGTTAAGTACCTGACTTCAGCTCAGGTCATGATTGTGTGGTTTGTGAGTTTGAGACCCACATTGGGCTGTCTGCTGTCAGCACAGATTCTGGTTCAGATCCTCCACCCCTCCCCCACTCACACCATCTCTCTCAAAAATAAAATAAACATAAAAAAAAAAAAGAAAAACCTACCTAAGTAAATTTACTATCCTTAGGCAACAACAACAATAATAGCAATGATAATTTACTGAACTCTTAACCATGTGCTGGGCACTACTCTACATATATTATATATTAACTCATTTAATCCTCCTAAGAATTCTCTGAGATAGGTACTATTATTTTCTTCATTTTACAGATGAAGAAAATTGAGGCACAGAAGATAAGTAACTTGCCCAAGTTATACACACAGTATAACCAGTATGACTTCACATCCTATGATTTTTATTTTTTATTATTTTTTTAAGATTTTATGTTTTTAAATAATCTCCACACCCAACATGGTGCTCAGACTCAGAACCCTGGGATCAAGAGTTGCACACTCCACCAACTGAGCTGGACAGGCGCGCCAAAATCCTATGATTTTAATTACTATACTAGATATGACCCTACTTTACTCCTTAGACATCTTTTTAAAGCTTAGGACCAGTGGCATTATTCCAAGGAACAGTGGAAAGTATTATTTTCTTGAGGTTCCAGAGTTGCTTTGGAGGTTAACTGAGACTAGACACCAAGTGCCCATCTCTCTTAGTCTAGAGTTTTAAAGCTTCCAAAAAGAAAGAAGATATGGTAGTCGGGCCAAGGGGGGGAAAACAAGATCCATAAACATCTAACATTTGTTAGTATAAAGAATTCAAAATATAGCTTAAAAAGTAAAAAAACAAAACAAAACCCAAAATATCGTATGTTCAATGAAAACACAACTAAACTAAAAGAAAATAAAGATCGACCATTCAGAATTCTAAGATAATTCCTCCCAGGATTCCCAACTCTGGTGTACACATATCTTCTCTCTGATTCAAACATTCATCTAAGTGCCGTGAAGAGATTTTGTAATTATGTTCCAAATCAGTCAACCTTAAGATAGAGAGATCTTCTTGGTTGCCCAAACCTTTTTTTTTTTTGTCTTGTTTATTTATTTTTGAGAGAGAAAGAGACAGAGCACAAGCAGGGGAGAGGCAGAGGGAAAGGGAGACACAGAATCTGAAGCAGGCTCCAGGTTCTGAGCTGTCAGCACAGAGTCCAACGTGGGGCTCAAACCTACAAGCCGAGAGATCATGACCTGGGCCAAAGTCAGATGCTCAACTGACTGAGTCACCCAGGAGCCCCTGCTCAAACCTTTTAAAAGCAGAGTTTTCCCTGCCTTTTTGTAGGTTATGATGTCCGAGATTTGAAGCAGGAGAAAGACTTAACGTATCCTTGCTGACTTTAAGGTGGAGGGAGCCAAAGGTCAAGAAATGTAGGCAGCCTCTAATATGCCCATTAATGTCACTACCCAGGAATACTTACCGTTAATATTGTGATATATTTCTTATAGTTTTTAAAATTATGTATACACACAGACGTATTTATATATTTCCTCTTTTGTAAACATACGTATACTGTTTTGAAATTGGTTTTCACTTAATATACATTAACATTTTTAATGTAAACAATGGTAGCACAATAATTGTTCAGTATTGTTTTTTTTTTTTATTTCTTTAAGACTCAGCCAAAAAAAATGATTGTCTTGTTTATTCAATGGGAAAGGGTGAGGAAAACATGGACTTGCTGGCATTGGAAATTTGGCTAAAGATTGCTATGTGACAGAAAATTCTTCTTTTAGTTTCTAGTTGGTACTTGGCTTTACTCAGTACAGTTTAAAGTTCTTCAATGAGGTGGGCACACTCAAATGTACTATGAATAAAGTGGATAATAACAAGCAGTGTTGATAGTAAACTTCAATTGATTTCAGGGCCATGTAGAAAAATAGTTTTTCTACTGATACCCAAAATGTTTCTGGAGAAATAATAGCCTTGGTACTTTGTGATCTAACATACCCAACTATTTTCAATTCCATAAATACAATACTTCATGTTCTCAAAGCTCTGGGTATTTAATTCCATCCAAGAATTTATCATACAGTATTATAATTGTCTATCTCACCCAATCAACTTTGAGACCAGGGATTGGCTCTTGCTGATTTTTATATTCTCAGTGTCTGACACAGTGCCTAGTATATATCAGGCATTTGATAAAACGTTTTAATAAATACGTCCACTGTTGTTTATATCATACATAATTGTACTACATCTGCTTTGGAGTCTGTTTCCTTTATTAGACTGAATTCCTTAAGGTCAAAGACTATACATTATTTATCATTGTACCCCCAATACTCAAAACAATGATTGATCTAAAACAATCACTCAAAAGATACTTGGGAGTCTGCTTGGGATTCTCTTTCTTCCTCTCTCTCTGTCTGCCCCTCTCTCGCTTGTGCACACAGACATGTACTGTCAGAAAAAATAAACTCAAAAAAAAAAAAGTTTTTATCCCTGTTAAATAAAAATTCCTCAGAGAATGGAATAATTTAAAAGTGACTTAATCAGTAATTTATATCTAAATGGGAATAGGTACTTAAGATATTTTCCAAAAGCAGGTTTTAAAAAGGAAATAAACCTTGAGGAAAACAAGTAGGACAAGTCTGAGCACAGATGGTCCCATTTATTGGCCTCCATGTGGTTTCCTTGTTGAAACAGCCATTCTTGGAAAAGCTTTTCTAAAGTCAAAGACATGGCAACTAAAAAACATCTGATCTCCCCTTCTCAAGGGGAAGCTGGTACCTACATTATAAGAGCTGTCATGGCATCCTTCTGCACCTCAACTCAGTAATCATTTCCTAAATTAAAAAAGGCATTCAAGTGAGTTTAGGACAAATGTTTCCCTTGTTTATTTTCCACGTGCCATGTGCACAGCCCCTGCTAAACTCAGGGAGATGTACAGTTTCTGGTTTTTGTTCTGACTCCTTGCTATCTATTCTAAACGCAACTCTCATAAGAAGGATGTGCAGTTCATGTTTCATAAATACTAGCCAGTTCACCAATTCAGCTCTATACCTCTTTTCTGGTGTCATGTCGGTATAATAAAGACCAGGAAGACATTTACATTTACAGTATTTGTTACATCCCTCTCAGAATCCCAGCTCTAGACCTACTTTAGACTAGAGTGGGCCACTTAACCTTAGTTCTCCAGAATCTTGTGGTTGGAAGGGGCCTTAAAACATCCTATCTGTCCACTTGAAAATTCAATACAATCTAAAAAAGTCCCATCAGAAGGTGAACTAGCTCATGCTTGACCATTTCCAGTGATAGAGAATTCACTACCTCTTGAAACTGTCCTTTCCTATTGTGTGTAGGTCATACTATTTTTTGTGTGTGTGATGTTTATTTTTAAGAGAGAGAGACAGACAGAGTGTGAGAGGGAGAGGGGGAGAGAAAGAAGGAGACACAGATCCAAAGCTGGCTCCTGGCTCTGAGCTATCAGTACAGAGCCCAACATGAGGCTTGAGCTCATGAACCGTGAGATCATGACCTGAGCCAAAGTCAGACGCCCAACCGACTGAGCCACCAAGGCGCCCCTGTACAGGTTATACTATTAACTCAGGCTGAGTCACAATCTGTCTTGTTTCATCTTTAAGACAACTGATCCTCATTAAATCTCATGGAAGAGACTACACATTGGCAGTCCATGTGCTGTACCTGTCATATTTTGCTTGGCTTGGACAGTAGAGCAGAAAGGTCTTTTTTTTTCCTTCATTTTTTTTAATGTTTATTTACTTTTGAGAGACTGAGACAGAGCATGAGTGGGGAGGGGCACAGAGAGAGGGAAACAGAAGCAGAAGCCGGTTCCAGGTTCTGAGCTGTCAGCACAGAGACCGATGCTGGGCTCGAATCCATGAACTGTGAGATCATGACCTGAGCCAATGTCAGACGCTTAACCAACTGAGCCACGCAGGCACCCCAGAAAAGTCCTGATTTAAGGAAAAATGAAAAAAAAAAGGCAGGCCTAGGTAAACAATGAACCTACAGTAGGATAAAGCAGAGGACCTTGCCTTAGAGTCTAAAGGCAATAATGAACTAGAGCTGAGGAGCAGCTGCCCCCTTTGATAGGACAGGAGCTCCCTAATTCTGAGCCTGTGTTTTCGTTTTTAACATTTATTTATTTTTGGGACAGAGAGAGACAGAGTATGAACGGGGGAGGGGCAGAGAGAGAGGGAGACACAGAATCGGAAACGGGCTCTAGGCTCCGAGCCATCAGCCCAGAGCCTGACGCGGGGCTCGAACTCACGGACCGCGAGATCGTGACCTGGCTGAAGTCGGACGCTTAACCGACTGCGCCACCCAGGCGCCCCCTGTGTTTTCGTTTTTAAATGGGGATAACAATCCCTACCTCACTTGGTTTTTGTAAGATTATGTGGATAAGGTACTTGGCATAGTATCTAGCACATAATGAATGCTCAATAAATGATAGCTGTTTTTCTGAGGCTAAATAGCTCTTGGTGGTCCCTTCCTCAACCTGGTTACTCTCTTTAGAAGGAACTCATCTTCTTTAGATCTTTACTCTCATGTTATTTTTTTTTTTTTTCAACGTTTATTTATTTTTGGGACAGAGAGAGACAGAGCATGAACGGGGGAGGGGCAGAGAGAGAGGGAGGCACAGAATCGGAAACAGGCTCCAGGCTCTGAGCCATCAGCCCAGAGACTGACGCGGGGCTCGAACTCCCGGACCGCGAGATCGTGACCTGGCTGAAGTCGGACGCTTAACCGACTGCGCCACCCAGGCGCCCCTCATGTTATTTTTTTAATGAGGCCTTCCTTTGCCAACCTATGTAAAACTAAAATCCCCTTCTCTCATCTGCCTTCCTTTGTTTTTTTCCCATTGCCGTTATCATCATCTAACACTACATATTTACCTATTTACCTGGTTTATCATTGGTCTTTCCATCTAGAATACAAGGTCCATGACGCAGAATTTTGTTTTTCTTTTAATTTAAATCGCTGTATTCTGACATGTAGAAGAATGCCAGACATATGATAGGTACTAAGTAAGTAACTGCTTAATGAGCAAAAAATATCTTTCTCCAAGTCTGGTGACTATACAAAATATTCCAGGTGTGAGCTGACAGGTGCAGATAGTATAGTATAGTATATTGGGATAATTCATTCTTGTTAATGTAGCCTAGGATTGCACTGAAGATTAACATTGATAGATTATAATCAGAGTATATTTTTTAAAATAGGGGATCAGAGACATTTCAGTTGAAAAAATATGAATGAAATATCTTTCTTCATGAAAAAAATACCCTGACTAATGTAAATTATGTATCCAAATAGTTATTTTAAAGACTTTTCTACTAATGCTGCAGATATTCTACTTTGGAAATTTACTTGTGAGCATGGAAACAAATTCCTGTCATGCTACTAATGTTACAGAGATATATGGTTGAAGCATTACATTGTAATGTAAGGACCTCAGTTGCTTTTATAATACCACTCCCAAATAATCCTATTTGGACTTTTAAATTTCAATTTAAGCCCTTATATAGGTAAACTGACTTCCTTCTACTTCTGTTTGGCTGCAAGTCATATTCAATTCCCAGGTTTAAGATTAGCAGTTGTTGTGCACTGAATATTTCCACTGAGACCAACAATTTTCAGAATGTGAGACAGATTTAGTACTAGCCTCTCCACAGTGGTACAATTAAATACTGCTGATGAGACAAAAAGCATATTTGCTTTAAATTATTTGTGGAAAAATAAAGAATAATATGATATGATAAATGCTTTCCCCCCATATCCAGGTTCATTTTAAATGGCTCCTTCCCTAAACCTACAGTTGTAAGCACCAATAATTATTTAGAAGTAACTTACTGGTTTAATGGAGCTGCCTTTAAATGATGAGAGATTCTGAATGTCAGTGAGATTACTCACTTTTATTTGGCTATTTAGTTCAAGCAGAAGTCTTGGTTCTCTTTGAAAACTAACAGGCAGAGTAATTCTAATAAATATAGCTTAGTCTTTGTTCATAAATACATACATACCTGAAAGAAGGTCCTTGGTAGGGGGGTTGTTTGAAGAAACAATGCATGAGTCACTGTGACTCTTGCCCACTGTCGTAATTTGAGGCTGGAATTCAGAACTGTTAAGAAGGGACATCTGCTTCTGTGGGGCTCTGCCTTTCAGAGTCATACACTCTAAACTCTGTCCTGAATTAAGATGGTGTTGTAGTCCAAAGGAAGAATCCTTTATTGTATCAGAGTTCTCTGCAAAGTACAAGTGGTCCTTTCCCCTGTTTTAAAATAAAGGAGAATTTTAGCAATATATTACCCATTACGGTAACATTTCACTTTGTCGGAGACAGAAAGTGCATGAGTGGTTTAGAGCAGTGTAGTTTAGGCTTTGTAAATCCATTTTTGATCTCCCAAATGAAATAAATAATACATGCTTCACCTACAGTCGTATGGTTGCGGCTCAAGTGAGACAATGAAATAAAGAGCTCAGCACAGAGCCAGACACAAAACAAATGCCTCGTAATTATTTAAAAGACAAATCTATTTCGGGGCGCCTGGGTGGCTCAGCTCGTTGAGCATCTGACTCTTGATTTTGGCTCAGGTCATGATCCCAGGGTCGTGGGATCAAGCCCCACATTGGGCTCTGCAATGAAGCACGGAGTCTGCTTGGGATTCTGTCTCTCTCCCCACCTCCGCCCCTCTACCCCACTCATGCTCACTATCCCTCTTAAATTAGAAAATAAAAAAATCTATTTCTCTTACTCCATTCTGTTTCACGAAATACCACCCTTTCCCTCCTTTCCCTCATGGACATCTATCATGGCATCTGTGTATGACTTAATCTTACTTATTTATCTGTACATTGGTCTCCCTAATAGATTGTGAGCAATCCTCAAAGATAAGAATTGTCTCATTAATTTCTATGCCTAGTAATTGGTACTGGCCTAGGCACACAGTAGGTACTTCATATTTATTTGCTGAATGAATGACTACATTCAGTCTTTAATCCAAACACAAATAAAAGAAATGATCAGTACAGTGGGAGTTAGCTGACAGACTGTGGTAATTACCTCGGAGTGGTTGACCTACTACTGTTAGCTGTTAACTCTTTTCCGTCCATTTTGGTGGTAGGTATCCTACGAGGCCTTGATGGAACCAGAAACTGAGTATTGTTGGGTTCAGTATATTCTCTGAATTCCTGCTCAGATAAAACCACATTTTCTGTCATGTCAGTGGTAGGAAGAGGATTGTAGCTGTCATAAGTTTCTGACAGAGGCTCCAGAGCAAGTGAGACCTGAAAGAGACATGTAATATATCATAAATTTTCTTTGGTATTGACTAATTTTAAGACTCCCTGATTAATATGGCCCCCACTCCTTATAGGATCAAGTTCAAATTCCTGCCTACCTCAGAAGCCTTACCTCTCACTTTCCTCCCCTCGTCCATCCCTCTCTCCCAGATATAGCAATTATTTAGGGTTCTCTAAATGTACCTTATGTTTCATTCCCTTATGTCTTTGTATATGCAATTTCTTGCAGTATTACTTTCTCTGTGAAAACTTCTTTGTGTCTAGATAGAGATGTCATGGCCATTTCCTTCATGTTTCCACTTATTCTTTATCTATCCATCAATATAAGCCCCATTCATTGAACTTACTACAGGCCATAAGGTGTGCTAAGTTTGTCACACCGAGAAGCTCATGTAATGAATGATATAACTCTGTCAGGAAAGTATACTGTTCTATTTGAAGGAAAAAAAAAAAGCGGAGGCTTACAGGAGGTATTTTGTAACTTTTAGTTCATTCATTATCCTGATTAGATTCTGAATTCCTTGAAGGCATGGACTTGTTCTTTTCATTTTTGTCTGGACTGAATAGCATAAGACACACTTAGTGTGCAAGTCTATTATGCCTAACAATGTCTAATTATTATGTCCGATGAATAAAAGAATAGTAACATCTTCCACATCCCTATTGTTGGTTATTTGAGAAAAATAAGACCTTAATTCTATGCTGGAGATTAGGCAGGGGGAAGAGGGAAAAACACTAACATGAAAAGTAATCACTTGAAGTTTCTTTTATCATCTCATTCCTGTGAGTTCAGGTTCTCTACTAAATGGCTCTCCAGCCCCTGAAAAGTCTAATGGAGTAACAGAGTCTAAAAAATACAGCCTAAAGCAAAACTTTAGGAAAGAAATGGAAGAATATACCACAAAATAAAAGAATGATGTTGAAAGTTCAGTTCCAATGACAGAGAAAGCAGAAGGAATTGTTCGAGCAGCCAGAGTTAAATAATGATAAATGGCCTAACACAATAAGGGAAAGTTGCAGTTAGATTATTTTAAGATGTCTCTGGAAAGGTCAATGGAATAATTTGTGCAGAGAAACTGCAAAGGCACAGACTCAATAAAATACACCTGGCTCCTGATGAGAATTCTTTTCATGAACTAGGTAACATAAAGTCTTTTAAATCTGTTCACCATCAAGATTTTCTACAAAGACAAATGACAGGAATGCAGTAGGATAAATACTCTGTGCAGTGATCACTGTAATAGCTCACATAAAATCCTGGCTGCCCAAATGTAAATGTCAGAAAGCGTTCCCTTACCATTCATCATTTCCCAAAAGGCTGCCACTGTATTTTAGAAACAAAGAAGACACTGAGAATAAAGGCGATGTCCCTGGCCTTAACCATGACTTGCTATCTGGCACTGAGTTTTGCTTTTTCTCTAAGCAGATCTGAGCCAATCACAAAACAGCTCATAGTCCTATACTACCAGTGGCTCTTAAAGAAAGAAGAAAGTCCAGGTACCTGCTATGCCAATCTTATAATTAAAACATGTGCTAACCTAACTTCTCTGTTCAAGAAATATTTATTGGTACTAGCTCAATGCCAGGCTGTGTGCTACCTGTCTAAGGCAAAGAGATGAATAAAATATGGAACCTGACCCACAGAGGACCATGGTATTTTATAGGGGAACTTAAAAAAAAGTAATTTTAATATAAGATGGTAAGCTCTGAGATAGGGATATATACTGGATGGTATGAGAAAGAGAGGTCTGAGCTTGGGGAAGAGGTGAGGAAGGAGTGCCAGGGATGGTTTCCAGAAGTGAAACGTAAACATCTGGATTTAGGATTTTATTTACTAAAAAAAAATTTTTTTAACATTTATTTATTTTTGAGACAGAGAGAGACAGAGCATGAATGGGGGAGGGTCAGAGAGAGGGAGACACAGAATCTGAAACAGGCTCCAGGCTCTGAGCTGTCAGCACAGAGCCCGACGCGGGGCTCAAACTCACGGACCGCGAGATCATGACCTGAGCCGAAGTCGGTCGCTTAACCGACTGAGCCACCCAGCTGCCCCTGGATTTAGAATTTTGTATAGGAATGATACAGATAAGGCTGAGGGAGGTTGAGGCACAACATTCCAGGTAGAGGGAAGAGCATGAGTCAAGCTTTAGAGGTATAAAATGTTTCAGCAATTCCTACAAATGCAAGAGATTGCCACTCTTAACTCCTTTGCTTCCATATAATGTACCCAATACACTCCTACATTCACCTCCTAGATTAGCATTCCTGTCCACCTCAGTCATACTCCTCCTCAATCACGGTTCATCCTTGTGTTCACTCCTCTGCCAATCCCCTCACAGAGCCCTGTAGGATTTCTATTTCATACAAACTTCCTTACCACTTGAACTGAACATTCCCTTTCTTAAAATGCCCCAATTTCTCTGAAGTCTTCTCCAATGGAAACTACTGCTTTTACTAGCCGGGATGAGGGAAGTTGACTTATTCCGTTCTGGTACCATCCCCAGACCATCATTCTGTCACCTAAATATATCACATCTCTTCAGAAGCCCATGCCACCCACAAATACCATAAGTCTACCATAAAAGTCTCACACCCATAACAGAGCAACCCTAGGGACATTCATCAGTCTTCTCTCAATGACTCAAGGCTGTCTTTAACACTAAGCTGCCCACGATGATCTACTACAACATCAGCATCAGTGACAGCCTATTAGTATGCCTATTTTTCAGACCTATGCTGGTCAACACAGCACTTAAAAATTTTTTTTAAATTATGTAACCATGCTTTACAATACCAGATTTTGTGTAAGATTTAGTAATTCTGGCTTCTCTTGGAAAATCAGAAAATCCAACAATGCTGTGTCTCCGTTCCAATGTGGCAAAAATTAGATGAAGTAGACTAGTGGCTTTAGTCAGGGTACATGCTCCAATTTGAAAAGTCCCCAGCCATATTTCAATGAGGCAGACTGATAACTGTTGTTCATCATCACATTTGGTCTGTGGGGGCTTTTAAAAATTTTACTTTCTTACAATAAAATGGACATTTTTGTGTGTAAATACACTCCTATAAATTTTAACCTATGAATAGATGCATGTAACCACCACCACAATCGAGATAGAGAACACTTCCATCATCTCAAAAAGCTCCATGAAGCTAGCCCTCTGTAGTCACACGCTCCCTTCACCCCTAATCCCTAGCAACAGCTGATCTATTCTGGACTATTATGGTTCTGGCTTTTTGAGAATGTCATATAAATGGAAAACATATGGTATGTAACCTTTTGGGACAGGCTTCTTTCACTCAGAGTAATGCCTCTCAGGTTCCTGTATGTCGTGTGTGTATCAATAGTTGATGCCTTTTTTACAGACTTAGTAGTATTCTTTTTATTTATTTATTTATTTATTTAAATTTTTTTTTTCAACGTTTATTTATTTTTGGGACAGAGAGAGACAGAGCATGAACAGGGGAGGGGCAGAGAGAGAGGGAGACACAGAATCGGAAACAGGCTCCAGGCTCTGAGCCATCAGCCCAGAGCCTGACGCGGGGCTCGAACTCACGGACCGCGAGATCATGACCTGGCTGAAGTCGGACGCCCAACCAACTGCGCCACCCAGGCGCCCCCAGACTTAGTAGTATTCTATTATTAACGTGGCTTGTCACACTGGTTGATTTTCAAAAACTGAGACAGTCTTGCTTTCCTGGGATAGACCCCACCTGGACATGGTCTTATCCTTTTTATATAGTGCTGGACCCAACTCGCTAATATTTTCTTGAGGATTTTTAGGTTTATTTTTAGGTCTAGATCTTAAACTGTCCTTCTCTAGCTTTGCTATCAAGGTGGTGCAAGACTCATAAAATAAACTGAAAAGTATTTTCTCCTATTTTCTGGAAAAGATTGTGCAAAATTGGTACACTTCCTCCCACCCCCACCCCCCTTCCTTTCTTTATTTGGACAGACAGAATCCCAAGCAAGTTCTAGGCCAGCAGCACAGAGCCCAATGCAAGACTTGAACTCATGAACTGTGATATATCATGACCTGAGCCGAGATCAAGAGTTGGATGCTTAACTGATGGTGCCACCCAGGTGCCCCTTCCATTTTTTTAAAATGTTTGGAAGAATTTGCCAGTAAAATTAACTTGGCCTGGAAGGGTTTTTTTGTAAAAGGGTCTAAAATGCAAAAGCAATTTAATAGTTACAGGTCTATTCAGGTTATGTATTTCTTTTTTTATTTGAGAGAGAAAGAGAGAGCATGCACACACACACATGGGGGAGGAGGGGCAAAGGGAGAGAGAGAATCTTTAACAGGCCTCATGCTCAGCACAGAGCCCAATGTGGGACTCACTCCCACAACCCTGGGATCATGACCTGAGCTGAAATCAAGACTCAGAGCTCAACCAACTGAGCCACACAGGTGCCCCAGGTATTTCATTTTGAGTGATTTTTGGTAGTTTGTGGTTTTCGAAGAATTCATGTAAATTGTCAAATTTAGGTGTATAGAGTTTATACTATTCCTGTACCATCTCTGGGTTCTGTAGACTATGGTCTTTCTTACAGCAGAATCAAGAGGAAAGTGAAATATTTCTCCTGTCCCAGAGAGAATTAGAGACCCATGATTTTCAAAAGAAATGTGAGAAGGCATATTTCTGTGTGGAAGAGAATATTCCTACTGATAAAATAAGGCAAAAAAAAAAAAAAAAACCACCCACAAAAAGTGACTGTTAGGAGGTAAAATGTGACTGTCAAAAGACAGCATTATGAAACAACCTATAGTAGAATTATAATTAGTATGTAAAAAAGATGCAGGACAAAAATGGAATAAACAGAAAAGTACTGATTTTAAATAAGGTTTGTTTTTATTTTAAAAAAAATTTTTTTTCAACGTTTATTTATTTTGGGGACAGAGAGAGACAGAGCATGAACGGGGGAGGGGCAGAGAGAGAGGGAGACACAGAATCGGAAACAGGCTCCAGGCTCTGAGCCATCAGCCCAGAGCCCGACGCGGGGCTCGAACTCACGGACCGCGAGATCGTGACCTGGCTGAAGTCGGACGCTTAACCGACTGCACCACCCAGGCGCCCCAAATAAGGTTTGTTTTTAAAATGCAAATAAATAAATAAGTGATACTCCTACGACGTGAAATTATGTATTAAGATAAGAACTTTAAGGTATCAAAGTCTCAGGGTGCTTGGGTGGATCAGTCAGTTAAGCATCTGGCTCTTGATTTCGACTCAGGTCACGATCTCAGGATCGTGGGATTGAGCCCAGCATCGAGTTCCTCATGGAGCGTGGAGCCTGCTTGGGATTCTCTGCACCCCCCCATCCCTCTCCCCCACTCGTGCTCTCTCTATCCTTAAAATAAAAATAAATTTTATAGAAGAATGTCTTAGTAATAATATCCTAACTTCAAAAATTATTGTGCTAAGATTCTGCCCTTGATTGGAAACACTCATGTTTGTAAACAGTTATTTTGTTGTTAAACTGAAGAAAAACTAAATTTTATTCTTAAATGGTTTAAAAAAATCAATGCTGTAGTGTCCACCAAATGTAAAACGTCTGATATTTTTAGTCAGATCAAAGGAACTGATTTCAAAATGAAAGAATTTATAATTTACTTGTTCTTCAATTACAATGTAAAAGAATCATACGTATGTATATATTATGCTACCTGCTTATATAATAAATTATGTGAATGTAGTCTTGCTCAAAATATTGTACTGTACTTAACTTTATTCTAGTGATAAGATGATAAAATGCGTACATGATGACATTAAGTTTGATGAACAACATAAGCATTGTGACATGGAGATCGGCTACTACTGATCTTCTGAGGATAAGTCAGAAGGAGCATCACATGCTTCCCAACTACACTAAAACCACCGAAAGAGAAATTGCGGATAGGGGAGACTACTGTACTTTGTTGTTGTGGCATGAAAGTTGCTCAGTAATTTTGGTTAGATCAACAATCAATGTTTATAGTATAACTGAGTGGGCAGGTTGGGAGATGGGGAGGTAGAAGGATGTGGGATTGAGCTAAATTTGCATCTTCTGTATTAGGAAGTCAGAAGACAGTGCCTGAAAACTGAGAGGGTGGGAGAGGAGATGAAGATGTGACATAAATATAAGCATATTATTTGGAACTATAGAGGTAAATACCATAAGAATCAGGGGCAGGAGTTGAAAGTAGTTGCCTCTGGGAAAAGTATGGGTCTTTGTGAGGGACTCATTTTTGTAACAGAGTTATTTGACTCTTTATGTGAAGGTAAAATATTAATTTAAAAATGACTTTTGGGGCGCCTGGGTGGCGCAGTCGGTTAAGCGTCCGACTTCAGCCAGGTCACGATCTCGCGGTCCGGGAGTTCGAGCCCCGCGTCAGGCTCTGGGCTGATGGCTCAGAGCCTGGAGCCTGTTTCCGATTCTGTGTCTCCCTCTCTCTCTGCCCCTCCCCCGTTCATGCTCTGTCTCTCTCGGTCCCAAAAATAAATAAACGTTGAAAAAAAAAATGACTTTTAAAACTGAGTATCAGGGGCACCTGGGTGGCTCAGTCGATTGAGCATCAGACTTCGACTCAGGTCATGATCTCATGGTTTGTGAATTCAAGCCCTGCATCAGGCTCTATGCTAACAGCTCAGAGCCTGGAGCCTGCTTTGGATTCTGTGTCTCCCTCTCTCTCTGCCCCTCCCCTGATCACATTCTGTCTCTCTCTCTCTCTCTCAAAAATAAATAAATATTTAAAAACTTTTTAAAAAATGAGTATGCAGTGAGTGATGGGAGTTCTTGTCATATCACTGCTTTGCTGGTCCCCAAAACAGTCTTGAATTGACTACATATGGAATCCCTCTTTAAAGCTGAACCATAAGATATACTGATTACTTTTTCTTTCCTGTGAAGGAGCCAGAGAATATTTTAGGCTTTGCATGCCATACAGTTTCTGTCATAATTACAATAGTCCCTCCTTATCCACGGGGGATATGTTCCAAGATCCCCAGTGGATGCCTCAAACTGCAGATAGTACTGAACCTATACCTATGTTTTTTTCTTATATACTTACATAACTATGACAAAGTTTAACTTAAAAATTAGGTACAGTAAGAGATTTACAATAGTTAATAATAAAATAAATTATGTGAATGTGGTCTTGCTCAAAATATCTTATTGTACTGTATTCACCTTTATTCTAGTGATAAGATGATAAAATAAATGCACACGTGATGACATTAAGTGTGGTGAACGACCTATGAACGACCTAAGCATTGTGACATGGCGATAGGCTGATACTGATTTCTGAGGATAAGTCAGAAGGAGGATCATCGGCTTCCCAACTACATTAAAATCACCAAAAAAGAAACTGCAGATGTGGGCGGGGGGACTACTCTACATTGCTGTTACAGCGTGGAAGGTGCAACAGACCACACGCAAATAAGTGAGTATGGCTGTTTTCTAATAAAATTATCTACAAATATAGGTGGTGAGTGAGTCAGACTTGCCTTGGGGGTTATATAGCCTGTAAATCCCTGAAGATAATGGCCCAAAAGCCTATGAAAAAATACTCAGTATATTAATCATCAGGAAATACAAACTAAAACCATAGTGAGATATCAGTACCTACTCAGTAGAACACTAGAATGACAAAAATTAAAAAGACTATCCAAACCAAGTAATGGCAAGGACGTGGAACAACTACATACCAAGTAGATGTTTATACGGAGAATGTTTATATACTACTGATGGGAATGTAAAGTTATGCAACCACTTTGGAAATGGTCTGGTAGTTTCTTAAAAAGTTAACCATGACTCAGCAATTCCATTTTTGGGTATTTTCCGAAGAAAATAAAAACACATGTCCACACAAAGAGTTGCTTTATTCATAACAAGCAAAAAGTAGTAAAAAAAATAAAAATAAAAACAAAACAAAACAAAAAACAAACAAAAAAAGAAAACCCAAATGTCCACCAACTGGTAAACAGATAAAAACAAAACAAAACAAAACCACAACTGTGAAATTATCAATGCAATAGAACATACCTCTGCAAAAGGGAACTACTGATATACAAAACAATACGGATGAATCTCTAAAACTGGCTCCTTTTACTTACTCTATTAATATTTCTTAGTCTGGGGGCACCTGGGTAGCTCAGTCAGTTAAGCTTTGGACTCTTGATTTCAGCTCAGGTCAAGCCCCACATTGGGCTCTGTGCTGACAGTGAGGAGCCTGCTTGGGATTCTTTCTCCCTCTCTCTCTACCCCAACCCTGCTTGCGCTCTTTCTTGCTCTCTCAAAATAAATAAACATAAAAAAAAAAATTCTTAGCCTGGGTGAGGAGACAATGGGCATTCCATTATATGTTGTTTTTATATTTTATACATATAAGATATTGTTTTGCATATCTCTAAGAAAAACAAAAAAAAAGTTAACAAAATATATAGTGCCTAACATATGGTAGATAGGCATACAATAAATGCTGATGAGAAAACTATCAGAATGAACTTCTTCAATTTTGTCTATATCAAAATGTTCTTCCTCTTTTCCTACTGGTTATAATTCCTCTATTCCCAACGTAACCCTATTAGCTGAGTTCATGATAAAAACTCATTCCCATTTAATTCTCTTCATGACCTTCATGATACTGGCTCAGTTATCCTCTTATTTTCAATTTCTTTCTTCACTTGCTTCTCTTTGGTCTACAAACAAATCATGCTCTAAAAAGGGGCCAGCAAGCATATTCCGTAAAGGGGCAGAGAATAAATATTTTAGGCTTTATTTATTGGATATTAGTTTTCAAATAACCATTTTAAAAATGCAAAAACCACGTTCAGTTAGAAGGCCAGATATGGAACACCAGGCAAAGTGTGTCAACCCCTGTTCTAAAACAGTAATGATCAAACTTCTGAATTCTGCTACCCACAGTTAGTGTCCTCTCAAATTCAAATAAATTTGCCATGTCCCCATCACATGCCTCAACACCATGTTAAGTGTTTCCAAATTTTTTAAATCTCAATCCCTGCAACAATGCTGTGAGGGAAATGTTTTAGTACATTCAGTTTATAAAATAGGATACGGAAGCTCAGAGAGGACAAGTGAACACCAGAATTGCATTTTAACCAATTTCTCATGTCCAACTCTAGTGCTATTTCCACTAGATCACACTACCTCTCCCTCTTTTCGTTGACATTTACTTGGGAAACAGAAATCTCTAATTGCTACTTATTTCCTTATTCCATAATCTTTTAAAATCTGACTTCTGTCTGTAAAGCTCTATACAATTTTCCAAAAATTCCAATGACATTTAAATAAACACTCACACAAGTATTATTGCAGCAACTGATATTTAAATACAGGGAAAAAATGACGCAGGCACCTTAGAAAACAGTCTGGCAGTTCTTCAAAGTTAAACATACCTACCCTGTGACTGAAATTCTACTCCTAGGTATATGCCCAAAAGAAATGAAAACATGTTCACAAAAAACCTTGTAAGTGAATGTTTATGGCGGCTGCCATTATTCACAGTGGTCAAGAAGTGGAAATAAACCAAATGTTCATCAACTGAAGAATGGATAAACATGTGGCCTATCCATACAATGGAACATTATCCAGGCATCATAAGGAATGAAGTACCGATAATTGCCACAACAAAGATGAACTTTGAAAACATCATGCTACATGAAAGAAGTCAGTTACAAAATGCTACATAATATATTATTTCATTTATATGAATGGTCCTGAATAGGCAAATACATTAAAAACAGAAGTTAAATTAGTGGTTGCCAGGGACTGGTAAAGGGTGAAAAGGGGTATGACTGCTAATGGGCACAGTGCTCCTTTTTGGAATTAGATAGTGGTGATGGTTATAAAATCTTGTGGACATATTAAAAAACACTGAATTGTTTAAAAGGGTGAATCTTATGACATGGGAATTATATCTCAATTTTATTTTATTTTTTAAAAATGAGAACGCCAGGGGCAGAGAGAGAGAGAGAGAGAGAGAGAGAGCGAGAGAGAGGAGGAGAGAGAATCCCAAGCAGGCTCCATGCTGTGAGGACAGAGCCTGACCTGGGGCTCAATCCCACAAACTGAATCTTCACATTGTGACTAAGGTGAAATCAAGAGTTGGACACTTAACCAACTAAGCCACCAGGCACCCCAAATTATATCTCAATTTTAAAAATAGGAAAAAACCCCACCTAGAATCCTACACTTCAAATTTTTTATTTTTAAGAGAGAGAGACAGAGCATGAGCAGGGTGGTGGCAGAGAAAAAGGGAGACAGAATCTGAAGCAGGCTCTAGGCTCCGAGCTGTCAGATGCGGGGCCTGAACCTACGAAACATGAGATTATGACCTGAGCCGAAGCTGGATGTTTAACTGACTGAGACACCCAGGTGTCCCTACTCCAACTGTTTGTAATTTTCCTTATTTTTTCCCAGTCATTGATAATACATGTATGTATGTGGATTTAATTTTAATTCTTGTTTGTCATCAATCCAAAATCCATTTTTCCATGAGGCTATACAATTATGTAATTTTGTCTTTTACAGAAACAAAATATTCTACTAATAGACTATAATTTTAATATTTTTGAATACATTGTTTTCATTTTTCAACATTAAAAGTGTATTTCTGGGGTGCATAGATGGCTCAGTCCGTTAAGCATCCAACTTCGGCTCAGGTCATGATCTCGTGGTTCATGAGTTTGAGCCCTGCAACGGGCTCTGTGCTGACCGCTCAGAACCTGGAACCTGCTTTGGATTCTGTGTTTCCCTTTCTCTCTGTCCCTCCCCTGCTCAGGCTTTGTCTCTTTCTCTCTCAAAAATAAATAAACATTAAAAAAAAATTTTTTTAAGTGTATTTCCATGACTAGACGTAAGCATATAGCTTCCCTCTCTTTTTATGGTATTTCCTTAGGATAAGTTCCTAAGGTAGAATTACTTAGGTAAATGATATATGGCAATTTTAGGGCTCTTGAAATACAATGCCAAATTGTCTTGCAGATCTAAGGTAAATCTGTACCATTATCAGAAAAGTAACCATACTCGCTTCACTATGAAGATACTAACATAAGGTGCCACTATTTTTTAATTCATTATATATAAAAATATGAGAAAGAAAATGTTACATTCTTTCATTCAGTTGGAATTCTTTTTTTTTTTAATGTTTGTTTATTTTTGAGAGACAGAGCGCAACTGAGGGAGGGGCAGAGAGAGAGGGAGACAACAGAATTTGAAGCAGGCTCCAGGCTCAGCAACTGTCAGCACAGAGCCTGATATGGGGCTTGAACTCATGAACCATGAGATCATGACCTGAGCCAAAGTCAGACACTTAGACTGAGCCACCCAGGCGCCCCAGAATTATTTCTGGACTCTATTCTGTTCCACTAACACATTTATGCGCTTGTTGTTTTTTTTGTTTTTTTGGCTTTTTTTTTTTTTTAGCAATCTCTACACCCAATGTGGGGCTCCAACTCAGGACCCAGAGATCGAGAGTCTCCTGCTCTTCCGACTGAGCCAGCTAGGCACTCCTGTGCTCATAGTTTTAGAAGAAGTTCTCACATTTGATAATGCTGTATGTCTTTTCTCTACCTGTTTAACCTTCTGTATTTTAGAATACATTTGAAAAGGTAAAATTCATTAAATTTCTAAGTGATTTGAATACTCAGAACTTTCTAGGAAGCACTCCCAAAAAGTCTCGCTCAGAAAAGGACCCTTCCATGTTCTTTCCACCATCCTGTACACATATGTAGCATAACATCTATCACACAGCATTCTACTTATTATTCCTCTATTTCCTCCTATGTGACTTTGGAAAACTATATGAAAGAATCATCTCTTATCTCTGTATCCTTAGTGGCACATAATACTGTATAAAAAGGTTGTAGGCACGAATGAACACATCAAAGATGCCACTTACATGAGTCGAACAAGCAATTATTGCTTGGCATTATGTTAGGAGCTGTGGGAAAAACACAGAAAGTAGAAAACAATGTCCTGCCTCCCAGGGAATCTAGAAACTAAAAAGAAAGGGAATTAAAGGGAAATGACTAGTACATAATTTTAGAGATTGTGTAGGATTGTAACCAATGATTATATAATTAATGTCATAAATTTAATAAAGAGTACAGAGAAGAATGAATGCAGTAGGAGCTGTGAAGGACTGTTGGCACTTCAGATGGGTAGTAAAGCACTAAGAGGATTTGGATAAGATACATTATAAAGATGGTGCCATTTGTAGCAACGTGGATGGAACTGGAAGGTATTATGCTGAGTGAAATAAGTCAGTCAGAGAAGGACAGGTATCATGTTTTCACTCATATGTAGATCTTGACAAACTTAACAGAAGTCCATGGGGGGTGGGAAGGGGAAAAAAATAGTTACAAACAGAGAGGGAAGGAGGCAAACCACAAGAGACTCTTAAATACAGAGAACAAACTAAGGGTGGATGGGGGGGTGGGGAAGAGGAGAAAATGGGTGATGGGCATTAAGGAGGGCACTTGTTGGGATGATATGGGCTTATATGTAAGCCAATTTGACAATAAATTATATTAAAAAAAAAAAAAAGACTGGGTAAAAACACGAACAAAGGCATGAAGTGGGAATTCCCATGATAAATGAGAGTCATGTACCTATCCATTCTACAAACAGACTCAACTACTTGTACTGAAAAAATTTTATTCTATGCAGCAAAGAATTAAAACATTTTTACCTGGAGTTCTCCAAGTTTCTTAGATGTTGGTGAAACAATGGTAAAAAATCCACTGATGTGATGGGTTGGAGAAAGCTGAGCTAGTCCACTCATCTGAACTCTACCAATTGGAAGATGATCAAGTTTGGTGATTACTTCCAGCACCAGCACAGCCATATCTAATCAGAAACAATTATAACATACACAGATATTTTTCATTTACTTTTTTTTTTTTTGGAGGTGGGTATGTATGAGAAAACTTTTTTACTTAAATTATTTTATTTTCAAATAAAACCTGCACCTACTATCAGGGTTGGCATTAGGGTGACCCTGGGTATGTCACTTTTAAACTCTGAAACCCAAATTCATCAGAAATGAGAATACCCACTGCATGCATAGTAGTAAATCCCAGGAGCTTCCTCTCATTCTTCCTACTGTATTTTCATTTACCTTAAACAAAAAGTTTTTAATGATTTAAAATGTAAATATTTTCTTATGTACTAAAAAAAATCTTTCTGTCCTTAACATGTATTTGTAATTGTCCTAACTTCCCGTTGGAATAAGGTAAAATAGATACAAAGAAAGAAAGAAAACAAACCATCCTACCTACTACACAAGATTGTTTTAAACATCAAAGAAGGGGCGCCTGGGTGGCGCAGTCGGTTAAGCGTCCGACTTCAGCCAGGTCACGATCTCGCGGTCCGTGAGTTCAAGCCCCGCGTCGGGCTCTGGGCTGACGGCTCAGAGCCTGGACCCTGTTTCTGATTCTGTGTCTCCCTCTCTCTCTGCCCCTCCCCCGTTCATGCTCTGTCTCTCTCTGTCCCAAAAAAATAAATAAACGTTAAAAAAAAAAAATTTAAACATCAAAGAAGATGTTGGACTTGAAAATATTTTATAAACTGTAAAATGCTAACATTTTCACTTGTTCCTATAAATTATCCTTACTTGAGGAATTAATATACTCTGTTTTACTGCCTTGCTCTTTTCAACCTGGACCTATTCATGTTTTACACTAATTTGTGGCAATATATTCATTAGTTTACCTTATACATTTTCTTCTTTCTTTTTTTTTTTAAATTTTTTAACATTTATTTATTATTGAGAGACAGAGAGAGACAGAGTATGAGCAGGGGAGGGGCAGAGAGAAAGGAGACACAGAATCCGAAGCAGGCTCCAGGCTCTGAGCTGTCAGCACAGAGCCCGATGCGGGGCACGAACTCACAAATTGCGAGATCATGACCTGAGCCGAAGTCGGACTCTTAACCAACTGAGCCACCCAGGCGCCCCTCTTCTTTCTTTCTTTCTTTTTTCTTCCTTCCTTCCTTCCTTCCTTCCTTCCTTCCTTCCTTCCTCCCTCCCTCCCTCCCTCCCTCCCTCTTTCTTTCTTTCTTTCTTTCTTTCTTTCTTTCTTTCTTTCTTTCTTTCTTTCCAACCGGCAGGTTGGAGTTTATTTTCCACTTGGTGCAAGGCACATGGTTACAGGGTGTCAGGAAGGCTTGTATAATAGAGAGAGTGGAGTTCTCTCAACTTCCTCTTTGGTGTTTTGCTGTTTAGATATAAAAGAACTCAACTGCTTCTGTTTGCTGTAGCCTGCCTAGTCTACGTAGAGAAGAGGAGGTGAGAGGAAGGGCTCTGATGAACCTAGCACCTCCTGAAGCCTAGTGGTGGCCACTCATGATTGGGGCCCAGTGTGGGCTTTGTCAGGCTGGCCACCAGGCTGCTTCCTCATGGCTTCCAGAACCATGCACTTTTCTTTCTTTTAAACGAAATATGCATATAAAAGAGTACATAAAAGAATAAAGAAACAAATACCTACCACATAGCTTAAGAAATAGTTACACTTTTCCAAGGTTTCAGTTAGAGCATATATTCATATGAACTAATGTTTGATCTCTTATGTCTTCATTTTCTAATAAACACATCATACTCATGTCCATAGCTGGGCCATCACTTACAAGGTTCACCTCATCCAATCCTACCTTCAACAAAGTTTCTTTCTTAACTAGATTTATAAAATTTTATTATTGGCTCATTTGGTGGTTAAGCCCTTCAATTTAATAAGGGGAAAATTAAGGCACAGGAAGATTAAATGCTTGCTTAAATTCAAACAGCTAGTTAGTACACAACAGAAGTAGGATTCTGGTTTCCTGAGAACTTATGATAGTGAGTTCTTAAGTTATGATTCTCAAGTTCCCATGATAATATTATGGAATATTCATATAGTACTTACTATATGCACCAAGTAATCAGACATTTAATTACTTATGTTTGCCACTGGTCACTACTATTTCATATGTATCAGTTTTGTTTTTTTCAACTGATCCTTTTGACCAGAGATTACGTCTAAAGTTTCTGTATTCCCTACAGTGCCAAAAACTTTACATTTTTACAAGACTCACACCTACAATGTGCCAGGTACTGGACCAATCAGTTCACAAAAATTTTTTCATTTAACCTTTTCAATAATTCCTGCCGGTAAGTGCTATTATCCTCATTTAACTAATAGGACACTGAGGCTCCAAGATCTTAAGGAACATCTCAGCATTGTACAGCCATCCAATCCTGAAGCCAGAGTTCCAATTCAAGACTGACTTCAAAGCCCATGTTCTTCTCATTCAACCAGGCTCTTCATGAAAAAACAAAGTGAAAGGGCAGCTATCTGATCCCACTTTTAACAGATGAGGGAAAGGAGGGTCAGAAATGGGAAGGGACTTTCCCCAAATCCCACAGCTGATAACACCAATCTAAAGTTCAAATGTCAGGTCTAATGCATTCTTTATCATACTGCAGGATGCTCAAATAAATGTGTGATTTGCTATCATATTAATAGATATTTTCTCTCTTACTGAAAACATTTTTTTAATGTTTATTTATTTATTTTGAGAGAGAGATCTGGTGAGCAAGCAGGGGAGGGGCAGGGTCGGGGGGGAGAGAGAGAGAGACAGAGAGAGAGAGGGAATCCCAACAGGCTCCGTGCTGTTAGTGCAGAGCCCTACACAAGGCTCGATCTCACAAATGGTGAGATCATGACCTTAGCCAAAATCTACAGTCAGACGCTTAACCAACTGAGCCAGCCAGGCACCTCTCTTACTAAAGAATTTTTAACCACTCTTCATTTGTTAAATTAGGCTTATAGTACCCAGATTATTTATGAGTATCCTATAACAGTACTTAACATTTCCTATCTAGTATTGTAACTAAACTACTCTGTGAATTTAGTTAGAATTAGATACCATTCTGATTAAATTGATTCATTTTTGTAATTCCCTACAGTGCCTAGCACAATGTCTAGCACATGCTAAGAGTTCAATATATATCTTTCGAATGACCAAGTGTTTTGTTCTTTATATTGTGATGTTTTCAAAAAAAAATTTTAATAGAATATAAGCTTCTTTGGGACAAGTTAACCTTTAATTAACCCCTGATTCTCCAGTATTCTTAGCCCAACAATGTTTACATGATACCTGATTTTTTTTTTTTACTTGAAATGGATTGATTTGATAAATAACCCACCATCCAAAATGTGTTTATGGGAAAGCCTGACCTGAATACAGAAATAACATAGTAGATTTAGAATGCTTTCTTTGAACAGAAATGAAGAAATCTTGTCTCCTGGTTTCTTGTAATGGGACCCCTTCTTGGGGTGGGTTAGTCAGTTAAGCGTCTGACTCTTGATTTCAGCTGAGGTCATGATCTCACAGTTCATGGGATTGGGCCTTATGTTATACTCTGTGCTGTTAGCACAGAGTCTGCTTGGGATTCTCTCTCCCTCTCTCTCTTTGCCCCTCCCCTGCTCATGGGTGCGCGCTCTCTCTCTCTCTCTCAAAAATAAATATTAAAAAGGGATCCTTCCCTTCCATGAAAACCTATATTACTAATTCATTAAACCACTCACTTACCATGTAGTATCTTGTATTTTTAGTAAAGTTTATACATAGACATATCTATCTATCTATCTATCTATCTATCTATCTATCTATCTATTATCTATCCATCCCTTTCTTCCTTTAACATGAGTCCCAGAGCAGAGACTACAGTTACTATTAAAGAAGCATGGGGTGGTGAAAAGTGCATGAGTTTTGGTTATCAGACCGAAATTGGTTCAAATCCTAGTTTTGCCATTTATCAACTATGTAACCTTAGAGAGTATTCATTTTATCTTTACACCTTAGTTTCATTGCCTATAAAACACAGAAAATATTTTTCTTGTAGGGTTATTAAGGATTAGAAACAATATGTATCAACTGCTGGCACATAGTATACTCTCAATAAATGGTGGCTATTATAAAACTTCTTTCACTTAATAATTAACAATGCCATAGATACTATGTACACGATAATGCCCTTTGCTAACAACATAACACATGTTTATTAGGCCTGAAGCTAAAATGATAAGACAAAAACATACCAGTTAGATAAGAGGTAAACTGCTTTGGACCACAGCGAACAGCATAACGTGTAGTTGTTCTGACAGCTTTTGGTTCAGTCTGCAATGCGTCCCTGGGACAAAAAAGGGTTCCATCTGATGTTTCTCCCCACCATCTCACTCGGACAAGTACACAAGTGGGAGGCTTCGCAATCTTCCATATGACTTTATTAACAGTAAGTCTCAGAAAGCAGCGTAGCTGGCCTTCAACCAGAGGTGGAAGGCTTGTAGATGGAGAAATGTCACTCAAACCTGTGGAGGAATCCAAAAACACTAAGTCAAAATTCAGACTAAATATAGAAACATATAATCTGCTTTTTGAATGAGAACACACACAAATATTAGTCTCTACCAGGAGAACATTTATCCTATAAAGAGCAAACCAAACCACAGAATAACTTACCGAGTCACTTAAGCCACTTTTTTTTTTAAGTTTATTTTATTTTGAGAGAGAGAGAGAGAGAGAGAGAGAGAGAGAGAAAATGAGAGGGAGCATACACATGAGGGGGGCAGAGAGAATCCCAAACAGGCTCCACAACATCAGCATGGAGCCTGAGATAGGGCTCCAACTCACAAACCATGAAATCATGACCTGAGCCAAAATCAACAGTTGGACTTGACATTCAATTGACTGAGCCACCCAGGCACCCCCACCTAAGCATATGATATAACTAATTCATATTCAGGGTCTGATTCAAGTTATTGTAAGTAAAGAACATAATACCAGCTTAAAACATGTGAAAACAAACTCCTCTTTAATTGAAAGCTATCATTTCATGCAAATTAAAACCACAATGAGATATCACCTTTCACCTGTCAGAATGGCTAGAATCAAAACGACAAGAAATAACAAGTGCTGGCTAGGATGTGGAGGAAAAAGAACCCTCATGCACCACTGGGAGGAATGTAAATTAGTGTAGCCACTATGGAAAATAATACAGAGGTTCCTTAAAAAATTAAAAATAGGGGCTCCTGGTTGGCTCAGTTGGTTTCAGCTCAGTCTTGATTTCGGCTCAGGTCATGATTTCATAATCTCTGCGCTGTCAGCAGAGCCTACTTGGGATTCTCTCTCTGCCCCTCCCCAGTTTATGCATGAGTGCTCTCTCTCAAAAGAAATTAAGAAACAATTAAAAATTTAGAAAAAATTAAAAACAGAAATACCATATGACCCAGTAACTCCACTACTGGGTATTTACCCCCCAAATTCAAACACTAACGAGAAAAGATATATCCACCCCTATGTTTATTGCAGCATTTACACTAGCCAAGGTGTGGAAGCAACCCAAGTGTCCACTGATAGATGAATGGATAAAGAAGAGGTGGTACACGTACACAATGGGTTATTACTCAGCCATAAAAAAGGACACAGGGGCGCTTGGGTAGCTCAGTCAGTTAAGTGGCCACCAGATCATGATCAGGTCATGATCAGGTCATGATCACGCAGTTCGTGAGTTTGAGCCCCATGTCAGGCTCTGTGCTGACAGCTCAGAGCCTGGAGTCTGCTTCAGATTCTGTGTCTCCCGCTCTCTTTCTGTCCCTCCCTCGCTTGCACTGTCTCTCTCAAAATAAATAAATATTAAGAAAAAAAAGAATGAAATCTTGCCTTTGAGACCACTCAGATGGTCCTACAGAGTATTATGCTTAAGTAAAATAAGACAAAGAAAGACAAATTCACTTACATGTGGAATCTTAAAAAATAGCAGAAACAGATCCCGAAATACAAAGGAAAAACAGGCGGTCACCAGTGGGGAGAGGGGAAGGGGGATGGGAGACACACACTTCCAAGTATGGAATGAATAAATCATAGGGATAAAACGTACAGCATAAGGAATATAGTCAATGGTATTGTAATAGCGTTGTATGGGGATAGATAGCAGTTATGCTTGTGGTAAGCACAGTATAATATATAGACTTGTGGAATCACTGCTGTATACCTGAAACTAGCATAACATTGTGTGTCAACTATACCTCAATAAAAAAAAGATACCACTTTAAAAATACAAATATAATGATACAGTAGATAGGTTTTTAAAATCTCAGAAGGAGTTGAAATTTTTCTCCCAAGTACTGTTGTTTATTGTTGCAAAGTTCAGGTTTTAAGATATGTTAGCTCTACCTCTCTTACTTTAAAACCATCACTAAACATGAAACAGCAATAACTCCTCCCTTCACTCAATGCTCAAATGATTAAGCGTTTCAATAAAGACCACCTTAAATTTTGTATTTTCTTTCCGGCCAACATCATTCAGTCATTGAAGACAGACACTATCATCTTCAGATTCTGCCATTATTTTTTACTCCAGCACTGGGCTCATAATATTCATTGGCTTTTATAATATTTATTGGCTTCTGATTTCAGACAGATAATAAATGTAAACAAGGCATTTAATTATGACTTTCTATAAAACTTTCCTTTAATGACCCTGATGGTCTTCCATTCATAGTTATCTCCTAACCATGATTTAGAAGAAATTTAAGAAACCATTCCTTTATATCTATACAATAGAATATTATTCAGCCATAAAAAAGAATGAAATCTTGCCATCTGCAACAACATGGATGGAGTTAGAGAGTATAATGCTAAGGAAAATAAGTCAGAGAAAGGCAAATACCATATGATTTCACTCATGTGGAGTTTAAGAAACAAAACAAATGAACAAAGGAGGGAAAAAAAAGAGAAACAAACCAAGAAACAGACTCTTAACTGTAGAGAACAAATTGATGGTTACCAGAGGAGAGGTGGGGGAGTGGTGGGTGGGTGAAATAGGTAATGGGTATTAAAGAGCACACTTATGATGAACACTGAGTAATGCATAGAATTGTTGAATCGTTATACTGTATATCTGAAACTAATATAACGCTGTATGTTAACTATACTGGAATTAAATTTAAAACTTAAAAAAAAAAAGAAACCATTCCTATATTACACACACCTTCCTATTCCTCTTTTCCCTCAGAGAGTGGTCATGCCTAACAAGAAAATATACTGGAGTATATCAGATCAAGAAATCTATATAAAAGTTTTTGGATTTCTAAAGCGAACACCCTCTCTGCTCTCTATAGCTGAAAAAGACCCACCATAATCTTTACGTATAACTAGTCTCAATATAAAAATAATACACAGGTGTGTATATGAGCATTACTGCATATATAGATGGTATAGCAAGAAGGGCATTCTTATGTTATTTCAATTTTTATTTTCCTATCAACCAAATATGCTTGACTGTTTGACATAGGGAGCACTAGCATTGAATACATCTGTGCTTCTTTTTCATATCCTCCCATCATTCTTTGCAGGAAAAGTCACTGCCTCAAAACTTCCTTAGTTATCTTTAAAAAGCTTGGATGAGATACGTTCTCAGACAGTAGGTTGAGTCCTCTCAGATCCTTCAAAGATCCTCATGCCTTTACCTGCACTCTACCTCACCTTGTCACTCCCCACTTTCTTTTTCTCTCCTCTACAACTATCTTTCCCAACTCCTGCCTGTAGCCCTTCATACTTCATGACAGTCTTATGTTTGGCTCATTCAACTAACATTTACAGTAATGCATACAACATGATCTTTGCCAATTAGAATTACTGACATACCACCTCTCCAACTTATGTTTCTTTCAGTACGTGTGGAACTCCAAAGCTATGCCCTCCCACACACAGACACACACACATTTAACCTTGCTATCAAAAGTACTCCTAGGTCACAGGGATATAAAAGTACAGCACAGTGAACTATAGTTAATAGTGTACTGTATATTTGAAAGTTGCTAAAAGAGTACATCTTAAAAGTTTTCATGACATGAAAAAAACTTTTAGTAAGTATGTACGGTGATGGATGCTAACTGGACGTACTGTTCGATCACTTCGCAATATACGGGAATATCTAAACAATTGTACAACTTGAAGCTAAGATAATGTTACATGTCAATTACACCTCCCTTTAAAAAGTTTTTTAAAATCCTGGAATTTTTTTATTTCCTTTCTTTAGAAGCGTCCTGCCCGCACCCTTTTAGCCCTCACCTCGCCCCATTTATTAGCCCGCTTTGATCTCCTACTTCAGTACCTATTTCCTTCCCTTTCGCTGGAGGGGTAACTGCCCTCTCTAACCTTCAGATTCCTTGGTTATTTCCCCCTTCCTACTTCTCTCCCACCCTTTTTACAGGCGGGTGGGGGAGTCTCCCTGGAATTCTCTACACCTTGCTCCCAACTCCACCTTATTATTCTTTCCTCAACCTTTGGTCTCTCAGGTTACCTCTCTTCTTGCGGCCACGGGCTCCGACAGGCCCCTGGCCTTTTCTTTGTTTCATGACGAGCCAGAGCTTTTCTTCACCAACTGAACTCCGGCTCCAGCACCCAAGCCGTAACCTCCCGCCATCCCTTCCCGAGGCGCCTGCGTTCCCCGGCAACCGGAGCCGCTGGGCAGCCTGGGAAGCAGGAAGAAAAAGCTCTTCCTCTTAACCGTCTGAAAGGAGCGGTGAAAAGGAAAGGCGCCAAAGCCTTCTTCCCGCAAATAGACTACAACACCCAGGATGCTTTGCTACACTACCTCTACGAGGTTGACCGCTGTCGCCTTCAGCTGCGCAAGCGCAAAGGGATATGCCTTTTGAGGACTTCATTGCCCAGGATGCATTTGCCTTTAGGAGCGCTTGTCTTTCCGGCGAGGGTCGATGAGTTCTCTGTTGGTCTGAGAGATCCGTAGACTCCGTTACCCAGCTTTCTTTGTGAACGGCTGTTGCGTACTTCCGGTGGAATCGCCGAGGAGAGGGGGTGGAGTTTACGGAGCCGGTGGGCGGTGGGCGGTGCTGCCGGTAGCTGGGTGCTGTCCAAAGGCACTGGGCGTCGCTAAGGGAGCGAGCTGTGACCGGTTGGGCCGCGCTTAGCGTGGGACGAAGCTCCGGCTACTGTTTGACTACCTGAGGCCTCCACTTCATGTCGGCCCTAGAGAAGAGCATGCACCTCGGCCGCCTGCCCTCTCGCCCACCTCTACCCGGCAGCGGGGGCAGCCAGAGCGGAGCCAAGATGCGAATGGGGTACGTGACCCATACCCCGTCTCCCTAGAGGCCAGGCGCCGGCCATTGGAGAATGGTGTCTCTGGGCGTTTAGAGTGGCACGGCAGGGGAGGCTAAGGATGAGAGAGAATGTTGGCGGCGGCCTGGAGACGTTTAGATGGTGTTGAACGTAGATTTGGGAACTAGGGGAGGCGCCAAGTCAATGGAAATTGGAGGACAAATAGTATTGAAGGAAGGAGGGAATGAGGCAAAGATTGAGGAAGCTGAGAGGGTAATTTAAGAGATGTAGGAGGCACCTCCAGAAGAAGGAATGGATGAGGTTTGAGGAAAGGTGGTAGAGGTGAGGAAAGTCGGGGAATAGCTGCCAGGGAAGGTTGAGGAAAATGGGGAATGACTGAGAGAAAAGTTGAGGGAATTTAGGAGAACAACTAGGGAAAGATTTGGAAGTAGTAAGAAGACGGAAAGAACTAGATACTAGAAAAGCTGAGGGAAGTGGGAACACCTGAGGCAGGATTGGAGAAGGAAAGAGAACTAGGGAGCAGAAGGTTCTAGAGAGTGTCCTTGGAGGTGTAAGAGGAAGATTCAGGGAGTGAGGGGTTGATTAGATTAGATCTTTTAAGAGAGAATTGAGAAAGCCTGAGAACGGGACTAAGGAAAGATGGGGAATATAGCCAATTAGACTGTTAAGAGCAATGGGAATGTTCTGAGAAGTGAGGGTAGGGAGTAAGGGTAGGAGTGATGAGCTGAGAGAATGACCATGGGCTCTAGAGATGGAGAAATGACTGGGAACGGGGTTTAGTGAATGGAAATGCTGTAGATATAGTCTGGGAAGCTTAAAGAGGAAATTTGGGCAGTTGATTTTTGCCAGGCAAATAAGTCTGATGGAAGCTATGTACTGGTTTGATAAGACTCAGAATTAATGAAGCATTGAGAGTAGCTGCTTATATATTTTGGGGAAATCCATTTACTGGGAAGGCAGGAGCTGTGTTGAAGAGATAGTTTTGGGGAATTTTAGGTTGTTGAATGGCTTATGTCGGTTTAGGGGGTACCTTAGGTATAAGAGAGGATGAGTTGAACATGGGAGAGGTAATTACTGGAAAGTAGAGACAATTGAGTAGGCAGTTGGTTTTCAGGGGTATTTGTGGTATCAAATAGTATTCTGCAGACTAGTGACTACAGAGAAAAGGGGTAGAAAGAATGAATAGGTATGAGGTAGCCAAGAGGGTGTGTTTGGGATTCTAGAAACGGGTTGATAGATATACTGTACTTGGAATAAAAACTAGGGAAGAGGAATCTTAGGTTCTAAAGAAGTAATATGTACAAAAACTGATCAAAAAGGAGATGAGGACAGTAGATGCATAACTGTGAAAGTAGGTCCTTGGAATAAAAAGAAAGGAGAATCCTATAAATTAAAACAGTGGGATAGAGAGGTGGTGAGAATTGGGGGTGGTGGTTGAAAAAAACAGGGAAGGAAACTAAGAATTGAAGTGGAGACCTGACTATGATGCACAGTAGAAAAGTGAGAAAACCTCGACAGTAGATAGGTATTTGATGCATAATAGACAGAGGTGGTAGAAGGCCTCGTAGAAGGTAAGATGGATATTGTTTTGGCGTTAAAAGACAGAAAAGTAAGACTGTAACATGAATAAGGAGGATGTGGAAACTGATCCATGACAGATTATTTGGGAAAATTAACCTGGAGTATAAAATCAATGTAACATTTATCATTGGTATATATGTCTTAGTGCATTTTTTAATCTAAAATTTGGTCCTTTAGTACACAAACCCTCTTCTGTAAAAATATATAAAAATATTAGGTTTTTAATAACTATACATGCTGTAGATAAATTTAGAGGTCAGCCTCTCACTTTGTTAAAACAGGTTCTCTGAAGGTGAAAAACTGAAGAAGAACAGTAAAAGAAAATAAAGGGAAAACTTGGTGATTAGAAGATTGTATAATTGTTAGTAACTTACCCTCTTTATTTTTTAAGTTTGTTTATCTTGAGAGAAAGAGCACAAGCAGGGGAGGGGCAGAGAGGGGAAGAGAAGATCCCCAGCAGGCTCTGCACTGTCAGCCTGGAGCCCAGTGTGGGGCTCCAACTCATGGACTGTGAGGTCATGACATGAGCCGAGATGTTTAACCGACTGAACACCCAGGCACTCCAACTTACCCTCTTTAAATAGATGCTTTGGTCTTCTTTGTTAACTGCTTGTTCTGGGAAATAAACTTATTTAGGAAGATGCTTCTTTATAATATTATGAAGAGAAGAGCATGTGTTGGTGAATTTTATGTGCTCCTCAGGTGGCTTGTTTTCCTATATTTTTCTTTTCTATTTCCTTATTGAAACATAGGCAGGCCTCAGCCAAGTCTAAAGTTAGTGGTAATATACTCTCTCCCTGTGCTAAAAAGAGAGCTTTGAAATGGTTTCACTGTATAGTTGAGGAAATAATTCAGAGAATTCTGTATTCTGTAGGTAAACGTAGAGGCAGGAGATAATATTTTTTGTGAATAAGAAAACAAACTCGGGGTGCCTGGGTGGCTCAGTTGGTTAAGTGTCTGACTTCAGCTCAGGTCCTGATCTTAGGGTTCATGAGTTTGAGCCCTGCATTGGCTCTGTGCTGACAGCTCAGAGCTTGGAGCCTGTTTTGAATTCTGTGTCTCCCTCTCTCTCTGCCCCTCCCCCTCTTTCTGCTCCTCCCCAACTCACACTTTGTCTCTTTTACTCTCAAAAAAAAAAAAAAAAATTAGAAAAAGAAAACAAAGTCAATTCTTCTTCATACTAAGGCAGTAGAAGCCTAGTGGTAGGGCCAGTAAAGACTGAGACTTGAGTCTCTGAGACCCATTATGTTTTTTTGGATTCATAGTTGTTATCCTGGCAATACTTAATTTGAGTTGTGTTTCTTATTTCATTGCAAATAGTCTAGGATTCAGTCTTTTTTCTCAGGTTTGATTTATGAAGTCTCACTTCTACCAATTTTAAAGCATTCTTCTTTATTTCTTCTATTCATTCATTTGCATTTTTCTTATCTACCCATCATTTTCCATTCTCTCATCTATCTCTTAATTTTAGGTTGGACCTGTTCATTTGACAGTCTCTTATATGACTTACTTTTTCAACAGTTTTTCATAATCTCTTTCCTTTAATTTCACTAAACCTTGTTTAGAGGTATTCATATATTCAGGGTGGTTTTGAGTTTGTGGTTTTTCTTGAGTTCCCTTAATGTAGTTTTTCAAATTAGACTTAGTAATTCCAGAGTATCACTAGGTAATGTAAAAACAGCAAGTACTTTTTTTTCAAGTAGGTACCTTGTGAAAGTCATTGTAGTAATAGCTTTATGTATATTACTTTATTATTTTTTTGTATGTTATTTTATTTAATCTGTTCACAACCTTGCAAGGTATAGATTTCTCTGCGTTTATAAGTCAGGAAACTCAGACTTGAGATTAACAGTCACCCAACTAGTATGTGGCAGAACCAGGGTTTAATCTAGGTTTAGTCTCTAGAATCTATTCCCTTTTCAGAACACCAACAGTTTTTCTTGGGTAAGCCCTGAAATCCTGGTTTCATTGTTCCTTAATAGAAGCCAGTAGATGATGCCAAAAAACAGTGGTTTTGAACTTTTTTATTAAAGATTTTGGAGCTACTCTGATTTGGGATCCCTACTTGCAACTGGTATTTTAGTCTGTTAGAGTTGCCCATAACAAAAAATACCATAGACTGGGTGGCTTATAAACAACAGAAGTGTATGATAGTTCTGGAGGCTGGGAAGTCCAAGATCAAGGTGCCGGCAGATTCTGTATCCAGTGGGGACTGTTTATTGGTTTATAGATGGCATTTTTCTTGCTGTGTCTTCACATGGCAGAAGGGGGAAGGAAGCTCTGTGGCATCTCTTTTATGAGGGCACTAATCCCATTCATGAAGGCTGTACTCTCATGACCTCATCACCTCTCAAGGCCCCATATCCAAATACCATCACATTGGATGTTAGGATTTAACATGAATTTGGGTTTGGAGGGGGGAGCGGGACACAAATGTTTAGTCTGCCGCATCTGGTGTGCTTGAGAGGAGTATGTTTTGAAAATCACTGCTTTAGTACATTCTGTTACCATTAGAGAGACTATAGATTATTAAAACCATTCATTTTTCAACATAGTTTTGGTTTACCAATAGTACTATATTTCTGTAATTACCTCTTAACAGTTCTACAGTACTTTAACTGGAAGGTATATATTAGTGCCTATTTGTATTATTTTATGAGGTAAATTAGGGCAAGGGGTAATATTTTCTCTTAATGAGAAAATTCGAATGTTCTTTGACTTGCCTAAAAAAATAATCATCAAATGTCAGAAACAAGATTCAAACCTAGACTTTGGGTTTTTAGTCCATTGTTGTTCTTGTTTTACGTTTAGTTCTTGTTATACCTTGGTGTAGAAATTGTTATTTTTAAAGTGATAAGGAGATCTGAGTTTGAAGCTCAGCTTAAGTATTTACTTTGGTCAAGTCATTTAACCTCTTCTAGTCTTTTTTTGTTTTTGTTTTTTCTTTTAATCTCTGCTTACTTTAGAGTGCTATGAGAATGAGATAATACATGAAAAGCACTTATGCTTCCTGACATAAGCTCTTACAGAATGATAACTAGTAAATTATTTTATATTGAAAACCATGAGAAAGGCTTCTTCTTTATGAAAACTGTGAGAAAGGCTTCTTTATGAAGTAGAAGCTCTTTTTTGAATTTTTTGTAATATCACTTTTTCCCCTTAAGCTTTCTATTAATCTGTATCTGATTAGATAGTCCTTCGTTCAACTTCTTAAATTTATAATGAGTATCAGGCCTCCTGGGAAAGCTTTAAGAAGCCATTCGAACAAATGGGGAAATAAAGGACAAAGCTTGCTCAAGTTCACATATTAAGTTGCAAATTCTAGTATTTCTGTTTTTGTTAATTTTTTTAAAAAATTAAAATTCATATGCCATACAATTCACCCTTTTACAAGTTTACCTACCATTCATTAGTTTTTAGTATATTCAGGGCTGTACAGTCATTGTCACTAATTCCAGAACATTTTCAGTATCCCATAAAGAAACTACTTACCTGCTACCAGTTACTTCTGCCTCCCCCAACCCCTGGGAACCACTGTTCTGTTTTCTGTTTTCATGGATTTGCCTGTTTTGGCATATAAATGAAATCATACAGTAAGGGGCCTTTAAAAAAATTTATTTTGAGAGAGAGAGCATGCACACGAGTAGGGGAAGGGTAAAGAGAGAGGGAGAGAGAGAATCCCAAGCAGGTGCTAAGCTTTCAACACAGAGCCTCATGCAGGGCTGGATCTCACAAACTGTGAGATCATTACCTGAGGTGAAATCACGGGTGATGCTGAAATGACTGAGCCACCCAGGCACCCCAGTAAGTGCCTTTTGAGACTGGCTTTTTTTACTTTGTATAATGTTTTCAAGATTCATCCATGTTGTAGCATGTATCAATACACCATTTCTTTTTATTGTTGAATGATATTCTACTGTGTAGACACAGCAAATTTTACTTGTCAGTTGCTGAACACTTTGAGTTTCCTTTTTTTTGTTTTGCTATTGTGAATAATGCTGCTATGAACATTCACATACAAATCTTTGTATGGAAATGTGTTTGGATTTCCCTCTGGTAAACACCTAAGAATGGAATCGCTGTGTTACATGGTAAGTTATGTTTAACTTTTTAAGAAACTGCCAAACTGTTTCCAAAGTGGCTCTTTGAAGCTTTCTATGTATTCAAGATATTTCTAAGTGTTAAAAATATTTTCCAAGTTGCTTTTTTACTTTGCTTATAATGTATTTTGCTATATAAAAAGGTTTTTTTTTTTTAATTTTAATGCACTCAAATCTATCTATGTGCTGCTTCTAGATTTTGAATCACAGAAAGACATTTCCTTCACCCAGGTTATAAAGGAATTCATTTTTTTTTTTTTTTCTAAAAAATGGTTCCATTTTTTACATCCATTTTAAGTTAATCTTGATGTGCAAAGTGAGGAACAGATAGATCCAGTTTTATCTTTATCCACAGGTTTTCCAGCTGTAACACCATTTATTAAAATGTTCTTTTTCTATTATATGAATTTCACCTCAATAAAAATTAGTCATTTTTCCCATGGATTAAAATGATGTCTTTGTCAAATACCAAATTTTCACATAGATATGGATCTGTTTATTTTCTTTTGTATCCCATCGTCTTCCTATTTTTTTCAACGTTTTTTTAAAGTTTTATTAATTTTGAGAGAAACAGAAAGTGTGCCATCAAGGGAGGGGCGGGGGGGAGGGGAAGAGAGAGAGAGAGAGAGAGAGAGAGAGAGAGAGAGAGATAGAGAGATTGATTGACTCCCAAGCAGGGATTCGAACCCACGAGTCAAGAGTCCGGACACTTAAACAACTGAGCCACCCAGACATCCTGGCCTGCTTTTTTATTTATGTGCCACTACTACCTGTTTAACTACAGAGTTATTATTAGTATGTTTTAGTAGATGGTAGAGGTAGCTTCTCCCTCATTCTTTTTTAAGATTTTCCTGGCTCCTTTTACTTGCTTATTCTTAGAGACAGACTTTTTTTTTAAAGTATGGTTGACACACAATGTTATATTAGTTTCAGGTGTACCACATAGTGATTCCTCAAGTCTATACTTACCCTGTGCTCACCATGAGTATTGCTACCATCCATCACCATACAATGCTATTATAATACCATTGACTATAATTTCCTATGCTATACCTTTTATTCCCTGTGACTTATTCATTCCATATCTGGAAGCCTGTATCTCCCACTCCACTCACCCATTTTGCCCATCCCCCCATTTGCCGCCCTTCTGGCAACCATCAGTTCTTTGTATTTGTGGGTCTGTTTCTGCTTCTTGTTTGTTTATTCATTTGTTTTGTTTTTTAGATTCCACATGTTAGTGAAATTATGTGGTATTTGTCTTTGTCTTACTTCTTTCACTTAGCACAATACCCTGTAGGTCCATCCATGTTGTTGCAAATGGCAAGATCTCATTCTTTTTTATGGCTGAATAATATACAAATAAGCTTTCTAATCAACTAAACTAGTGCCAGAAAAAAAAACCCATATAGTATTTTTATTAAGATTACATTAAATATGTAAATTAACGCAAAGTAAACATTTTTATGATGTTGAGTCTTTGAGGAAATATGATGTCTTTCAGTGTGTATGAATCCCTTTTGAAGGAAAAATATTTCAGATCCCAAGTATTGGCCTAAGTTCATCTAATGTAGTATCACTTAATTATGTACAAAATAAACTAGGGATGAATTCCTTATGTGTAAGTAAATTCCATTTTATTATAGAATTATAAAACTCAGTAGGTTTGTTTTTAAAATACAGTCCTACAAAACTTCCCAAATTCAAGTTAGCAATATTACATTAATGTGAAATAATCTTTTTTTTTTAATTTTTTTTTTTATTTATTTTTTTTATTTTTTTTTTCAACGTTTATTTATTTTTGGGACAGAGAGAGACAGAGCATGAACGGGGGAGGGGCAGAGAGAGAGGGAGACACAGAATCGGAAACAGGCTCCAGGCTCTGAGCCATCCGCCCAGAGCCCGACGCGGGGCTCGAACTCACGGACCGCGAGATCGTGACCTGGCTGAAGTCGGACGCTTAACCGACTGCGCCACCCAGGCGCCCCATGTGAAATAATCTTATTAGCTGTTAACAGTTTATTGTGCTTTAAACCAAAAGGATATTTATTATTAATAGGAAGTTCTAGCATTGATTCAGTCATTCAATGATATCAGTAAGGACCCTGTGCATCCTTAATTTTGCCATCTTAGTAATGTTGGATTTTCCTTCTCTTGTCACCTTTTGGTTGCAAGATGGTTGCTGCAACTCTACTTTCATCTTACCTTTATTCCATCTTTCCAAATAAAAGGAAGGAACTGGAGCAAAGGCCTTTTCCTAGCTAAGCATGTCTTTTGTTTTGTTTTGTTTTGTTTTCTGGAAAGGGAAATTCCCCAGCCAATTTTTCCCTTAAGTCTCATGGTCCAGAACTGGTTTACATGTCCATTTTAAGACCAATCACTGGCAGTTGGGAATGGGATTACTTTGACTGGTTTAGACCAATTCTGATTCATTCCCCTGGTCTGGAGGAAGGATAACAAAATCTCCCCACTAGTTACTAAACAATTTGGAATTCTGCTAGGGAATAGAGAGTGGTGGGAAGTGCAGCAGGAATGTCTGGAGTAGACAGTAAACAGCATGTAACCCAAGGCCTAATGTTAACAAGTGGGGGAGATTAATCTTTTGACCATAAATTCTCTACTGTTTTCACTCAACAGAGGTATAGGAAGTAATTGATCTCTTCTTTTGTCTCCCTTTCCACCTTGTGCCAGGTTTGAGCCCCTTGACCTGAGCACTTCTGAGTAAATGTCCTTTATTCCATTGCTGCTGGGCTTATTGCTGACAAATCTGTTTCTTCTCAGTGTCCCCAAAATTGGATAATTGGATTTTGTTGTTTTTTAAACTTAATGAGCCTTCCTTGTTATGTTACTTGATGTCAGATTTGAGAAAACATCTCTGGTTGGTTAGGAAAAACTTACTCCTTTATGTCATAAAATAGTTTCTTTTAGAGAAGAAAGTTTTAATTAATAGTGCTATTTAAAGGGCGGTCCAATTATATGCCACACTTAGATGTTCCTCAACAGTTTTGACAACCACTCCCAAGCACATAACTACCAATATATTTTGATGATTGAATAAGAGGTTATGTTGAAAATTCTAGTCGTCCAAACCACAGGAGAAGGCTGAAGTTGTTTACTCTGACTCCTTTTCTACGATGCGTCTGTGTGTGTGTTCTTTGCTATGGACTTTTCTCGGTGTAAGTGGAACTCCTGTCTCTGTCACTAATAAGTCATGTGGCCCTGGTCACTTTATCTTTCCTCTTTCTAGAATTCACTATCATGGTGTAGTAGCAAGACCACTTTGACACCAGACATACTTGAGTTTAAAATCCAAACTCCAGTGCTACTGAAAGTGGCTCTGGGCAAGTTATTTTACATTTGAGACTATATTTCCTTGTCTTTAAGATGGGGACACTTGGGGCACTTGAGTCCCTCAGTCAGTTGAGTGTTCGACTTCAGCTTGAGTCATGATCTCACAGTTCGTGAGTTCAAGCCCCACATCGGGCTCGCTGCTTGTCAGCCTGCCAGCACAGAGACCACTTTGGATCCTCTGTCCCCCTCTTTCTGCCCTTCCCTCACTTGCGCTCTCCCCAAAATAAATACGTATTAAAAAAAATAAAGTGGGGAAACTTCTGGGGTGCCTTGGTGGCTCAGTTGGTTAAACGTCTGACTCTTGATTGCAGCTTAGGTCTTGATCTCAGGGTCGTGAGTTCAAGCCTTGCATTGGGCTCCACACTGGGCTTGAAGCCTACTTTTAAAAAAAATGGGGAAACTTTTCTTTTGGAACTCAAAATTCTGTTTGACACATAATAAACAGCTAATTTTTCCCTTCCATAAAGAAAGGTGATCTCTAATAGCCTAATCCAGTGTGTAGTTTTGAGAATCTTTAAGTCTGCTGCTTTAATAACATGGCCTTATCACTAGTAATGAACACTCCAAACTACCATGACCCAGACAGCCATCTGGTTGCCATCTTTCCATTCCCTTCAAAGTGTTCCTAATGAAGACATTTTTTTTTTTAGAAGCAGTGATGCCTTGATTTAAATAGCTGACTGCAATTAAACTTCAGTTTTTTACTTCCACATACTCCTAAACTAGAGAATTTGTGACAACAGTGACTAGGACTGCTACTGTGCAGCTCATGACTCATTCATAACTCCCTTAACAAATTTAAGCAGCCTAGTTGATGTTGAAGTTATTATGCCTATTTGGATTTGAGACATTCACCTCAAAACATACTTTTCTTATTCCTTGTTCTCTAAATATGTAGGGAAATTTTTTCCTTCTTTCCTCCTATTCTCCCCTCCTTTCTTTCCTTAGCAATTAATCATATAATTTTGTTGGTGGGGGTCATATCTCCTAGTAGACATCTTCATGTAGTAGGCAAGCTGCATCTCTTCTGTGACCTCGTAGCCTTCTGTAGTTTAACACTTATCCTTCTGACTTGTGATTATTGGTTGACTGTCTACAAGACCATGAGCTTCTTAAGGGTAGGGGTTGTGTCTTAATTTCCCTGATTCCTAAGTATGCTGGCTATTTAAGTGCTGACCTTTCCTAGACGTATTTGGCCTCATTTTATGAGAACAATCTTATTTCCTCACCAGTTCCATTAAGATGACATAACTAAACCTACATTCCCTTTCTTCTGAAATTTGTTTCACTTCATGAAATAATAGAATGTATACTTTATTTCAGCACCGGCACTTAAGTTTGTTGTGAGTGCTTCCAAATACCTGGTCTTAATTTGAGATTTAAAATACTCATATGGTAGAAGCTGATGCCTGCAGTTAGTCTCTTTTATGTAAAGATTCATGCCTGGTTTTGGTTTTATTTTATCAAAATTTAACAGTTTATCTCTTCTTTTGTGATTCTCTAAACCTGAAAGCAATTCTATTACTGTAAGAGAATAAATGTCAATTAACAATTATTTTTGGAAGACCTGCATTTTATAGGATTGGTTTTTTCTGCCCTTGCTCAATTTATCCCTTATTGTCTAAGAGTGAAGACTATTTTCCAAGGAGGTGATACCTGTACATTAGTGACTCTACCATAAAGTGTAGGGAGCAAGCAGTCTGCGATTAAAAGCTATCCATAGTCATGTTCCAGGCAATGTCAGTTCCCTAAATGTTTCTTGCACTTACTAATTGCCAAGTTTATTTTATTAACAATGCCTCCGATTTCATGTTTTCAAGTCCTGTAAAACCCACGAACCTCTTTCAGACTATTCTAGCTCATTCACTTGTTCCGTGTCTCCTCTGAGTTCTAAAACACTTTGTCATTTCCACTCAATTATTGTGCATTACTACTCAGTATTGCATTTTAAAAAATTGTTATGCCAAATTTATCTATCATAATTTTTATGATAATTTAAGTTGGCAAATACCATAATTAAGATAATAAGTTATCTTTCATGGTAGTTTTTTTAAGTTACCTCAATAAAATAGAAAGTTTTGGAGTGCAAGGGCCTTTGTTTTTATTTCTTTGCATCTTTTACAATAGCACAGTTAAATGTTTTTTTTTTAAGTTTATTTATTTTGAGAGAGAGAATGAGTGGGTGAGGAGCAGAGAGTCCTAAGCAGGCTCCACGCTCTCAGTGCAGAGCCTAACGCAGGACGCGATCCCACAAACCATTGAGATTGTGACCTGAGCCAAAATCAAGAATCAGACGCTCAACTGACTGAGCCACACAGGTGTCCCTTAAATAAATGTTTTTATAAAATTTGGTTTAATGGACGCGTGGCACATAGCATTCATTTAAAATGAGATCTGAAAGTTTCCTGACCATTCAGCCTGCAGTGATCTTTCCATTTTCTGCCCTTTCATAGCACCTATCATTTATACCAGAGTTTGGCAAACTTTTCTGTAAAGGGCCAAATAATAACCATTTTATGTTTTGCAAACGATACACTTTCTGTAGCAGCTACTCACCTCTGCTGTTGTAGGACGAAAGCAACCATGGACGATACATATTGAATGTGATGGTGTTCCAATAATACTTTTTTTGTGAACACCGAAATTTGATATTCGTGTTAATTTTCTCCTGTCATTAAATATTACTTTTTTTTTCTCCCAGCTTTTAAAAATGTAAAGACCATTCACAACTCATGAGCTATTCAAAAGCAGGCAGTGACTGGATTTGCCTATAGGCCACAGTTTGCCATCCCATATCAATACTATTTATTTTGTACTTCTCCTGTCTTGTAGTAGAAAGAATAGAGGTTTTAAATTTTTTTTTTTCAACGTTTATTTATTTTTGGGACAGAGAGAGACAGAGCATGAACGGGGGAGGGGCAGAGAGAGAGGGAGACACAGAATCGGAAACAGGCTCCAGGCTCTGAGCCCTCAGCCCAGAGCCCGACGCGGGGCTCGAACTCACGGACTGCGAGATCGTGACCTGGCTGAAGTCAGACGCTTAACCGACTGCGCCACCCAGGCGCCCCAAGAATAGAGGTTTTAAATCAACAACTGGGATTCCCTTCCTGGCCTTACTACGTACTCCTTAACCAGTGTAAGCTCCACTTTATTTTCTTAAAATATGGGTAAAACTAAATATAACATTGTATGTTAATTATACTTCAATAAAATTTTATTTTAATGTGGCTAATATTAGCATCAGTTGTTTTTAAGGAGAAAGAGATGATATATACATAGAGTCATTTAAATTATAAAGCTAGATAATGGAAACCTATTTACTGTAATTCATACTTTTTTAAAAATTTCTTTTCATATTTAAAATGATAGTGTCTTCACAATTGCTCTTGGTAAGGTAACAGCTTTATTTTGGTTCTCCTGAGTTGTATGGACAAACACCAAAACCAGCACCAAAACTTGTAAAATAGGTGTTGGTAGCTTGGAAGAAAATTCTGGAGGTAAAAGTAGAGCACTCTTTTAACTACTGAGAACTGAATGGTTGTGAGGAGTAGGTTTTCAATCAGATGAGTTAAGCATTATTTCTAAAGTTCGAGTCAGAAAGCAACATAGCTCTCTACATAAAGGTTAAGTCAGCTTATGAGCTGGTGTTTAGTTTTAGGGGTCCCTGGGTAGCTCAGTTGGTTGAGTATCCAACCCTTGGTTTCAGCTCAGATCACAATCTCATGGTTTGTGGGTTCGAGCCCCATGTCAAGCTCTGTGCTGTCAGTGTGGAGGCTGCTTGGAATTCTTTCTCTCTTCTCTTTCTCTCAAAATAAATAAATAAACTTAGGGGAAAAAAAAAGAATAAGACTCTTCAGTGTGAAGAAGTTGGTTAGAAATACTATTAAGTATTTTATTTTGCTCTCATTTTCCTTTATTTATACCCATAAGTGATGTATGTTGAATCAATGTAAGTATAAAAGAGCTCTTCCAAGAAATTTAAAATGACTTCTAAGTGTCATACTTAGACACTTGAAATGTGTCATACTTTAATTGGTAACTTTTTTCTTAGTGGTACATAAAATTGTTGTTCATCTTTCAGTTGATAGTGCTGTGTATATACAGTATTTTATCTGTTCTGCTAACAACCATGTTGTGATTTACTTGTTTAATCTTTCCTAATTTAATTATAAACTCCTTTTGTGTTTTATTTACTTGCCCCAAAATGGTTAGCACCCAGGAACTCAATAAACATTTAATGAATGAATAATGTTCTAATATAGTGGACACATGACATTGTTTTCAATAGTTTAAAATTGTCCAACCTAAATTTAGTAGGGAATTAAATGGGAAGGAAAAACCATTGATTTGTGGAGTATAGAAATGAAATTTTATTTTATCTTTTTGAAGTTTCTTTTTGAAAGAGAAAGAAAGCACAAGTCGGGGAGGGACAGAGAAGGAGAGGGAGATGCAGAATCTGAAGCAGGCTATAGGCTCTGAGCTGTTAGTGCAGAGCCTGACACATGGCTCGAACCCATGAACTGTGAGATCATGGCCTGAGCCAAAGTTGGATGCTTAACTGACTGAGTCACCCAGGTGCCCCTAGAAATGAGATTTTAAAACTGTAATTATTGGCAATATGCAAAAATGAACTTGTGCCCTACTTATATCCTTCTATGGTTTCATATTTGTATTTGTCTGTTTTTATTCTGTTAAGAAAGTATAGCTCAGGTTATTATGAGGATTAAATTTAGATAATGCTTGTAAAGTGTCTAGCATAAACACATGAGCAGTTTCATTTAATCCTTCTCATCCCTTTAAACAGCTTTTCCTTAAGCATAAGAACCATGGTTCAAGCTATATTAAAATCAGTTTTCTGTGTTAATCACTTGAACTACATCGTTATTAGTAGAATTTCATCACAGATAGCATTTTATCATATTATGGCTAAGTAGGCTTGGGGATATAACTACCTAGAGAATCTACCAATATTTCATAATAATGTTAATTAGGGAAAATGTGGTTCAGTTTTCCCAACAACCTACTTTGCCAACCTTTGGAATATAAACCCATTTTTAAGTTGCAGAATCTCTATACTAACATATTTCTCACTGAATATGGGGAAATTATAATCTTTTATTTGGTAATTAGAGGAATTACCTTCCCAATCCAGGTCATAATTTAATAAGGATAGTACTTCAGATTTGTATAGCATTTAAGAAAATCTGTATACCAGAAATCATCTTTATGAATCCTTCCCTGACCCGATTTCGTTCCCATAAGTGTCGAAAACAGGATTGGAAGTCTCTTCTGTGAATTTTCATGGTACACTAGACTTATTTCTGCCATACCTGTAGTATACAATGACTGTTTACTTACCTATTTCCTCTCTGGCGTCAGCTTTTTGAGGGTGAGAACCAAGTTTTTATTCATCAATGGGAACCTCTAGCATGCCGATTTCCCCAAATGCCCAGGAAGTGTGTCAGGGCCTGCCATAAACATACTCAAATGTCTCTTTGATTGAATTGGAATTAAATTAGTTGCTTATATAAGCAAGTTGTAACTGGAAAGAGGCTCTAGAATCGTTGCCCTAAATATACTTGAAATGAAATATCCTATGAAATATGTCTTATATTCTACATCATCATGGCATTCATTTGAGTCTGAGAAGGGAGTTATATGGCAGTTGGTTCTCAATTATATACTTTTCCTTTTTTTTTAGAGAAAGAGTGCACATGAGCAGGGAAGAGGGGCAGAGAGAGAGAGAGAGACAGACAGACAGACAGACAGACAGAGAATGTCAAGCTGGCTCCATGCTCAGCACAGAGCCTGACACTGGGCTCAATCCCCCAACTCTGGGATCATGACCTGAGCTGAAATCAAGAGTCAGACACTCAACCGACTGAGCCACCCAAGTGCCCTGGAACTATATACTTTATTAGAGTCTTCTGTATGGACTTTATTGGCTTTTAAACTCTGACTCCAAGCCTGCTTGCTTTCTTCCTGTTGTGATATTGTCAAAGCAGAATAGTAGCTTGTATAAGTTCTGATCCTTGAGTATAGCTACAAATATTGATTGTAAGACTAAACAGTTATAATTAGCTCTTGTAAAACATCAAAATGCTTTGTATTCTGTCTGCTTTCTTGTTTTCATTACTGATATCTCAGTGGTGTTTGAGGCTAGATCATTGTAGTAAAGTTGCCCTATCTTTTTTTCTCGTTACTTGTAAGATTTTGGAAAAATAAGTTATTAATTAGGTTGGGTAAGTGGTGGAAATAAAATTTCTAACTTTTCTAAACCTAAGTGAAGCAGAATTCTTTATTATCAGAGGTATAAGATTACAGTTCTTTCAGTGCTGCAACAGTCTGTCTTTATCCATCCATTTAAAATAAACTATATTTTTGTGTGATCTGACTCAGCAGGTTGGAAGTTCCCATGGAGTAAATATCTTATCTGAAAGTGGTTTTAAATGAGGTAAGCTTTCATTCATTTGCTTGAAACCACATCAACTATTGGGCCATAAGTATCCTGTCCTATCTAATGTAGGACATTGTGGTAAATGCTGTACTATTTTCATTTTTGGATTCTATGATGCCCATTTAACAATTAACATTCTCCAATGGCCAACAAAGAAAACTAATAGGAATAGGATGTAGGATTTTCAATCACATGGTAAATCAGTATTTAGTAACTTAGAGCCCTTTAAAATGCTGTTCTATGTATTCTGTGAATGGCATCAGAGAAACTTGAGAGTTGTCTTTGATTTTTCCTTCTCACTGCACCTTCCTGCTCCCTCTCATTGCCACCTACATTTGTAAACCTTGACTTTTTCTTTCCTCTCCCTGGTATACAGCCTTGCTACTAGGGTCCTCTGGCAGTCATTACCCCTACAACAGGAACCAATCCTCTTTCACCTTTTCCTGAGGATTTCTGCTTACTCATGGCTAGCTTGGGTGATTTCAAGAATGGAGAACTTAATATTATTTTGAGGGTAGTATTGAAAACTGATAAGGAAATAACCATGAGAGTAAGATTCTAGCCCACTACTTTCTGTGTCTTGGATGAGTTATTTAATCTCCCTTGGTTTTAGTTTTCTCATTTGTGAAATAGGAATAGCTACTCCAGAGAGTTGTAGAAATTCATTTGTTTGCCTCTATTCTCTTACCAAACCCCATTAAATTATGATAGAGTAATTTGGAAAAAGGAGTAATACCAAAGAACAAATAGAAGATAGGCTACCAAGATTTAGGAAGATAGCAAGTTGAATATTAACAGAGAAGAACAAACTGAAAACTACCTGTAGAAGAATGAAAGTGCAAGCTAATCCATATCATAAACCCATAAAGGCTCAGGAATTATAGGTGCTAAGTACCTCTGAAAGTGGGCTAAACAGGAGGATTGATTGAAAATCTGTACAAAGCACCATTAAACGCCAAAATCTTCTTCTTTCCCTCAGTGTGATGGTTAACTTCTATAGAAATTGAACCAGGGTGTCTCTGGACTCAGAGATGCTAAGCATATGGCCACAAAAGTAAAGCAACAGGATGAAAATAGGGGTTAAGTGAAGGTAGTGAAGGTATACATTCTGTCATCTAGACATGCTCTCATGGCTTGCTCCCTCACCTTTAGGTCGTTGTTAAAGGTGCCTTCCCTAACCACCTGATTTAAAACTACAGTTTTCCCAACCTGGCATTCATTTTCCTCGCTTCCTGATTTGATTTTTCTCCATGACACTTACTGTTACCTGACAAATTTTTACTTATGTTGCCTTCACAGGAATGTGAACACCAAGAGTAAGGGGTTTTGTCTATTTTGTTCACCAAAATATTTCAGGTGCCTAAAACAGTATCTTGTAGGTGCGCAGTGAATGTTTGTTGAATGAGTGAATGAAAGAGACTATTCAGATCTTTTTCCAGAAGGCTAACGGCTAGTCTTATGTTCCCAGGCAGGAGATTGGAGGATTTTTCTCTGGAGAAATGACTGGCCAAAAAAAAAGACATGCAGATATTGATGTTTGGAGGAAAAATCCCCTACTTAAAAGGCTAGGAATCTACTTGCTAACTGGACACTCATATTCAATAGTCAGCAAGCCTTGCTCTCTCATAGAATCACCAGACATCCAGGAAAAACTTCTAACACAAAAAATAGATACCAAAACAAAATGAGAAAATGAAACAATAATGTATAGAACAAAAAAAAAAGCTTAAACTTGTCAGAGAGACAAGAGATGATATGGCATCTGTGAAACAAGAATAGAATGCTCTTTTAAAAAAGGAGGGGGGAGAACCTGGTTTCAGAGAAAAAGAAATATGTTGGGAATGAAAATATGTATAGTATATATAAATTCAAAAGAAGAGAAAAAAATTTTTTTTAATTTTTTTTTCAACGTTTATTTATTTTTGGGACCGAGAGAGACAGAGCATGAACGGGGGAGGGGCAGAGAGAGAGGGAGACACAGAATCGGAAACAGGCTCCAGGCTCTGAGCCATCAGCCCAGAGCCTGACGCAGGGCTCAAACTCACAGACCGCAAGATCGTGACCTGGCTGAAGTCGGACGCTTAACCGACTGCGCCACCCAGGCGCCCCATCAAAAGAAGAGAAAATTTAAGGAATCTTCTAGAAAATACCTATTCTAGTTTAAGATTGAAATTTAGAAATATGGGGGATAAAACGATTCTTAGTAAAAACATCTCAACAGTAGTACCTTACTTAGAAGATGGAAAAATGCCTTAAATTTTGAGAAAGAATAACCTAAAATTGCTTTGGCTAGTATTTGCTTACTATATCTTTGTCTCTTTTAACTTTTTTAAATGCTTATTTATTTTGAGAGAGAGTTCACACGCACGCAGGGAAGAAGCTGACAGAGAGGGAGAGAGAATCCCAAGCAGGCTTCATGTTCTCAGAGCAGAGCCTGATGCGGGTCTCAATCCTATGACCCTGGGACCATGACCTGAACCGAAATCAAGAGTTGGATGTTCAACTGACTGAGACACACAGGCGCCCCTAGGTCCACTTTAAATTCTCAACTTGAAACTTCTTAGGATATATAAGTGGTATAAATTTAGCCCAAGTCCATTTGAGAACTGTCTGTGGTTATAGCTTCATCAGAGAAGGGTTTTTTTTCTTTCTTCTGCCTTCTATTTTGTTTGTGTCAAGTTTTTAATTACATTCTAGTTAGTAAACATATAGAATAGTATTGGTTTCAGGAGTAGAGTGTAGTGATTCATCACTTACATATAACACAGTGCTCATCACAAGTGCCCTCCATAATACCCATCACCAATTTAGCCCATCCTCTGCCCACCTCCCCTCCATCAGCCCTCAGTTTTTGTTCTCTATAGTTAAGAGTCTCTTATGGTTTGCCTACCTCTTTCTCTCTGCCCCCCCTTCCCTATGTTCATCTGTTTTGTTTCTTAAATTTCATATATGAATGAAATCATATGGTATTTGTCTTTTCTGACTTGTTTCACTTAGCATACATAATACACTCTAGCTCTATCCACAGTGTTACAAATGGTAAGATTTCATTCTTTTTGATGGCTGAGTAATATTCCATTTTGTGTGTGTGTGTGTGTGTGTGTGTGTGTGTGTGTGTGTGTGTGTGTGTGTATACATCTTTATCCATTCATTGGTCAGTGGACATTTGGGCTCGTTCCATAATTTGGCTGTTGTTGATAATGCTGCTGTAAACATCAGGGTGCATGTGCCCCTTCAGATCAGTATTTTTGCATCCTTTGGGCAAATACCTAGTAGTGCAATTGCTGGGTCATAAGGTAGTTTTATTTTTAACTATTTGAGGAACCTCCATACTGTTTTCCAGAGTGGCTGCACCAGTTTACATTCCCACCAACAGCGTAAGAGGGTTCCCCCTTCTTTGCATCCTCGCCAGTATCTTTTGTTTTCTGTGTTGTTAATTTTAGCCATTCTGACAGGTGTGAGGTGATATCTCATTGTAGTTTTGATTTGTATTTCTGTGATGATGAGTGATGTTGAGCATCTTTTACATGTGTATGTTAGCCATCTGTATGTCTTCTTTGGAAAAATGTCTATTCATGTCTTCTGGCCATTTCTTAACTGCGTTATTTGTTTTTTGGGTATTGAGTCTGATAAGTTCTTTATAGATTTTGGATACTAACTCTTTATCAGCTATGTCATTTACAGATCTCTTCTCCCATTCCATTGGTTGCCTTTTAGTTTTTTATTTTCTCTGTGCAGAAGCTTTTTATCTTGATGAAGTCCCAATAGTTCATTTTTGTTTTTCTTTGCCTTGCCTTAGGAGAAATATCTAGTAAGAAGTTGCTATGCCGATGTCAGAGAGGTTTCTGCCTGTGTTTTCTTATAGGATTTTGAAGGTTTCCTGTCTCACATTTAGGTCTTTCATCCATTTTTTCATTTATTTTTGTGTATGGTGTAAGAAAGTGGTCCAGTTTCATTCTTCTGCATGTTGCTGTCCAGTTTTCACAGCACCATTAGTTGAAGAGAGTGTCTTTTTTCCATTGGAGAGTCTTTCCTGTTTTGTTGAAGATTAATCATATGGTTGTGGGTCCATTTCTGGGTTTTCTATTCTGTCCCATTGATCTGTGTGTCTGTTTTTGTGCCAGTACCATGCCGTCCTGATGATTACAGCTTGAAGTCCAGGATTGTGATGCCTCCTGCTTTGCTTCTCTTTTTCAAGATTGCTTTGGCTATTCGGGGTCTTTTATGGCTTCCTAGGGGAATTCTACCAAACATTTGAAGACTAATACCTATTCTTCTCAAACTGTTCCTAAAAATAGAAATAGAAAACCTCCAAACTCATTCTACGAGGCCAACATTATTTTGATTCCAAAACCACTAAAACGAAGAATCACAGGCTAGTATCCCTGATGAACATGGATGCAAAAATTCCCAACAAGATAACTGGCAAATCTAATCCAACAGTACGTTAAAAGAATTACTCACCATGATCATCTGGGATTTATTCCTGGGCTGCAAGGGTGGTTCAGTATTTGCAAATCAATCAATGTGATACACCACATTAACAAAAAGGGTAAGAACTATATGAAAAAGTGTTTGACAAAATATGTCCATTCCTGATAAAAACTGTCAACAAAGTAGGTTTAGAGAGAACATACCTCATCATAGAGGCCATTTACAAAAGACCCACAGCTAATATCCTCAATGGGGAAAAACTGAGACCTTATCCTCTATGGTCAGGAACAAGACAAGGGATGTCCAGGCTCACCATTGTTATTTAACATAGTACTGGAAGTCCTAGTCTCTGAAATCAGGCAACAAAAAAATAAAAGGCACCCAAATTGGCAAGGAAGAAGTCACACTTTCACTATTTTGCAGATGACATGATACTCTATGTAGAAAATACTCCACCAAAAAATTGCTACAACTGATGGACGAATTCAGCAAAGTGACAGGATACAAAATCAGTGTACAAAAATCTTTTGTATATCTATACTCCAATAATGAAGCAGCAGAATGAAATCAAGGAATCAATCCCATTTGCGGTTGCACCAAAAACCATAAGATACCTAGGAATAAACCTAACCAAAGTTAGGTACCAAAGATCTGTACTCTAGAAACTGTAGAACACTTATGAGAGAAATTGAAGATGACACAAAGAAATGGAAAAAACATTCCATGCTCATAAATTGGAAGAACAAAATAGTGTTAAAATGTCTATACTACCTAGGGGCGCCTGGGTGGCTCAGTGAGTTAAGCATCCGACTTCAGCTCAGGTCATGATCTCAGAGTTAGTGAGTTTGAACCCCGTGTTAGTCTCTGTGCTGACAGCTCAGCCTGGAGCCTGCTTCCAATTCTGTGTCTCCTGCTCTCTCTGCCCCTCCCCCACTTGCAGTCGGCCTCTCTCGCAGTCGGCCTCTCTCTCAAAACTAAACATTTAAAAAAACCCACATTTTAATTAACTAATTAATTAATTGTATTTTTTATGTATTATTATTTTTAATATAATTTATTGTCAAATTGGCTTACATACAACACCCAGTGCTCATCCCAACAAGTGCCCTCCTCAATGCCCATCTCCTATTTTCCCCACTCCCATCCACCCTCAGTTTGTTCTCTGTATTTAAGAGTCTCTTGTGGTTTGCCTCAAGTTACAGAGCCTTCCCTCTCTCTAATTATTTTTTCCCCTTCCCTTCCCCCATGGAGTTCTGTTAAGTTTCTCAAGATCTACATATGAGTGAAAACATATCTGTCTCACTCAGTATAATACCTTCCAGTTCCATCCATGTTGCCACAAATGGCATGATTTCATTCTTTCTCATTGCCCAGTAGTATTCCATTGTATATATAAACCACCTCTTCTTTATCCATTCATCAGTTGGTGGACATTTGGCTCTTTCCATAATTCGGCTATTGTTGAAAGTGCTGCTATAAACACTGGGGTACAAGTGCCCCTAATGCATCAGCACTCCTGTATTCCTTGGGTAAATTCCTAGCAGTGCTATTGCTGGGTCATAGGGTAGATCTATTTTTAATTTTTTGAGAAACCTCCACACTGTTTTCCAGAGTGGCTACACCAGTTTGCATTCCCACCAGCAGTGCAAGAGGTTTCCCGTTTCTCCACATCCTCACCAGCATCTGTAGTTTCCTGATTTGTTCATTTTAGCCACTCTGACCTGTGTGAGGTGGTATCTCAGTGTGGCTTTGATTTGTATTTCCCTGATGATGGTGACATTGAGCATCTTTTCATGTGTCTGTTGGCCATCTGGATGTCTTCTTTGGAAAAGTGTCTATTCATGTCTTCTGCCCATTCCTTCACTGGATTATTTGTTTTCCAGGTGTTGAGTTCGGTGAATTCTTTATAGATTTTGGATACTAACCCTTTATCTGATATGTCATTTGCAAATATCTTTTCCCATTCCGTTGGTTGCCTTTTAGTTTTGTTGATTGTTTCCTTTGCAGTGCAGAAGTTTTTAATCTTGATGAGGTCTCAATAGTTCATTTTTGCTTTTAGTTCCTTTGCCTTTGTAGATGTGTCAAGCAAGAAATTGCTGCAGCTGAGGTCAAAGAGGTTTTTCCTGCTTTCTCCTCTACGGTTTTGATGGTTTCCTGTCTCACATTCGGGTCATTTATCCATTTTGAGTGTATTTTTGTGAATGGTGTAAGAAGGTGGTCTAGTTTCATTCTTCTGCATGTTGCTGTCCAGTTCTCCCAGCACCATTTGCTAAAGAGACCACCTTTTTTCCATTGGATGCTCTTTCCTGCTTTGTCAAAGATTAGTTGGCCATACATTTTTGGGTCCAATTCTGGGTTCTCTATTCTACTCCATTGGTCTGTGTGTCTTTTTTTGTGCCAGTACCATACTATATTAATGATTACAGCTTTCTGATAAAGGCTAAAGTCTGGGATTGTGATGCCTCCCGCTTTGGTTTTCTTCTTCAATATTACTTTGGCTATTCGGGGTCTTTTGTGGTTCCATACAAATCTTAGGATTGTTTGTTCTAGCTTCAAGAAGAATACTGGTGCAATTTTGATTGGGATTGCATTGAATGTGTAGATTGCTTTGGGTAGTATTGACATTTAAACAATATTTATTCTTCCTATCCACGAGCTTGGAATTTTTTTCTTTTTTTCTTTTTTTTTTTGTCTTCTTCATTTTCCTTAATAAGCTTTCTATAATTTTCAACATGCAGACAGATCTTTTACATCTTTGGTTAGGTTTATTCCTAGAACACACATACGTACAATTTTAGTCAACACTTCTGAAGTTTGCTCTATCAACATTCCTAATTACCATTGATGGAAACAGTCCCTGACATAAAATTTCTATACCTAGGAAAACTGTTAGTCAAGTATGAAAATGGGATAATAGCATTTTCTGGCATGCAGAGTTTCAAAATTTATCTCCCTTTCTCAAGAAGCTAACAGAGGATGTGTTCCATCAAAATAAGAGAATACATCAAGAAAAACATGGGATATGGGAATCAGGGATTCAGCACAGGAAAAAGGCAAAAGGAATTCCCAGGATGATGGTGAAATGACAGCAACTCATCATATCCAGCGAGCAAACAGTCCTATTTGGAGGAGACTGGTAGGTGCCAAGAACGGAAATTTACAAAGAAAAAATGGATCTAATAGATTATTTAACATTATTATATTAAGAGAAGTTTTACAGATTTCTCAAAGGCTTTTTTTCATTAATAAAAGTTAATAGTGAAATATACATTCAGAAGGGTTTAAAATATGCGTGTGCAGTTCAGAGAAGAATAAAATAAATGCCCATGTATCTACCACCTGGCTTATGAAATTGAACATTGTTAGCCTTTAAAAGCCTGTTTGCCTCTCCCCAAAAGCACCTCTACTCCCCACAATCTTGAATTGTATGTTTATCATTCTCTTGCTTTTCTTAATAGTTTTGTCACCTATGCATATATCCATAAAAAAGATAATTAGTTTTGCCTGTTCTTGAACTTTGTTATTAATGACTGCATTTATTCTATGCTTATTTCTTCCTCTAAATGTATTTCTGAAATTCATCCATGTTACTGTATATAATTCTAGCATATCCATTCCCACTGCTGTGCCATATTGAGTTATCTGAATATATCTCAATTTATATATTCCTCTGGTGATAGACTTAGTTTGCTTGTTATTCTTTGGCTTTATGGAAATGCTTCTATGAACATCTTTTTACATGTATCTTAATACCTCTGTGCAGATGTTTCCTTGTGTAGTGAAACTACTAGAGTGAAGGGTACTTGTTCAATTTTACCAGGTGGTGACTCACTGTTTTCCAAATAGTTTTCCCATTTATACTTCCACTGGCAATTCCATCTGATTTAGATCCTCTCCAACACCTAGTGTTGTCTGGCTTTGTATTTTGTCAACATAATGGGTGTGAAATTATACCTAACTCTGATTTAAAATTTCATGTCTCTAAAAAATAAACATAATAAAACTTCATGTCTCCATGAACAAAATTGGGAACCCTTTCATAATATTTATGGGCTATTTGTGTTTCCTCTTTTGTGAACTGTCCACTAATATTTTTTGCTTATAAAAAGCTCTTATGAAACAATGATAATTTCATTAAGAAAAATAAGCAAACAAAATAAAAGACAATCGTTCTGGAAAAAATAAGAAGTCACGCAAGAAAGAAAGTATAATCCGTATACCATGTGGCTTAGCTGTGAACAACATTTCTGCAGTAACTAACATTTATGAAGTATTTTTGTGCCTACTTGTTACTGTTTTTCAAACCTTACACTTGAGATTTAGGCAGAGATGGATTTGCTAATGGTCACAAAGCTTACAATTACTAGAAATGAAATTTAAACTTAAATAATCAGTACATAGCCATAACGTAAAAACTGTATATGGTGGGGTTTTTCCTCCTCATGGATCAATCTATTTAAGCTATCCTGCCATAAGCAAAGGTATGGAAGATCTATATATCGGTCATCACTGATACAAAGAAGGAAGGTGAGCTTAAGATACCATATACTTTTCTGGTCCATGTGCAGAGTCATGGTCCAAACCAGTAATGTGGTCCCCACTGGGTAGTGATCCAGGTTCTCTCTATTCATCCTCATAGCTGGTTGGAAGTAGTTTTGCATGAGCATTATGGAGTAGAATATGATTAACATCTCCCCAGGGAAAGGGCTTAGACCTGATGAAGAGATGGGGGTAGGCATGGAACTCAGGCCTCGAGTGCTCTCCATGATTTGACTTCCAGATGTTCAGCATGCTCACTCCCACGCCAGGGAGTGCTACAAAGTAGGTGAGGGCCTTCCACCTTCAAGTTGAGCCCTCCTTGGCTGTGGGTGCCACTTGAAATGGACCATCCCAGCTGTGCCCTGGATTGACCTAGCAGGTTTTTTGCTCTTACATTTAGGTTTATGATCCTCTGTGATTTACTTATGTGTGTAGTTGTAAGGGAGGGGTTCAGATTCATTGATATATGAATATCTAATTGTCCTAACATCATTTATTATCAAGACTGTTTTTTCCCCAGTGAATTGTCTTGGTCCTTTGTTGAAAATCTATGGACTGTAAGTGTTAGAGTTTATTTCTGGACTCTCAGTTCTGTTTGATCTATCTATATGTCTACTCTCATGCTTGTACCACAGTATTCCATTTCCCTTTACTGGAAACCTTATCAGAATTCAGGAAGGAGGCTTCTCTTTATTAGCTTCAGCCCAATGGTGATGATGATAATAATAGTAATAATAATAATAATAATAAATAATTTCCTGAGGCACCAAGCTAAGTGCTTTATGCACATTAGCTCATTTTTTACTGTCAACAGATATTCATTAATGTGTCGGACCCCAAGAGTACATTGGTGAACAAAGGGAGAACGTTCTTGCTCTCCTGGATCTCACATTAGTAGCAAACTAGGTGGAGTGATCTAACAAATATAAGAACAAACTAATTTTAGGAAATGATTAGTTCTATGATAAAAATAGAACAGGCTAATTTGAGAGTAACCAAGGGAGAAGGCTACTTTAATCCTCATTACAACCCCTATAAAATTGGCATTATAACCCTATCTCACATGAAGAAACTCAGGCATAGAGAAATTAAATGACTTGGCCAAGGTCACACAATTAATAAAGGCAGAACTGGGTTATGAAAACAAACTTTTAGTGTGTAGCAAATGGAAAACTTATTTAGGTTTAGGAAGTATTAAGAATGTAGTATCACTTCAGGGCACCTGGGTGGCTGGCTCAGTCAGTTAAGCATTCAACTTTGGTGCAGGTCATGATCTCATGGTCCATGAGTTCTAGTCCCGTGTCAGGCTCTGTGCTGACAGCTCAGAGCCTGGAACCTGCTTTGCTTTCTGTGTCTCCCTCTCTCTCTGCTCTTCTCCCCTCACGCTCTGTCTCTCTCTTAAGAAGAAATAAACATGTAAAAAAGAAAAAAGAATGTGGTATTTCCTCATAATTTTCTTCCTTTTTAAATTTTTTGTCTTTCTGCCAGAAATAGGTTGCTATGGTCAAAGTATAGGCCCAGAGATCTTATTTAGGATTCATACATGAGCTTCTTGAAGCCAGTGCAGTTGTGTGCAGAATATATGTATGTGCACTGGTTTCTGGAATGAGGGTTTATAAAGCTTCTGAATGGAGTCTGTGACAATAGCATAGGATCTAAAAGCACATTTGATTCACATGATTTAGGCAGGAATTGTATTTCCTTTGTGTCTCCCACTGTACCATTTTGTTCCGTGTCTGCCAAACTCTTTCCTCCGGTAACAAGACTTGGAAGGAAATTATACATTTATTATGTTGGTTTGAAATAAACTTTATTCTGACATAAAAAAATTCTGTGGACATTTACCTCCCAGTGTAGATTTTTATTTACCAATTGTTGGACTTAATAATTCATCTCTGTTAGTTCAAAACTTCAGAATTGACTTGGGTTCTACTATCAGTCATTTTCCATGTCTTGAACATTCCTGAGATTTGTTGATTGCCTTTTTGAAAAGTCTTTCTATGTTTCCCTCCTTTTTAATTCCATTGCCAGTCTAGACTCCCATCTTCTAACCAGATTATTGCAGCAACGTTTTTTTTTTTTCCGGAATCAAATTCTGTCTGTCCTTCAATGACTTAATAGCTTAATAGCTTAAATGTTACTTTTTCTTTGAAACCTCTTTTTATTTCCTAAGCTAAAAGTAATCTTTTTTTTTTTTTTTTTTTTTAAGTAATCTTTATTCCCTCCTTTAGCTATATCTCTTAGGGCATTTAACTCTACCTTATGTTAGACATTTATGTAGTTAACATTAGTTTCTTGACAGCAGAGGGATTGTGTCACTAGTTTTATAATTATCCCAGTATCGCCCATCACACCACCTCAGTTCCGGCATAATACATATACTAGATTTTGGTGAATAAAACCTCATTTTTAAAGTATAAATTAACCTCGTTATGCTTTTTTAAGTTATTTTCATTACTTCAAAATTCTTCCATTATGACTTCTTGGGGAAAGAAAGTAATTAATTTATTTTAAAAATTATAGCTAAAAAGAGCCTATACAGGCTGTAATGACTATAAAATAGGTAGGCTTAAAAGCATAAAAAGCAAACTATTCATTTATTTTTTAGTTTGCATCCAAGTTAGTTAACATAGTGCAACAATGATTTCAGGAGTAGATTATTTATTAATTAATTTTTTTTAATGTTTTTATTTATTTTTGAGACAGGGAGAGACAGAGCATGAACAGGGGAGGGTCAGAGAGAGGGAGACACAGAATCTGAAACAGGCTCCAGGCTCTGAGCTGTCAGCACAGAGCCTGATGCGGGGCTCGAACTCACAGACCGCGAGATCATGACCTGAGCTGAAGCCGGCCGCTTAACCGACTGAGCCACTCAGGCGCCCCAGGAGTAGATTATTTAATGCCCCTTACCCATTTAGCCCATCCCTCCCTCCCTCAACCCCTCCAGCAACCCTTCATTTGTTCTTTATATTTAAGAGTCTCTTCTGTTTTGTCCCCCTCCCTGTTTTTGTATTATTTTTGCTTCCCTTCCCTTCTGTTCATCTGTTTTATATCTTAAAAGTTCTATGTGAGTGAAGTCATATGATATTTGTCTTTCTCTGACTGATTTCGCTTAGCATAATACCCTCTAGTTCCATCCACATAGTTGCAAATGGCAAGATTTCATTCTTTTTGATTGCCAAGTAATACTCCATTGTATATGTATACCACATCTTCTGTATCCATTCATCCATCAATGGACATTTGTGCTCTTTCCATACTTTGGCTATTATTGATAGTACTGCTATAAACATTGGGGTGCATGTGCCCCTTCGAAACAGCATACCTATATACCTTGGATAAATAGTAGTGCAATTGCTGGGTCATAGGGTAGTTCTATTTTTAATTTTTTGAGGAACCTCCATACTGTTTTCCAGAGTGGTTCATTTTTCTGCATATTGCTGTCCAGTTTTCCCAGCACCATTTGCTGAAGAGACTGTCTTTATTCTTTCCTGCTTTGGATATTCTTTCCTGCCTTGTCAACGATTAGTTGGCCATATGTTTGTGGGTCCATTTCTGGGTTCTCTATTCTGTTCTATTGATCTGGGTGTCTGTTTTTGTCTCACAAACTATTTTTATAAACCAAAACTACATCATTAAAATAGAGTATTCTTTCTGACTAGAATATAAAGATTGATGTGAGATCTTGCTGTCTACTTCATGTCTAACATTGGTTGCAAAATTACCTGAACTCGTAGAGTATATAAACAATTATGTGTTCAAATGTTCAAAAGAGTATGCCAGGAAAGTCTCTGTGGGAGTAGGAACAACCTTTGGAGGTATAGATTATTGGCTCTTTAACCAGATGGGAATTACTCATATGTTGGTATAAATTGGGTAGTCCTTAGAACTTTATTTTTTTTTTTAATGAAGGGAATTAGAAGCGCAAGGTGTCCTCCTAGGAATAATTTCTATTTATACAAAGTAATTTCTCCTTAACGGGTAATCTTCTCTGGTGCCTGGCCAACTTGGAAAGTTTCTGTGGCCTTTGGCAAAGACCCTGAAAAGGAGACTTCTGATAACGTACTCTAAAGCCTTATTACTTTTCAGAAGCATAAATGAAAGAGTGAGAGAGAAAAGAAAGGATCTGAGAATTAATACAGCATTGGGGTAAAGAGCAGAGACTTTTAAGAGTGATGGAACTGGATTTGAATCCTGTCACTGCCATTTAGTAGTTAGTTGTATAACCTTGGTCAAGTGACTTTATATCTCTAAATCTGTCATCTGTGAAATGGGGATAAAAATAACTTGAAGTTTTGTGAGGATTAAATGGAATCATGCCTATAAATTACTTGGCAGAGTGACTCACTGTTGTGGCACAGTAAATGTTAGATACTATTACTGTGATGATGCCCTGAGTCCAGACATCAAAAATTCATGCATAGATCGCTTAAAATCAATTATAACATGTTTGACATACCATGTGTGGTTGTTATACTCAAATTAGTATATATGTAGGTGGATTTGTGAGTGATGGGTGAGTCAGTAGAATTAAGAGTTCTACTTTTAGTTTTCCAGTAGGAATTCAAGTACAACTAGCAAACCAGAAAAAATAAGTCAATGCTGAAATTGGAAATTACTTCTACAGAGGCAGTTTTTCTATCAGAAGTTAGGATTTTACCCGTTTTCTGAGCAACTACTAAATCCAGATGTATTAGATTCTTTTGAAAGATATTTTATTCAGTCACTATCATCCAATGCAGAAAGAATTTAGGTAATTTGAATTTCCCCAAATACATACTCTAATTGTTAGAGATTTGCAGGGAATTATTGGAAAATGGTAGGAACTGTGAGGAATTTGAACTCTTCTCTCATTCCAGATCATTTACTCTACCTTTTTATTCTTCAACTCTCGCAACTTGGGCATCTCAACTCTCTCAACTTGGGGATCTTTAAAAATTGTCAGTGCAGGGACGCCTGGCTAGCTCAGTCGGTTGAGTGTCCCAACTCTTGATTTCGGCTCAGGTCATGATCCCAGGATCGAGAGATTGAGCCCCACCTCAGGCTCTACACTGAGCGTGGCGCCTACTTGGGATTCTCTCTCCTTCTTCCACTGCCCTTACCCCGTGTGCGCGCTCTCTCTCTCACTCTCTAAAATTAAAAAGAAATTAGTGCCTAGGCCACACGTCAAGCCATTTGAATCAGTTTCTAGAAGTGAAACCCAAGCATCAGTATTTTTAAAAGTTGCTTTTCTGGATGTGAGGGTGATATCGCTGCGACATCTGTCACCCCATTGATCGCCAGGATTAATTCAGCTGATCTGGCTGGCTAGGCAGGTGTCCCCTTCCTCCCTCACCGCTTCATGTGCATCCTTCCAGAAGCCGCGCACTTGGCTGAAGAGGACGACCTTCCCCGATAGAGGAGGATTGTTCTTCAGTCAAGGATATACAAGTAGCCGCGCTCCCCTGCTAAAACCTGTAAACAAGCTCTCAAGGTCCATTTGTAGGAGAATGTTGGGTAGTCAAGCTTTCAAGACTCCAGACACATCCAAGTAAGGCGCTGCACGTGGCAGTCTGCCTTTCTTAAAAAAAAAAAAAAAAAAGTTCCTTTGGTAAATGTTATTACATAGATCAAGAACTACTACCTGTTCAATGCCAGAAGAGTGTAGATGTTCAATAAATGTTTGACTGTTGAAAGAATACCTAACTGTGCAGTTTCTCCATTGTAATTACAGTATTAAAGTCAACCTAGAGTGCTTTTGTACTAATTTAAGTCTTTAAAAGGGGTTTTGTAGTATACTTTGTTCTGCATTTGCCCCCATGGCATATACAGGAAAATACTTGGCAGGAGGTAATGTTTTGTTGCTGATAGAATTCTGAATTCCCTCCATTACTGAGAAGAATAGGTGTGGAAATAGGATAAGACACAAGGTTCCTTTCTTGTGTCTCATCCAAGGTTGTTGAAGATACAGGTTGTAAATAGATATTTATTGGTTATTTTTGTTTTATTTTAAAATAATTTTATTTTTAAAAATAATTTCTGGTTCAAAAATTAAAAGGGGTATACATTGAAAATTGTCCCTCTAATCTTCCAGATATAGTTCCCCTCCCAGAATATATCTGTATTATATTAGTATTCTTCCAGAGGTATTATATATGCACATACTTCCCATTTTTACCCAAATGGTAAAACGCATCATGTTTGTATACTTAACAGTGTATCTCATCCATATACAAAGAATGTTATCAGTATATAATTCCTTCCATCTTTTTATAGCTATATTATTTCTGTGTACCACAATTTATTTTAATCTATCACCTGTTGATGGATACTTAAATTGTTACTGATTTTTCTCTATTGAAAACAATGCTACATTAATAGATATGCCATATCTTTGGATAAATTCCTAGAAGTTCAAGGTATTGCCAGTTTGTCTTTTATGAAGGTTGTGTACTGATTAGTTGGGAGATGATGAAAACAGCATGAAATAATATGAGGGATTAAAGGTATAAACAAGGAATGGTGGTCAAAAATGATTATAGCAGGAGTGTGCCTGGGTGGCTTAGTTGGTTAAATATCTGACTTTTGATTTCAGCTCAGGTTGTCATCTCATGGGTTCGTGCGTTTGAGCCCCACATTGGGCTCTGTGCTGACAGTGCAGAGCCTGCTTGGAACTCTCCCTCCCCATCTATTTCTGTTCCTCCCCCCCTCCCCAATCTCAAAATAAATAAAAATTTTTAAAAATTATTATAGCAGGAATGATATTAGAGTGACTTGAGAGGATAGGCATGAGCCTATAACTAAGAACAAGGAGAGGGGCGCCTGGGTAGTTCAGTTGGTTAAGCATCTGACTTTGGCTCAGGTCATGATCTCACAGTTCATGGGTTTGAGTCCCACATCAAGCTCTGTGCTGACAGCTTGGAGCCTGGAGCCTGCTTTGGATTCTGTGTCTTCCTCTCTCTCTGTCTGTCCCCTGCTTGCATTCTGTCTCTCCCTCTCTCAAAAATAAATAACATTAAAAAAAATTTTTTTAAAGAGCAAGGAAAGAGAATTAGCAGGTTTTCTGACATATGTATACAGATTATATCTGTGATTAAAATATGCTAATGAACTTTCTAAAATCCTAACATTTTTACTCTTAAATCTATATTTGAACTTTTTAAGACACACTTTTAATGTGATGGTTTCTGTATGAAAACTCCTCATTCTTTAAGAGAAAATACCCCTCGGGATTTATACCTGGGATGCAGGGCTGGTTCAATATCCGCAAAACAATTAACATGATTCATCACATCAATAAAAGAAAGGACAAGAACCATATGATCCTCAATAGATGTAGGGAAAGCATTTGACAAAATACAGCATCCTTTCTTGATAAAAACCCTCAAGAAAGTAGGGATAGAAGGAGCATACCTCGAGATCATAAAAGCCATATATGAACGACCCAATGCTAATATCATCCTCAATGGGGAAAAACTGAGAGCTTTCCACCTAAGGTCAGGAACAAGACAGGGATGTCCACTCGTTGATGTTATTCAATGTAGTATTAGAAGTCTTAGCCTCTGCAATCAGACAACACAAAGAAATAAAAGGCTTCCATATCGGCCAGGAGGAAGTCAAACTTTCACTCTTTGCAGAAGACATGGTACTCTATATGGAAAACCTAAAAGATTACACCAGAAAACTGCTAGAATTGATTCATGAATTGAGCAAAATTGCAGGATATAAAATCAATGCACAGAAATCAGTTGCATTCCTATATACCAACAATGAAGCAACAACAGAAAGAGAAATCAAGGAATCGATCCCGTTTACAGTTGCATCAAAAACCATAAAATACCTAGGAATAAATCTAACCAAAGAGGTGAAAAATCTACACACTGAAAACTATAGAAAGCTTATGGAAGAAATTGAAGAAGACATAAAGAAATGGAAAAAGATTCCATGCTCCTGGATAGGAAGAACAAATATTGTTAAAATGTCGATACTACCCAAAGCAATCTACATATTCAACGCAATCCCTATCAAAGTAACACCGGCATTCTTCACAGAGCTAGAACAAAGAATTGTAAAATTTGTATGGAACCAGAAAAGACCCCAAATAGCCAAAGCAATCTTGAAAAAGAAAACCAAAGCAGGAGGCATCACAATCCCAGACTTCAAGCTATACTAAAGCTATAATCATGAAGACAGTATGGTACTGGCACAAGAACAGACACTCAGATCAATGGAATAGAATAGAGAACCCAGAAATGGACTCACAAACGTATGGGCAACTAATCTTTGACAAAGCAGGAAAGAATATCCAATGGAATAAAGACAGTCTTTTCAGCAAGTGGTGCTGGGAAAACTGGACAGTGACATGCAGAAGAATGAACCCAGACCACTTTCTTACACCATACACAAAAATAAACTCAAAAGAGATGAAAGACCTAAATCTAAGACCTAATCTAGATTTAGATCTAAATCTAAAGGAAGCCATCAAAATCCTCAAGGAGAAAACAGGCAAAGACCTCTTTGATCTTGGCCACAGCAACTTCTTACTCAGCACGTCTCTGGAGGCAAGGGAAACAAAAGCAAAAATGAACTACTGGAACCTCATCAAAATAAAAAGCTTCTGCACAGTGAAGGAAACAATCTGCAAAACTAAAAGGCAACCGACAGAATGGGAGAAGATATTTGCAAATGACATATCAGATATAGTTAGTATCCAAAATCTACAAAGAACTTATCAAACTCAACACCCAAAAAACAAATAATCTAGTGAGAAATGGGCAAAAGATATGAATAGACACTTCTCCAAGGAAGACATCCAGATGGCCAACCGACATATGAAAAAATGCTCAACATCCCTCAGCATCAGGGAAATACAAGTCAAAACCACAATGAGATACCACCTTACACCTGTCAGAATGGCTAACATTAAAAAGTCAGGCAACAACAGATGTCGGCGAGGATCTCTTTTGCATTGTCAGTGGCAATGCAAGCTGGTGCAGCCACTCTGGAAAACAGTATGGAGGTTCCTCAAAAAACTAAAAATAGAACTACCCTACGACCCAGCAATTGCACTACTAGACATTTATCCAAGGGATACAGGTGTGCTGTTTCGAAGGGACACATGCACGCCCATGTTTATAGCAGCACTATCAACAATAGCCAAAGTATGGAAAGAGCCCAAATGTCCATCGATGGATGAATGGATAAAGAAGATGTGGTATATATACTCAATGGAGTATTACTCGGCAATCAAAAAGAATGAAATCTTGCCATTTGCAACTATGTGAATGGAACTGGAGGGTATTATGCTAAGTGAAATTAGAGAAAGACAAAAATCATATGACTTCACTCGTATGAGGACTTTAAGAGACAAAACAGATGAATAGAAGGGAAGGGAAACAAAAATAATATAAAAACAGGGAGGGGGACAAAACATAAGAGACTGTTAAATACGGGGAACAAACTGACGGTTCCTGGAGGGATTGTGGGAGGAGGGATGGGCTAAATGGGTAAGGGGCGTTAAGGAATCTACTCCTGAAATCATTGCTTCGCTATATACTAACTACTTTGGATGTAAATTTTAAAAAATAAAAAATAAAATTAAAAAAAAAAAAAAAAGAAAATACCCCTGCCTGCCTGCAGTTTTCATTTCAGATTTACATTTAGCATTTGTTGATCAAGATTTTATCTTTTCATGCATAACTATACTTGAACTCTCTCTCTCTTTTTTTTTCCTTAGCCCTGGAAGAAAGCGAGACTTTTCCCCTGTTTCTTGGAGTCAGTACTTTGAGTCCATGGAAGATGTAGAAGTAGAGAATGAAACTGGCAAGGATATATCCTTTACAAAATGACTTATTCTTTAACAAGTTTATAATGTTGTCTAAGAAGACATGTGAATTTCTAAAATGTTCTTTCTCCCTGCTGTTTATTTCATTTTTGTTCCCTACCTGTTCTTTGTATAGCATGAAAATTAACCTGTAAGTCTGTGCCAACGTCTTACATGGATAAAATTGTCTAATGCGTGGGGAAAGAAGAATTAAATTCCTAAAACTGGTGTATCTCTTAAGGGTCCAGGGGAAGGTTTCATGAATCAAGTGAGTTGAATCAATTTGGCATCTAGAAACCAGGGACTATGTCCTCATTAGGGCAAAGGGAATCTTTTTTTGTTTGCTCATTGAAAAAGTGGTCATACAGGCTCCATCCTTCAAAAACAGGTTTGGTGTTTCAGAAACTTGTATTTAAGTGTCTCTAAGTTTGTAAGTCTGTAGCTTTGCATAGAGCGTTGTACTGCCTGAGTTTTCTAGTCAGTATTATGATAAAATAATCAAAAACTTCAGTGAGGAAATGCTTAGATATGTTATCTTTAACTATTCATACACTTTTCGAGTTTACAAGAGTGGTTCAGAGGGTCCTGTCCTACTCCTTCTACATGGAGGAGGCCATTCTGCCCTATCCTGGGCTGTGTTCACGGTAAGTAAGTAGTTGATAGTAATAGTTGATGTTATCACAACGATTGTTTACTTCTGGATGAATTTTACTTACCTAACTCTTTATTCTGTGCTCACTCATATAGCTTGATATAAGAAGGTTAGGGATGTGAGTTGATTTAAAATATTTGTTATGGTAGGCCCAAGATCACCTGTTCTTTAAAGTTCTTAACTGGGATGAGCTTAGTGCGTGAATTCTTCAAATATTTTATAAAATGTTGCGTATATATTGCATTAGGATAAGGGAGATGGAATTTGTCCCTGATCATATGTAGGGGTCTGTATCTAAATAATTTAAGGAATAGATAAGCAGAAATAATCTACTCAGGTACTTTAGATAGATATAATGTCTATCCTTTATTTGTCTCCTTCATTGAGTGTAGTGTAGTACTTTACACATAGAGATGTTCCATAAATATTTGGAAGATTTTCCTTTTTTATTTTTATTTAAAAAAAATTTTTATGGGGGCGCCTGGGTGGCGCAGTCGGTTAAGCGTCCGACTTCAGCCAGGTCACGATCTTGCGGTCCGTGAGTTCGAGCCCCGCATCAGGCTCTGGGCTGATGGCTCAGAGACTGGAGCCTGTTTCTGATTCTGTGTCTCCCTCTCTCCCTGACCCTCCCCCGTTCATGCTCTGTCTCTCTCTGTCCCAAAAATAAATAAAAACGTTGAAAAAAAATTAAAAAAATTTTTTTATGTTTATTTGTTTATTTTGAGAGAGCGAGCAGGGGATGGGCAGAGAGAGAGGGAGACAGAGAATCCCTCTCATGAACTGTGAGATCATGACCTGATCTGAAATCAAGAATAATGGCCAACTAAGTGGCCCAGGTGCCCCTTCCTTCTTTTTTATAATAATGCTTTATATTTTCATGGTACTTGTGAGCTATTGGGAAGTAAACCCTGGTCCAGAGTAGAGGATGTATATCTGTGTGAATGCTACCAGTTCTTGATCTTTCTGATATGCTTAACTCTATGCAAGGAGAGATACTGCTGAGGAGAATACTAGCAACGTTCCATCTAAAATGAAATTGTCGTCTTTTCCGCAGATGTACATATTTCTTTACTTACCACCTGGGAGTCTGAAGGACAGAAAATGGGAGCAAGTGGGAATGATGTACTAGATAACGGATCTAGGTGGCTATGCAGTTTAGGAGGGCCCTGAACATATCATTTTGTTCCTGGCAGCAGGATTATTGGGAATAGTTCTCAAAACATAGGCACTTACTCATCTGTTACTAAATTACTAAATGATCTGATTCCTATCTTATTTGCTACTTCCTTTCTCCTACCTTAGGACATAGCTGTTTGATTTGCCCGTAAGTGCCAGGCTCTTTCATCTCCCTACACCTGTGTTGTCTAATAGAAATATAATGCAAGCCATAGATGTAATCTTTTTTGCCACATATGTAATTTAAAATCTAGTAGGGGCATAAAATAGCTAAAAAGAAGGAGGTGAAGTTATTTTTAATAATATATATTTTATTTAACTCACTGTACCCAAAGTATTATTTCAACAGGTAATCAATATAAAAATTACTATTGAGATATTTCACTTCATTTTTTTATACTGTCTTTGAAAATCAGTGTGCATTTTAGGCACTTATAAGACATCTCAGTTTGGACTACCCACATTTCAAGTCCTTAATAGCATTGCTTTGATCATTTACATTCTTCAACTAGATAGCTTTTTTGGAGGTTTAGATCATGGCTTATTTATGCCTGGCACATAATTGTATGCTCAAGGAATGTTTCTTGAACGAACAAGTAACAGCATCACACGCCTGTTCCTAATGTAGCAGCTGTAGTAGTAAATGTACTCCGGTTGCCCTGTACTTCTGGTGGTCAGAGCCACCAGAAATTGTTCATGTACTATGACTTGGCTGGCTCTGCTCTAAACTAGTACACTGTCACTGGGCAGCTAACACCAAGACATGGAAGGAAAGAAACGTGTGACTGCAGAGGGGAAAGAAGCTCCCTCTTAATTGGTGTGTCACATTCATACAACGGAGTTAAAACTTGCTAGGGATAGTGACTCCAGGCTCTACCTCGTAAGAAATTTGGCAAAAAGTAATGTTTGGATAGGAAAAGCTTTATTCCAAGGACAGTAGATAGTGGGTCACAAGATTTTATAAAATTTTGATGAGAATTACCTATGTAAGCCAATAGTAGTCTCACTATATTCTTTGAACTTTTGATCTGCTAATATCAAGAGTCCCTAGGACTCTAATATAAAATCAGAGCTAATGCTACCTAGTTGAGTGTTCAGAGTCCTTAGAGATGAGGGATCTGCATAGGGCTAGAACAGATTCCCTATAAAACAGCTATTGCTTTTGACACTAAGGGAAGGAAAAATGAAGTAGGAATTGGAAGATGTGATTTCTAGTCCCAGTTTTGCCAGTATTGGTAATATATCCTTGAAGAAGCTACTTAAACCATTGAGCAAGCCATGTAAACTTTTATTCTCCAAATAGTCTTACATTTCAAGGTTTCCTTGAAAATTATGTAAAATAATGGAATATGAAAACTGTAAATTTTAAAGTCATGTATAAATATTCTAATAAGTGATTTGTTGACATATATCAATAATAAATATTTTTATCTCATAGGTAGAAACAAGTAATGTGGAAAGTGCCTGGCATAGAGGAGGGGATTGATAAATAGCTGCTGACGTTATTATACTTGTTATTGTAGAGGATACTCTAGTTCTTCTTTTACCAAAGTGTATTCTACAGATTACAAATCCCATGAGATATTAATGAAATAGGGTTTTTGTGATTAAATGAGTTTAAGAAATATTACATACGATGTTCTCTTATCTCTCAGAAATTCACTATATATCAGTACATTACTAAAGCCTTAGGCATGTTCTTCTAAGTTAATCTATTTCATTTCAACTGTCTTCTAAATGTATTCTATCACTCAGTTCCTTTTTTCTTCTTTTTTTAATGTTTATTTATTTCTTTCGAGAGAGACCAGGGACAGAGCAGCAAGTGAAGGATGGGCAAAGGGAAAGAATCCCAAGCAGGTTCTGTGCTGTCAGTACAGATCAACATGGGTCTTGACCTCATGAACTGTGAGATCATGACCTGAACTGAAATCAAGAGTCTGGACATTTAACCGACTGAGCCACCCAGGCACCCCTCAATTCCTTTTTTCTAAAAACATCTATTAGCATTCCAAAACTTTGTGAAAGTTTTTCATAGATAGGTCATTATGCCCCAGTTGTTTACCTGGTTTACTTATATAATCAAGGAAATTCTCTACTACTCAACTTAATGGCTTGGGCTTTTACTGGCTAAATTTACCTGCCCTTTTTTGTTGTTATTCTTGACAGTGTACCAGCCTGCTAAATGAGTTTATATGTGACAGTGCTTTAAAAATAAGAATGGCTATGTAAACATTAGTGCTCTGGCAACTGACTTGACTCCAGAGGTCATATTTTCGTAAACACTAGAACATGATCCAGTAGGCAGTCATGTCAAACAGCAGGAACAGGCCCAAGTACCTTATAATCATGAGAAGCAGAATTTCCCTCAGACATCCACCCAGATGATAATTGGTAAAATAAGGTAGTAAAATAGAAACAAAAAGGCACTAGCATAGCAGGAGGATGAGTGTATTAACAACCAAAAGAAGACAGGGAACAACTGTGATTGATATTTGGGATGCTAGATCATGAGATCCTTGACAGAACTGTGCCTCATTCACTCTTAATATGACAGCATACAGGGCCTGTGTTGGGAGTTGTTGCTCAATAGTTATTCCTTGAGTAAGTTAACATCAGTCTTGAGCAATTAAGAAAAGGTTAAATTTTGTACATTGTATCCTGTTTGAGAAGGAAGAAAAGATGTAATTATCCTAAAGATTTTGTCAAATGTTAGTAAGCCGTTTACATATGGCTGATACATAAGGAAGTTATATAACATGGTTAGAATCCCAAACACAGGATATGCTACATCAAAGGACATGAAGAAACAATGCATGGAGAACAAACAGGAGAAAGTTCATCCTCACTAGTAATCAGATATGATTAACATAGGAGGTATCATTTGTTTTTGATATCAAATTAATATTATCCAAAACTAATTCTCAGTGTTGGCAAGGCACTAGAAAACAAATACATTCTAATTTTTTTTAATGTTTATTTATTTTTTGAGAGACAGAGAATGAGTGGGGGAGGAGCAGAGAGAAAGGGAGATACAGAATCTAAATCAGGCTCAGGCTGTGAGCTGGCAGCACAGAGCCCAACACAGGGCTTGAACCCACAAGTCGTGAGATCATGACCTGAGCTGAAGTCGCATGCTTAACCAACCGAGCCACCCAACTGCCCCAGTGAGAAATGTTCTAATGCTGCTCTTTTGTGCATATAAGCTTCATGAGAAAAACAAAATAAGTAAGGGTTAGCTTGGTGAAAGCCAGGGTCAGTGGTGTGTGTGGTTTAGAGGGTCCAACTCTTTATTTCAGCTCAGGTCATGATCTCACAGTTCATGACATTGAGTCCCACATCAGGCTCCACGCTCACAGTGTGGAGCCTACTTGGGATTCTCTCAGTCTCTCTCTCTCTCTCTCTCTCTCTCTCTCTCTCTCTCTCTCTCTGTGCCCCTCCCTCACTCGTGTATGCGCACATGCTCTTTTTCTCTCTCAAACTTTAAAAAAAAGAAAAATATGAGAGTTCACTCTTTAATAAGATCAACCAATCAGGAAATAACTTGTTAAATCCCTACTTTGTACCAGGCATAATGTTAGGTGGTATGGATACAGTAGAGAATTAAACACATCCTATCCTCTTGTTCATATGATGTTTTAAGTCTAATGGGGAAGATAGGAAAAATGAAGATGGCACATGTAAACAAATAACACAGCAAAAAAATTAAGAAGCTTTCATCTCAAACAGATTGGGGTTTGAATTTCAAAACAACTTAATCTGTCAGGCTTTTGTTTCTCAGTCTGTAAATGTGTATAATAACACCTAAGTCAATAGGGAAATTGTGAGAATAAATAAAAGATGTGAGTGAGCCTCTTGATAAAGTGTTTGACTCAAGCACTCAGTTTTAGACAAATTTACAGCATCTCTATACAAGATACAAAAGTAACAGAGGAGGAAATTATTAACTCTGGTGACGATTGAGGGGACTATAAGGAAAGTTTCATAAGAGAGAAGACATCTGAACTAGATTTTGAAGACTGAATAGAAGTTGGATTATAAAGAAAGCATTCCAAGGAGAGAGAAATGTAAAAGCAGTGAAAACTGTAACAATGAAGTGTGTTTTGGAAATTATCAGTAGCTTGAGTACAGAGCATAAGGATAGTGAGCAGGGAAAGAGGTGCCTAGAGATCACAGGGGAAAAATTATGGGAGGACCTTTTGTATCAGGAAGTATACCTTATCCTTTAGTTCAGGGTAATAGTAGAGACCTGTTTTTAAACACTTCCCCCATCCATATCCACATTAAGTATATCTTAGGATGTCAAAATTGGCAAGGGGTATGTAAAGTATGTTTAGTTTGAAATAATCACAAACATATCCAGACTGGGAAGTTCTGGAAAGTTGAGTATTTTGATATACCTCTACCTACTTCTAATTGAGTGTCACAGTTATAGGCAATAAGTTATTGAAGGGTGTTAGTCAAGATACTACTATAGCTAATGGATTGGGCCAGAGACACAGATGGAGGCAGGCAGACTAGTTAAAAGACTATTCTTGTATTACACAATTCTAAATATTTGCTATCTTGTGAAATGTTAATTTCTCCCCAAAAGGAGAAAGTTCAATTAATTTTTTTCACCATGTAAAAACACTACTTAGACTGGTACTGTTTTAAGCAGCCCAATTTATTTATGAATGTAGCATCAGTCTAATACTAAAACTAGGCCACAAAAATGCAGGAAAACTATGAGCCAGTTTCAATTTCAATTATCAAATAGATGCAAAATCCTAAATAACAGCAGATTGAATCCAGTAGTATAGTAAAATAATAAATAGATTAGAAAATCTATCAGTATAAGGGTGCTTGGGTGACTCAGTCAGTTAAGTGTCCAACTCTTGATTTCAGCTCAGGTCATGGTCAGTTTGTGAGATGGAGCCCCACGTCAGGCTCTGTGCTGACAGTGTGGAGCCTGCTTGGGATTCTCTCTCCCCCTCTCTCCCTCTCCCTCTCCCTCTCTTTGCCCCTCCCACTCATTCTGTCTTCCTCTTTCTCTTTCAAAATAAATAAACATTAAAAAAAAAAACCCAAAAAACGAACATCTATCAGTGTAATTAATCTCTTACTTAACTTGATACCCAAAACAGGACTTGATCAAATACAATACCCACTTAGGTTGCAAACTTCTGGCACCTGGGAATAAGTGAATAACTTCTTTTTTTGTTTTTTAATTTAATTTATTTTTTTTAATTTACATCCAAGTTAGTTAGCATATAGTGCAACAATGATTTCAGGAGTAGATTCCTTAATGCCCCTTACCCATTTAGCCCATCCCCCTCCCACAACTCCTCCAGTAACCCTCTGTTTGTTCTCCATATTTAAGAGTCTCTTATGTTTTGTCCCCTTCCCTGTTTTTATATTATTTTTGCTTCCCTTCCCTTATGTTCATCTGTTTTGCATCTTGAAGTCCTCATATGAGTGAAGTCATATGATATTTGTCTTTCTCTGACTAATTTCGCTTAGCATGATACCCTCTAGTTGCATCCATGTAGTTGCACATGGCAAGATTTCATTCCTTTTGATTGCCAAATAATACTCCATTGTGTATATATACCACATCTTCTTTATCCATAAGTGAATAACTTCCTTAACTTTATTGAATGTATATACCAAACAATTATATAAATATACTTAGTGGTGAAATATTAGACACTTTCCTTTAAAGTCAGGGACAAGATAGGGGTAATTTTTCCAACATTATACTGGAGGTTCTGGCTAAACAATAAAACTAGGAAGAAAAATGAGTTTTAAAGACTTGAAAAGAATGAGAATTGTCATTACTTACAATATTATTGTCTTTCTAGAATATCAAGGAAAATCAACTGAAAAACTAGTTAAGCCTTAGTTTGCAAGGTCAGTATCTTAAAATCTGCCTTTTCTAAGTTGGGAAATATCACAGGAAAAATGATCCTATTCATGAAAGCAACAAAACTATAAAATCTGGGAATAAGCCTTACTTAAAAAAAAATAGCATAAGATATTTATTGAGAAAGCATTAAACTTCACAGAATCATGTTCCTGTATGTTCTGACCAACTTGTTAAAATCTCACTTGGGTTTTTCATGAGACTTTATCAACAAACTCTAAAATACACACAGAAAAATAAATGCCCGATAATGACCAAGATAATTTTGAAAAAGTGTGAAGGGACTTGCCCTCTCAGATATGAAAACATACTCTAAAACTATCAATAGTGTGGTATCGGCAGAAAGAATCAAGAAATAAACCCATGTATAAAACACAAGTTAATATACCATAAAAATAACAATCCAAATGGATTTAACTACCAAATTAAAAAAAACAAACCTTAAGAACGTATATGATGTTGGGGCAGGGCTTTTTAAAGTTAACCATAAGAAGTAAAAGCCATAAAACCCACAGACCATGAGATCATGACCTGAGCTGAAGTCGGACGCCCAACTGACTGAGCCACCTAGGTGCCCCAATGTTTATTTTTGAGAGAGAGAGAGAGAGAGAGAGAGAGAGAGAGAGAGACAGACAGAATACGACTTGGGGAAGGGCAGAGAGAGAGAGGGAGATACAGAATCTGAAGCAGGCTCCAGGCTCTGAGCTGTCAGCACAGCTCAGATCCACAAACCATGACATCATGACTGAGCCAAAGTCAGATGCTTAACTGGCTGAGCCACCCAGATGCCCCAGCAAAAGTAGTTCTAAGAGAGAAGTATATAGCAATACAGGCCTATCTCAAGAAACAAGAAAAAAGCTCAAACAATCTAATCCTCACCTGAAGGAACTAGAAAAAAGCAAAGCCCAAGGTGAGTAGAAGAAAGAAAATAATAAAGATCAAAGCAGAAATAAAAGACCTAGAGACTAAAAGAATAGGAAAAAAAATCAGTCAAACCAAGAGCTGGTACTTTGAAAAGATAACAAAAATTGATAGACTCTTAACCAGACTCATCAAGAAAAAATAGGACCCAATAGGTAAAATCAGCAATCAGAGAAGTAACAACTGATACCACAGAAATACAAAGGACTATAAGAAAATACTATGAAAAATCATATGCCAACAAACTGGACAACCTAGAAGAAATGGATAAATTTCTAGAAACATACAGTCTTCCAAAACTGGACCAGGAAGAAATAGAAAACCTGAATAGACCAATTACAAGAAATGAAATTGAGGGACACCTGGGTGGCTCAGTTGAGTGTCTGACTCTAATTTTGGCTCAGGTCATGATCTCACAGTTCATGGGTTTGAACCCCTGCCTCATGCTCAGTGTTGACAGCAGGGGGCCTCCTTGGGATTCTCTCTCCCTCTCTCTCTGCCTCTCTCCCGCTTGAGCACACTCTTGCTTTCTCTCAATAAATAAATAAACTTTAAAAAAAAAAAAAAAGAAGAAATGAAATTGAATCAGGAATCTAAAAACTACCAGCAAATAAAAGTCCAGGACCAATTGGATTCACAAGTGAATTCCACCAGACATTCAAAGAAGAGTTAATACCCATTCTCCTCAAAGAATTCCAAAAAATAGAAGAGGAAGGAAAGCTTCCAAATATATTCTACAAGGCCAGCATTGTCCTGATACAAAAGTCAGACAAAGACACTACAAAAAAAAAAGCCTGTGGACCAATAGCCGTGATGAACATAGATGCAAAAGTCCTTAAAAAAATACAAGCTTACAGCATACAGCAATAAATTAAAAGGATCATTCAGCACAATCAGGTGGGACTTATCCCTGGGATGCAGGGGTGGTTCAGTATTCACAAATCAGTCAACATCATATACCACATCAACAAAACGAAGAATAAAAATCGTGACCATCTTAATAGATGCAGAGAAAGCATTTAACAAGACTAACATCTATTCATGATAAAAACTCAACAAAATGGGGTTAGAGGGAACATACCTCAACATAATAAAGACCATATATGGAAAACCCACAGCTAACATCATATTCAGTAATGAAAAACTGAAAGCTTTCTCTCTAAGATCAGGAACAAGACAAAGATTCCACTGTAACCATTTTTATTCAACATAGTAGAAGTCCTAGCCACAGCAATCATGCAAGAAAAATAAGAGGCATCCATATTTGTAAAGAAGTTAAATGTCACTGTTTACAGATGACATAATATATATATAGAAAACTCTAAAAATTCCACTAAAAACTACAAGAAGTAATAAATGAATTCAGTAAAGTGGCAAGATACAAAATACCCAGAAATCGGTAGCATTTCTATTCACTAACAGTGAAGTTACAAAACGAGACTTTAAAAATACTATTTACAGTTAATACCAAAAAGAATAAAATACTTAATAAACTTAACCAAAGAGGTGAAAGACCTGTACTCTGAAAAATATAAAACACTAGTGAGAGAAATTGAAGATGACACAAACAAATGGAAAGATACTCCCTGCTTATGGATTGGAACAATTAATATTGTCAAAATATCCTTATTACCCAAAGCAATCTACAGATTCAGTGCAGTCACTATCAAAATACCAGCAGCATTTTTCACAAAACTAGAACAATAATACTAAAACTTGTATGGGTCTCCAGAAGACACCAAATAGCCAAAGAAATCCTGAGAAAGGTACCACAATTACAGATTTCAAGATGTGCTACAAAGCTGTAGTAGTCAAAACAGTATGATACTGGCACATAGAGTGGCACCTGGGTGGCTCAGTTGGTTAAGTGCTGGACTCCTGATACTGGCTCAGGTCATGATCTTACGGTTGTGAGATTGAGCCCTATGTTGGGCTCTGCACTGGCATGGAGCCTGCTTGGGATTCTCTCTCCCCCTCTACCCCTCCCCACTTGCGCTCTCTCTCTCTCTCTCTCTCTCTCTCTCTCTTAAAAAAAAAAAAAAGACACATAGATCAATGGAACAAGATAGAGACCCCACAAATAAACCTCATATATATATATGTAAATGTCATATAGACACTCAATCTATGATAAAGTGGGAAAGAATATACAATAGGGGAAAGAGTCTTTTCATAAATGGTGCTGGGAAAACTGGACTATTTTCTGGCACCATACATAAAAATAATCTCAAAATGGGTTAAAGACCTAAATGTGAGACCCGAAACCATAAAAAATCCTAGAAGAGAACACAGGCAGTAATTTCTCTGACCTCAGTCATAACAACATATTTTTGAGGTGGGGAGGGGCAGAGGGAGAAAGAGAATCCTAAGCAGGCTCCATGCTCAGCTCAGAGCCCAATGCAGGGCACAATCTCATGACTGTGAGATCATGACCTGATCTGAAATCAGGAGTCAGATGCTTAACCAACTGAACCACCCAGGTGTCCCTGAACATTTTTTAGGTAAGTCTCCTACATCAAGGGAAACAAAAGCAAAAATAAACTGTTAGAACTACATCAAAATAAAAAAGCTTTTGGAAAGCAAAGGAAACCATCAACAAAACAAAAGGATGGTTGTCTCCTCCTGAATAGAAGATATTTGCAAATGATATATCTAATAAAGGTTTAATATCCAAAAATATGTAAAGAATTCCTATAACTTGACCAAAAAACAGTCCAATTAAAAAATGGGCAGAAGACCTGAATAGACATTTTTCTTTTTTTTTTTTTAAATTTTTTTTTTAACGTTTTATTCATTTTTGAGACAGAGAGAGACAGAGCATGAACGAGGGAGGGGCAGAGAGAGAGGGAGACACAGAATCCGAAACAGGCTCCAGGCTCTGAGCTGTCAGCACAGAGCCCGACGCGGGGCTCGAACTCACGGACCGCGAGATCGTGACCTGGCTGAAGTCGGACGCTTAACCGACTGCGCCACCCAGGCGCCCCCTGAATAGACATTTTTCTAATGAAGACATACAGATGGCCAATAGACATATGAAAAGATACTGAACATCACCAATGATCAGGAAAATGCAAATCTAAACCACTGTGGGGTATCACCTCACACCTGTTGCAGTCACTAAAATCAAGAAGACAGGAAACAAGGAGTGTTAGGATGTGGAGAAAAGGAAACCCTCAGGCACTGTTGGTGAGAATGTAAATTGGTATAGCTACTGTGGAAAGCAGTATTGAGGTTCCTCAAAAAATTAAAAACAGAAATAACATATTATCCAAGAATTCCACTATTAAGTATTTACCTAGGGAAAACAAAAACACCGGTTCAAAAAGATACATGCACCCCTTATGTTTATTGCAGTATTATTTACAGTAGCCAAGACATGGAAGCAATCTAAGAGTCCATCAGTAGATGAATGGATAAGGAAAATGTGGTATACAAAGAAATATTACACAACCATAAGAAAGGATGAGATCTGCCATTTCAGGCAACATGGATGGACCTTGAGGGTGTTATGCTAAGTGAATTAAGTCAGACTGAGAAAGGTAAATACCATATTGATACCACTCACAAATGGAGGCCAAAAAATGAATAAATAAAAAGCAGAATCAGAATTATAAATACCAAGAATAAACTGTTGGTTACCAGAGGGAAAGGGGGACAAAGGGCAAAATGGGTGAAGGGGAGAGGGAGATACAGGTCTCCAGTTATGGGATGAGTAGGTCACGGGAATAAAAAGCATAGCATAAGGTCAGCAGTCAATGATATTGTTGTAATGGGACAGATGGTGGCTATACTTATGAACATAGCATAATATATAAACCTGTCAAATCACTAAGGTGTATACCTGAATCTGATGTGACATTATAAATCAACTACACTAAAATAAAAAAGAAAAGAAGAGTGGTCAGATAAGTCTAGTTCTTAAATAGCTGCATTTCATTGAAACATTCCAAAAGTGGGAAAGTTGTACCATTTGAGACAAGATCTGGAATGACTATTATGGATGTGCTCTGACACTTTTTCATTACTTATGAAACGTGTTGAATTTACTTTGTTCTTTTATGTTTCCTATTCTTAATTTGCCACACTAGGATATATATATCATGAGAACAGGAACATTGCCTGTCTTTTTCATACCGCAACCCCATTATGCAATTGGTGCCAGATTTTTATAAGCTATAGAAAGATTTGTTAAATAAGTGAATGGAAAAATCAATTTTATAACATTATTGTCAGCGTTTTCTGACAGGCACATAAGATTATAAATTATTGCCTTTAAGTTAAAATTGGAATTGACAGTTACTTCCTTCAAATGCATATTTTGTTGTTATCTTTTTTTTTTTAATATAGAGCAGTAAAGCAAACCTGACACAATCTTTGCCACTTAATTTTATTTCCAAAATACAGATTTGTTTTTGGCATTGAAGACTTTACTGCCACCATAATGTGTTAAATAACTCTAGTAAATTAGTTTTCAAGAACAAATAGCAAAGTATAGTAGAATTTCAGTCCGTTATTCTCTTTTAAAGTTACTCATGTTTCTTTTCTAAAAAATTTTTTTAAGTTTATTTGAGAGACAGCATGAGTTGGGGAGAGGCAGAAAGAGAGGGAGAACGAGAATCCCAAGCAGACTCCGCAGTGTCAGCACAGATCCTGATGTGGGGCTTGAACCCACTAACTCACGAAACCTGAGCTGAAACCATGTGTTGGATGCTTAACCGACTGAGCCACCCAGACACCCCTATCCATTTTTCATTCATTAGAGTAATGGAAGTAGAAACAGAATTCATTTTCTAGGTGATTTTTTTTTTTTAATGTCTATTTATATTTGAGAGAGAGTGCACAAGTGTGGGAGGAGCAGAGAAAGATGGAGACAGAATCTGAAGCAGGCTCCAGGCTATGAGCTGTTAGCACAGAACCTGATACAGGACTTGAACTCATGAACCATAAGATCATGACATGAGCCAAAGTTGGACGCTTAATCAACTGAGCCACCCAGACCCCCCTCTAGGTGATTATTAAAAGTTTTATTTACTTAAATAATCTCTACACCCAATGTGTGGCTTGAACTCACAACCCTGAAATCAAGAGTTGCACGTTTCTATGACTAAGCTAGCCAGGTGCCCCTCTGGCTGATTTTTAAAATGTGATTTAATATACTAACAGTGTATAAATATACTAATATAAATATACTAACAGTGTATCTGAAAAAGAACTAAATAAAATGGTCCCACCTATAATAGCAAATAAATAAAACACTTAGGAATAAATTTAACCAAGGTGGTGAAATATCCATGCACTGAAAATTATAAGACATTGATGAAAGAAATTGAAGAAGACAAATAAATGGAAAGGTACCCCATATTCATGGATCAGAAGAATTAATATTGTTAAAATGTCCATATTACCCAAAGCCATCTACAGATTCAATGCAATACATGTCAAAATTTCAATGACATTTTCCATGGAAAAAGAAAAAGTCCTAAAATTGGAGTGGGACAACAAAAGTATTGAATAGCAAAGACAATCCTGAGAAGAAGCCATCATAATTCCTGATTTTAAATTTTATTACAAAGCTATAGTAATCAAAACAGTATGGCACTGGCATAAAAACAGACACTTAGGCCAATGGGACAGAATGAAGACCTCAGGAATAAAGCCATGCATATACAGTTAACTAATATTTGACAAGGAAGCCAAGAAGACTCCATGGAGAAAGGGTAATCTTTTCAGTAAATAGTATTGGCAAAACTGGATAACCACATACAAAATGAAATTGGACCTCTGTCTCACATCACTCACAAAAATTAACTTGAAATGAATTCAAGATTTAAATGTGAGACCTGAACCTGTAAAACTACTAAAAGAATATATAAGAAAAAAACCCCCTAGACATTGGTCTTGGCAATGATTTTTTGGGTATAACACTAAAAGTAAAAGCAACAAAAGCATAAAGAAACAAGTGGGACTACATCAAACTATCATCAAAATGAAAAGGCAACCTATGGAATGGGAGAAAATTTTTGCAAACCATCTATGTGATAAGTGGTTAATATCCAAAATGTGTAAGGAATCCATACAACTCAATAGCAAAAAAAAAAAGAAAAAAGAAAAAAAATCCAGTTGAAAAATGGGCAAAAGACTGGAGCGCCTGGGTGGATCAGTTGGTTAAACGTTCGACTTTGGCTAGGTAAGTTAAACTCACCGCCCATGAGTTCAAGCCGCACTGGGGACTGTGTGCTGACAGCTCTGAACCTAGAGCCTGCTTCACATTCTGTGTCTCCCTCTCTCTCTGCCCTTCCCCTGCTCATGCTCTCTCTCTCTCTCTCTGTTACTCAAAAATAAACATTAAAAAAATTTTTTTAAAACAAAAATGGGCAAAAGAATAGACATATTTCCAAAGAAGACGTGCAAATGGCCAACAGGTACATGAAAATATGTTCAGCATCACTAATCAGGAAAATACAAATCAAAACCACAATGAGATACCACCTCACAACTGTTGGAATGGCTGTTATCAAAAAGACAAGAGACAAGCGTTGGCAAGGCTGTAGACAAAAGAGAACACTTGTGCGCTGTTGGTGGGAATATAAATTGGTACAGTCACTATGGAAAACAGTATAGAATTCCTCAAAACATTAAAAATAGAATTACCATGTGAGCCAGCAATCCCACTTCTGGATGTATATCTACAGGAAATGAAAAAAACACTTTCAGAGAGGTATGTGTACCCCATGTTTGTAGTATTACTGACAATAAGCAAGATATGGAAACAACCTAAACATTCAACATAGATAAAGAAACTGATACACACACACGAATATTATTCAGCCATAAAAAAGAAGGAAATCCTGCCTTTGTAACAACATGGAGAACCTTGAAGGCTTTATATTATGCTAGGTGAAATAAGAGAAAGACTAATAATACTTCATGTTCTTACTTGTATGCAGAATCTAAAAAAGTCAAATTTATAGTAATAAATATTAATATTAGTTGTCAAGGGCTGCAAGGTGGGGGAAATTGGGAGATATTTGTCAAAGGGTATAAGCTCTTGGCTATAAGATTAAGTTCTCAGGATCTAATGTACTACATTACATACTGTGTGGTATGTATATACTGTTAATTGTTTATTCTCTATTATATACTTGGAAGTTAAGAGAGTCTATCTTAAATGTTCTCACCACACATAAGAGTAAATGATAGGAGCGCCTGGGTGGCGCAGTCGGTTAAGCGTCCGACTTCAGCCAGGTCATGATCTCGCGGTCTGTGAGTTCGAGCCCCGCGTCAGGCTCTGGGCTGATGGCTCAGAGCCTGGAGCCTGTTTCCGATTCTGTGTCTCCCTCTCTCTCTGCCCCTCCTCCGTTCATGCTCTGTCTCTCTCTGTCCCAAAAATAAATAAACGTTGGAAAAAAATAAAAAAAATAAAAAAAAAAAGAGTAAATGGTAATCATGTGGGGGGATAGAAATCTTAACTAACCTTATTGTGATTATCATTTTGCAGTATACACATTTATCAAATCATCACATTGTACAACTTAAACTTACATGTAATATGTCAGTAATATCTCAATAAATCTGAAGAAAAAAAAGCCATCTTTACCAAGATGACAGAGGGCTACATCAAAGAGATTTATCTCCTCTCTTTCTTATTACTTTTCTATATTTTCAACACTTTTATAATGAGACTGTATTCAAGATGATATATGTAATCACTTAGAAATAAAATGAGGGGGAAGGTGACTTAAGAAATTTGACTTGTTTTGTGTTATACATTGACTGTTATATTTGTAACTTACCTTGATTCTAGTTCTGTTTTTACTACTAACCTGTTTTATGACCCTGAGCAAATAATTTCCTTTCTCTTGGCCTCAGTTTCCTCACTTATAAAATGTGAGGGTTAGGCTAGACCCATTATATTCCCAAAAGGTAAAAAATGTTGATGACATTTACTAACACTAGTTATGATGTATTGTCAAAGAATCTAGTTTATTTGGTGGAAGAAGCTCTCCAATTATTCCAGGTTTGTTTAAACTTCAAAAATTGTACCTCCTCATGATATGATTTTTTTCAATATATTTTTATTTAACTGTGGTACAAGGTTGTATATACTACTGTATCTATCTTTTTTTTTAATTTTTCTTGATGTTTATTTATTCTGGGAGAAGACAGAGACAGAGTGTGAGAAGGGAAGGGGCAGGGAGAGGGGGAGATACAGAATCTGAAGCAGGCTCTGGGCTCTGAGCTGTCAGCACAGAACCCAACATGGGCTCGAACTTGTGAACTGAGAGATCATGACCTGAGCTGAAGCTAGATGCCTAACCGACTGAGCCACCCAGGCACCCCATGTTGTATCTATCTTAAGTGAATATTTGGTAGCTTTCATAATTTGTACTGCTTTCAGGGTTATTTCATGATCTAAATGTCACATTTGTGTGATATCCTGAGCCAAGATGCATACTTACTCATGGTCCTTATCTAGAGAATTTTCCTTCTAGAGTAGGGAAAAGATAGCCAACGAATATGGATGAGAATCATAGGTAATAGTAGAACTCAGAGGTTCATCGTTTTGAGGTGTTTACTGTGTGTTTCATGAAAAGTGAGGAAGAGTTAGGACTTAAGAGGGATTTAGGTGAAGAGAGCCATATTTTAAAGTCGGGATAGATGGCACAAAGACAGACACTCAGATCAATGGAACAGAATAGAGAACCCAGAAATGGACCTACAAGCATATAGCCAACTAATCTTTGACAAAGCAGGAAAGGATATCCAATGGACTAAAGACAGTCTCTTCAGCAAGTGGTGCTGGGAAAACTGGACAGCGACATGTGGAAGAATGAAACTAGACCACTTTTTTACGCCATGCATAAAAGTAAACTCAAAATGGATGAAGGACCTGAATGTGAGACAGGAAATCATCAAAACCCTAGAGGAGAAAGCAGGAAAAAAACCTCTCTGACCTCAGCCACAGCAATTTCTTACTCGACACATCTCCAAGGGCAAGGGAATTAAAAGCAAAAATTATTGAGACCTCATCAAGATAAAAAGCTTCTGCACTGCAAAGGAAACAGTCAACAAAACTAAAAGGAAACTGATGGAATGGGAAAAGGTATTTGTAAATGACATATCTGATAAAAGGCTAGTATCCAAAATCTATAAAGAACTCACCAAACTCCACACCTGAAAAACAATCCAGTGAAGAAATGGGCAGAAAACATGAATAGACACTTTTCTAAAGAAGACATCCAGATGGCCAACGGGCACATGCAAAGATGCTCAACGTCACTCCTCATCAGGGAAATAAAAATCAAAACCACACTCAGATACCACCTCATGCTGGTCAGAGTGGCTAAAATGAACAAATCAGGAGACTATAGATGCTGGCGAGGATGTGGAGAAACGGGAACCCTCTTGCACTGTTGGTGGGAATACAAACTGGTGTAGCCACTCTGGAAACAGTGTGGAGGTTCCTCAAAAAATTAAAAATAGATCTACCCTATGACCCAGCAATAGCACTGCTAGGAATTTACCCAAGGAATACAGGAGTGCTGATGCATTAGGGGCACTTGTACCCCAGTGTTTATAGCAGCACTTTCAACAATAGCCAAATTATGGAAAGAGCCTAAATGTCCATCAACTGACAAATGGATAAAGAAGATGTGGTTTATATATACAATGGAATACTCCTTGGCAATGAGAAAGAATGAAATCTGGCCATTTGTAGCAACATGGATGGAACTGGAGAGTATTACGATAAGTGAAATAAGTCATACAGAGAAAGACAGATACCATATGTTTTCACTCCTATGTGGATCCTGAGAAGCTTAACAGAAAACCATGGGAAAGGGGAAGGGGGGGAAAAAAGGTTACAGAGAGGGAGGGAGGCAAACCATAAGAGACTCTTAAATACTGAGAACAAACTGAGGGTTGATGGGAGGTGGGGGAGAGGGGAAAGTGGGTAATGGGCATTGAGGAGGGCACCTGTTGGGATGAGCACTGTGTGTTGTTTGGAAACCAATTTGACAATAAATTATATTTAATATATTAAAAAAAAACCTCTTTGATATTGGCCGCAGCAACTTCTTACTCAACTCTCTGTCTCTGTCTTACTCAATGTCTTTGGAGGCAAGGGAAACAAAAGCAAAAATGAACTATTGAGACCTCATCAAGATAAAAAGCTTCTGCACAGGAAGGAAACAATCAGCAAAACTAAAAGGCAACCGACAGAATGGGAGAAGATATTTGCAAATGACATATCAGATAAAGGGCGAGTATCAAAAATTTATAAACAATTTACCAAACTCAACACCCAAAAAACAAATAATCCAGTCAAGAAATGGGCAAAAGACATGAATAGACACTTCTCTGAAGAAGACATCTAGATGGCCAACCGACACATGAAAAATGCTCAACATCCCTCAGCATCAAGGAAATACAAATCAAAACCACAATGAGATACCACCTCACATCTGTCAGAATGGCTAACATTAACAACTCAGGCAACAACAGATATTGGTGAGGATGCGGACAAGGAGGATCTCTTTTGCACTGCTGGTGGGAATGCAAACTGGTGCAGCCACTCTGGAAAACAGTATGGAGTTCCTCAAAAAATTGAAAATAGAACTACCGTACGACTCAGCAATTGCACTACTAGGTATTTATCCAAGGGATACAGATGTGCTGTTTCGAAGGGACACATGCACCCCAATGTTTATAGCAGCACTATCAACAATAGCCAAAGTATGGAAAGAGCCCAAATGTCCACTGATAGATGAATGGATAAAAAAGATGTGTGGAGTATTACTCAGCAATCAAAAAGAATGAAATCTTGCCATTTGCAACTACGTGGATGCAACTAGAGGGTTTAATGCTAAGCGAAATTAGAGAAAGACAAATATCATATGACTTCACTCATATGAGGACTTTAAGACACACAACAGATGAACGTAAGGGAAGGGAAGCAAAAATAATATAAAAACAGGGAGGGGGGCAAAACAGAAGAAACTCCTAAATATGGAGAACAAACAGAGGGTTACTGGAGGGGTTGTGGGAGACACGATGGGCTAAATGGGTAAGGGGCATTAAGGAATCTACTCCTGAAATTATTGTTACACTATATGCTAACTAACTTAGATGTAAATTAAAAAGAAGAAAATTTAAAAAAAAGTTGGGATAGAACCAAAGTATGTACAAAAATGAAGAGAATCGTCAGTTTTTTAGTTTTACTTAAAATTGAAAAGTTTTGTATTTCCAGTTTGGCTCAGGTCATGATCTCAGGGTCATGGTATCGAGTCCCATGTTGGGCTTTGCACTGAGTGTGGAGCCTGCTTAAGATTCCCTCTCTCTCTCCCCCCCCCCCCCCCCCCCCCGTTCCCCTGCCCCCCCCCCCCCCCCGGGTTGTGTTCCCCCCCCAAATAAAAAAAAAAAAAAAAAAAAAAAGAATACCATATGATCCAATAATTCCACTACTGGGTAGTGGACTACCCAACACTAATTTGAAAAGATATATGCACCCTTGTGTTTATTGCAGCATTATTTACAATAGCCAACATATAGAAGCAACCTCAGTGTCCGTTGCTAGACAAATGGTTAAAGAAGATGTATATACAGAGAATGGAATATTACAAAGCCATAAAAAAGAATGAGATTGTGACATTTACAACAACATGGATAAACCTAGAGAGTATTATGCTAAGTGAAATAAGTCTGAGAAAGACAAATACCATATGATTTCACTTGTATGTGGAATCTAAAAAGAAAAAGAAGAAACAAAGCAGAGTCAGAGCTATAAATACAGAGAACAAACTGATGGTTTGAGAGGGGAAGCGGTTGAGGGATGGACTAAATAGGTATAGGGAAGGGGGAGATATAGGCTTCCAGCTATGGAATGAATAAGTAACAGAAATAAAAGGCACAGCATACCGTCAGTGATACTATAATAGTGTTTGTATTTGGTGAGCATAAGTTAATGTATAAACTTGTCAAATCACTATGTTATATACCTAAAACTAATGTAACGTTATACACCAACTATACTCAAATGAGAAAAAAAAAGGCAAGTCTTCCTTTGATTATCTTGAGATTTCTTGAATTGTGATAGGTATTCGTTCAACAGTTATCATTGGTAATGGGGAAAGTTTACTAAACCAGATTTTCTTTTCTTCCTAGGCGGCGATCATTAGTAGGGTTCAGTGTAGAATTGTGGCTTTAGATCTGCGAGGTCATGGTGAGTGATGTACTTAATTAGTCACTAACTCTGATAAATTTGCCAACCCCTTTGAATACTGTTAACTATTACAAGTTTCAATATGGCCACAGAATAACCTGGTCCATTCCATTTGGGCTCTTTGAGGGAAGTCTTAGTTTCCAGCTTTTACAAAAGATATTTTATAAATACACATATATGTTATTGTTTAGCTATGAAAATGTCCTTTAATGTAACCAAATTCTGATGCTGATGATGTATAAGGAATGTAAATAAATCTTTGCTAGGCTATGGGAGTTACATCTTCCTTAGGGTGCCCAATTATCAAGATGCATCTTTAACATAGAAAATCCTTGCTAAGCCCATCATACACAACCATAAAGTCTGCATTTCATTCCCAAAAGTGAGATTTTTAAAAGAGAATACTCTTGCTTTCATAATTTGTATTTTTGGGAATTTTATTTTTTTTAACATTTTCTTTTTAGGTGAAACAAAAGTCAAGAATTCTGAAGACCTGTCTGCAGAAACAATGGCAAAGTAAGTAATGTAATATTGTTTATACATCACCTAGCTTCCATTACTATTATGAATAGTAGTGTAACTATTTACTCTCCTAGTGAGACTGTTGTACAATAATTAGCATAGAGAAAATTTTATTTCTGTTGTTTTTCCCCTGTATTTGGTGTCTCCTTAGTATTTAATCCTGAAAGAAACCTCCATCTTTCTTGATATATTCAGCATTATGTCATGACATAAAGCACTTGAGAATTCTTTGAGTTACAGTTTAGTTTCTGTTGTCTTTTGCAAAGTTTTCTTCTGTTGACAGAGTTGAATAGAATCTGGATATCTATTGGGAACTTATGCTTGAAAAGGGGGTTGTATACTAAAGACCCTGCCATGTAAGATGTTCTTAAGGTTTCCTGCCCACGTTCTTTATCCAACTTCCTAGAGAGACAAGAACAAGATATTAAAGAATTAATGAGGGGCACCTGGATGGCTCAGTCAGTTGAGAGTCCAACTTCGATTCAGATCATGATCTCACAGTTCATGAGTTAAAGCTCCGTGTTGGGCTCTGTGCTGATGGCTCAGGGCCTGGAGCCTGCTTTGAATTCTGTGTCTCTTTGCCCCTCCCCTGCTCGTGCTCGCTCGCTCTCTCTCTCAAAAGTAAAACACACTAAAAAATTTTTTTAAAAAGAAGAATTAGTGATACCCTGGGCCTCAAAGTACAAGATGACTATAGTATGTACAGTAGCCTCAAACATGGTCACTCATCAGATTTACCTAATAAGTGATTGAAATACAGATGATATGACCTTACCCCAGACCTACTGAATTAGTGCTTCTACCGGGGGGATCTGGACATTTATTTATATTTTGATAAAGCTCTGTAAAGAAATCTAATGCAGCCAGTCCTGTGACTGGTGTTTGGGAACCACTGACCTATATTGTAAACAGGATTCTTCTAACTACCCGGCTTTAATACATGGTCTCTCAAGTATTTGATCAACTTCGGCCAAAAATATCTTGTCCCTTCTTACTTTAGCAACTTTAATTCAAGAGTAAACTGTGTTACCTTCAGAAATGAAACTCATGTGGTCATAGTTTTATTGTTATAGCAGATACTGTTTGTGTGCTATCTGCCAGACTTATTAAGTGTAAATTAAGCACTTATTAAGAATAAGTAATTTATTTAATTAAGTTATTTATTTTAATTATCTACATTATTAATTCTGTAGTGTACATATTATCCTTTTCTCTTGTTTTACCCAATGAGTATACTAACTCAGATTAAATGACTAACTGTATGAGGTCACACAGTTAATAGACCAGAATTGTGATCATTCAACTATGGTGCTTGGCAGAGAGAGAGAAAAATAACAATATATGGTACCATTCCATTCAATGACCATATGCCTAAGAAACCATGAGAAGGGAGCTAAGAATCTGTTCTCTCAGTTGTTCCTAATGCCTTTGTAATATGAGAACAATAAAGCCCAAGATAATCAAGTATGTTGGTGATACCTATTGAAAGATTCGTGAACAATTTTTAAGGTTTCCTGACTGTTGACAAAAAAGTGAAATCCATCATCTAAGTCGCCAGGTTGCCAAAGGGTTATGATGACTTGGATGATGTCCTACAGGAATTTGAAGAATTAATTGAGGGAGGACCTGAAGGATACATTGCCTAATAATGTATCAGTCTGAGACAATCAGGAAAGAAAAATCACAGTAATTTAAACAGGGAAAGTTTAGTATAAAGACTTATTAACTATAATAGGGGATTGGAGTAATGAAGAATTGGCTAATAAGAAATAACGAGAACAGGGGCGCCTGGGTAGCTTAGTTGGTTGAGCATCCAACTCTTGATTTCTGCTCAGGTCATGACCTTAGGGTTGTGGGATCAAGCTCCACATCTGCATCTGGCTCTGCACTGAGCATGGAGCCTGCTTAAGATTCTCTCTCCCCACCTCTGTCTCTGCTCTCATGCTGGCTCTCTTAAAAAAAAAAAAAAAAAGTAGTAAAGAGAACACTGAAGAATATACGTTTAATTAACTTGATTGTGGGAGTCATTTCACAATATACTCATATATCAAATCATCACGTTGTACACTTTAAATATATTATAATTTTATCGGTTATACCTCAGTAAAGCTGGAATACTTTTCAAGAAAAAGGAAGAATAGCAGATATAAGAAGCAGAGAACTATCACCTTGGGCTGACAGAGAACACTAATGGAAAAGGTTGAGATTTAGACCCTGTTGTAGAGGGCAGGACTGTGGCTTACTAACGACAGAGAAGTCATTTGGATGCCACTTTGGCAGAACTGGCCAGATACCTGCCCTCTAGGGTGCAGGGGAAGCTGTTCACAGGGAGGTATCTCACCAGAGGCACTCTGCAACAAAAATATCGGGAATGGTTCCAAAGATCTGCTATATAACATGGTGCCTATACTTAATAATGACATAATCGTGTACTTAAAAAGTTTGTTAGGAGGGTAAATATCATGTTAAGTGTTCTTATCTCGTGCACACACACACACACACAAACACACCCACACACACAAACACACCCACACACAAAGGAACTTTTGGAAGTGTTTATTACCTTAATCATAGTGACGGTAACACAAGTGTATACATATATCCCAACTTACCGAATTATATACATTAATTATTTGCCATTTTTATGTACCAATTTTATCTTAATAAGACTAGGGAAAAATTGGGCCTGGGGGGATGGTGTGCCAGAGAAGCCACCTGTGCTGCAGGATTTGGGCACTGGGGAAGCTGTGTGTGCTATATAGTGCTTACCATGCTACGTGAACTAGGAGCAAAACCTAGTTTCTGCAGTGTCTCTCCTGCACCCTCTACTGATAAAGCTTAACATTATGCCAGCTGGAAAGGAAAAATATTTAAAGGCCTCAGATCCAATTTTGGAGAACATGCAAGGAAGGATGAATTGGAGCTGAGAGTTGCCAGTTGATAACTGGCAAGAAAGGTAAAAAGAAAATAGATGACTAAAACCATCCAGCATAGTTGAAGATGATTACCAAGAACCAGAAGAGCTAATAAGTTAGATTATTGTTGAAATAGTCAAAGCAATAAAACATTTATATGATTTCTGAATTCAGTCACTCTGAAACAAAAATCTCAAAATGGGTATATTTAATGGACAATTAATGTAATTTTCAAGTAGTACTGACCGCATGATTTTTCCCTTGTGTATCAACTTCGGAATCTCAACCGTACATAAAATGTAATTCCCCTGAAAGTAGAAGAACCAAGAATTGGTTCAGGTTGCTCTGATACTCTTTTTCTTTTATGTCTGTTGCTTCTCAGGAAATGAACCCATTATTGATAAGTATGATAGAATCTCCTTTTAAAGCATCTACCTAAATTGTGGCATATCTAGTTACAGCTAGTTTTGTAGATAACATCTGCTTCTTCATCTTTGTTTTATTTTTCTGGAACTTCAGAACATGTCTCAAGGCACTAATCTTGGTAGTTTGGCTAACTTCAATAAGAATAAATTTCTCCTTGTAGTAGATGATCAGTAACCACCTTTTACCTGGATGAAATACACTTTTGCTAAGCTTAGATGCAGTATGGAGTTGCTTTGTTTCAGACCTTGTCCACCTTCATCACAGAACCCCTGCAACTAGGTTACTGAGTATTTTAGGGAGACCTGGACTTAGATAATCTTCTGTAGCATCCATTTATTTTATTATAGTTGTTACCAACCAAAAGTTTTAACTTTAACTCCAAAGGAATATTTTTAAACTATTTTTTTTCACTTATAAAGTTGGGGGCCTCCTTGTATGCCATTCAGATTATCTGCAGGTGCTACAGCTACCCTATTCACATCTGTAATTGTTTTATGAGATTAAAAAAAATTTTTTTAATGTTTATTCATTTTTGAGAGACACAGAGTACAAGCAGAGGAAGGCAGAGAGAGAGGGAGACACAGAATCTGAAGCAGACTCCAGGCTCCGAGCTGTCAGCACGGAGCCTGATGCGGGGCTCGAACCATGAACTGAGAGATCATGACCAGAGCCTAAGTCGGATGCTTAACTGACTGAGCCACCCAGGTGCCCTGTTTTATGAGATTTTTAAGATTAATTTCTTCTGAGGGGCACCTGGGTGGTTCAGTCAGTTAGGCATCTGACTCTTGGCTTCTCCTAAGGTCATGATCTCACAGTTTCATGAGTTTGAGCCCTGTGTTGGGCTCTGTGCTGGTGGTGTGGAGCCTGCTTGGGATTTCTGTCTCTGCCCCTTCCCAACTCATGCTGTCTCTATCTCTCTCAAAATAAATAAATAAACTTTAACAAAAAGATTAATTCATAGCATTTACTTTTTCCATTCTACATACTTTGGAGATCATATTCGGAAGGCTGTGTTTCCTATATCCACATCTGCTCTATTTGGCTAACACTGTATGGGTGCTTGAGGTATATAATAACACCCAGCAACACAAAACTGTCTTTTGAAGTTAACTGACTCAGCCACTCCCAGAAGACAGTAGAGCCAGTGGTCTCTGAAAACATACCATACCTACCTATTGCTGTAGCAAAGAGGGCCTATATGCAAATTAAACCCAGATTCCTACTTCAGTTCTCATTTTCAGAGCTTTAAGGTTTGACTTTGTTAACCGATCCACTCAATTAAAAACGAAGACAGAAGTCAATAAAAATTAGCTCTGAACATCTTTCTAGTTTCTCAGAACATTGTACTTACATTTATGTTCATATTTCAAGCAACTTACTTGACAAATCATAAGTAACAATTAACCTTTGGATAGCATTTATACTTTTCAAAGTAGTTTTCATTCACTGTTTCAGTTAATCTCGAATAGTAAATTATGTGTGTGTGTGTATATATATATATATACACACACACACACATATATATTTAGTAAATCATATTCTTATCTCCATCTTATAGATATCAGTGCCTGAGAGATTAAATAACTAATTCAAGTCCACATAATAAAAAATAAAGTAGGGCTGCAATTCATCTTGTGACTCTAAACTTTACTACGTTAGAATGCTTAATAAAATTGTTTTCTGTTTTATAGTTGGGGAAATTTAGGCATAGAGCACTTAAATTATTTGTCCAGAGTTTCAAGCTTACATTTAAAATAAAGGTATATGAAAATCAGAAAACTTGGGTTCTTGGTCCTGTTTATTAGAAGAGCTAAATGTGTGGCTACATGAATAGATACGGGGGGTGGGGGCGGGGGCATGCTAAGAGATTGACATAGGTATATTTTCAAGATGGCCCAGTAGACCTTTACAGTCTTAGCACTGTTAGTTGCAGACTAAACAAAGGAATTAGGAAAGAAAACGATTTTTAGTGTTGTCAGAGAGCATTCCCAGCTTTGTTTCCTTCTCTTTGCAGGGATGTTGGCAATGTGGTTGAAGCCATGTATGGGGACCTCCCTCCTCCAATTATGCTGATTGGACATAGTATGGGTGGAGCTATTGCAGTCCACACAGCATCATCTAACCTAGTGCCAAGCCTCCTGGGTCTCTGTATGATCGATGTTGTAGAAGGTAAGTTTTCTTAGTACTGACTAAATCAAAATCTTTGATTTATAAGAGATCCATGGTAGATTATTATTACCTTATTTTAATTTATTGATCTCTACTCATCTTGAACTATGTCCCTCTGTCTTTATATCATTTTTTCTGTTACTTTGTGGCAAAGGCATTCTGAGTATTTTTTAATTGACATACAAATTTTATTAGTTTCAGTTGTATGACATAATGATTCAATATGTGTATATATTATGAAATGATCACCACAGTATGTGTAGTTAACATCCATCACCACACATAATAAATTATTTTTCTTGTGATGAGCACTTTTAAGATCTGTCTTAGAACTTTCAAATACACAATATATATTATTAACTGTAGTCACTATACTGTACATTGTATCCTGAAGACTTTTTTATTTTATAACTGGAAGTTTGTACCTTTTGACACCTTCACCCATTGCACCCGTACCCTATATTATATGGTCATTTCCCATGTCATTGAAAACTCTTTGTAAATATCTTTTAGGGCTACATAATGTTTCAATTGTATGTATGTCCCATAATTATATTTAATGTTAAAAAGAAGCTGCCATGTCTTTTATGACCCAGCCTCAGAAGTCATACGATTGCTTATACAAGTCAGCCCCTATTCAGTATAAGACTACACAAGGGAGTGAATATCAAGAGGCAAAAATCACTGGAGGCCATCTTCGAAACTTGCTATCACATCAATCTCTGAATTTTTTTAAGCTGCATCTTTTTTCCCCAAAACATCACTGAATTCTACCATCATTGAGGGCAGATATACACAGTTGGCCCAGTAAATGTAAATGCTTAGAATATGTTAAGTGCTGTGGTTAAAGTATTTGTTTAACATCTAGGTACAGCCATGGATGCACTTAATAGCATGCAGAATTTCTTACGTGGTCGTCCTAAAACCTTCAAGTCTCTAGAGAATGCCATTGAATGGAGGTAACCCACAAATCTATATTGTCTATATTTTGAATGTTAGATTCTAACTGTCCTTTTTCATCAGTTCAGGCACCAAGTTCAAAAGAATAGTTCAGTTTCCAAGCCTTATCTTTATTATAATATCACGTGTGGAAACATTTATGTAAAGTGCAGAATTATTTTTAATATTTTAAATGTTTCACACTTGGCCCAGTTGTCTAAAATCCATCCTTTTTCTAATACACTATAGTACCTCCTACAATTTTAATAATTATGGATTATCTCCTGTCTAGCTATCTCCATTTCTGAGGTAGGAGTTTGGACTAAATGAGACACTAAGGCCTTTTCTACTTCTGATGCTTCATGTTCTGGATTCACTTTCTGTGTTCCAGAGAAAATGGTGGAGAAACAGAGGATGGGCATAGGTTCCTTTCTCAGTTTTTATTTGGGTTTGGGTAAATAAAAACCCTTTGGGTAAATAGTTTTCATAAAAATCACTGAATTGGCTATGACTTCCACTAAAGTAAAGGCTGTTTTGTCATTAATTTATTCATTAATTCAATTATTTGATTAAATACTTATTAAACACTTTGTGCTAAAAGGTGAAATTTCAGAAATGAGTAAAACACTGCCCCTCCCCCAAGGAAATCAATCTTAGGATAAAAAACTTTAGTATCCTCTCTTCCTACCTCTTCTTCAAAATCCATCTCTAGTTCCTTTCCCAGAACCCTTCTCTAACTCCTCCAAACCACTCAGATTACTCCCTCAGTTAAATTGCTAAAGACCTCTGTCTATATTGTACTGTTTACCTCTTAAGTCTCCCCGAAAGGATATGCTTATATTGTTAATTTTCATTCCTGTCTTAAGATTCTTCCTACATCATAAGGGCAGAAGTTATCCTCTATTTCTTTTATAGCATATATAGCATACAGCATACTGCTGGCTGCCTTGGGAGGCAGAACATATCTGTTCATTGAATCAAAGAGATCAGCTGGAAATTAAGGACCTGGTAAATGTATCTGAGGTAGTTTTTCTAAGACAGAAGGTCTCATGCCAAATATGGCTTGCCAAAATGATGTTTGTGTTTGGTGAGGTTGCTTCTATCTCTCCTTGCTCACACTACTGAGGTGCAGGATTCCTGTTCCCTCATCAACACCAAAGATCTCTCCATCTTTGGCAGCCACAGCATTTCAGAATGAAATTGCTGCCAGTTCAGCATGTATCTGAGGCACCCTGCCTTCTTCCCCAGGAGCAAACAGTGAGAAAATTATTCCAAATAACTTTTTTTTAAATTTTTTAAAAAAATGTTTATTTATTTTGAGAGAGGGAGAATGAGCCAGCATGGGGAGGGGCAGAGAGAGAGGGAGAGAATTCCAAGCAGGCTGCACACTATCAGCACAAAGACTGATGTGGGGCTTGGTCTCACAGACCATGAGATTGAACCATGAGATCAAGAGTCAGACACTTAACTGCCTGAGCCCTCCAGGGACCCCCCACCAAATAACTTTTTAAATTTATTCAGTAAACTTTGGTTTTTTAGTCCCTAAGATGTGTTACTTACTACCTGATTAAGAACTTAGGACTTAGTTCCTATCATCCAAAAACTGGGAATACAAACAAGTAAATATTTAAACGCAGTACAGTGAAGGAAGCACAAAGTTATAGAAGATAGGTACTTAATCCAGGGTGAGGGTATTGGTGGATCTTTTCTTAAAAGAGAAAAGGTGGCTCAGTTGGTTAAGCCTCCGATTTTTTACTTCAACTTAGATCATGATCTCACAGTTTGTGAGTTCAAGCCCCATGTCAGGTTCTGTGCTGACAGCTTGGAGCCTGCTTGGGATTCTCTCTGTTCCTCTCCCTCTGCCCCTTCCTCACTTGTGCACTCTCTTTCTCTCAAGATAAATAAACTTTAAAAAGAGATAGAGTCTTGATTCTAGTGGCAGATGTGGGATAGGATGAGGGTTCTGTTTGTTGTATGTTAAAATGTTCTGCGTTGTATAAGAGCCACTGATTTTTAGATCCCACTTCTTGAACCTGAGAATCAGAAAGAATACTATGAAGTATTTCATAATTTTGTACTCGGCTGGATATCTGAATCAAGTTTATGACTCATAGTTATTGTGGATATTCCAGGTTTTAAAAAAGATGTTGAAATGCAAAGCCAACCTGTTTAATTCAGTAAAGATTTAAATCAAAGTGAATTCCCACTTCTGCTTTCTTGGTCATCCTAATGAGAGACAGTAGGTCATAGTCATTAGAAGCCTAGGCTTTAAAAGTTGGACAGATAAGGATTTACACTTTGGTTTCATCACTCTGGCTGCTCTGAAGAAAACACTAGGGGAAGGGAAAGGGATGGGTGTGATAATGGAAGTGGGAAATTGATTAGTAGTATAGGAGAGTAATGATGGTAAGCATAGACTAGGATGACAACAGAGGAAGTAATGTCATATTTGGAATGTATTTTGAAGATACAACTGACAGGAATGCCTTACAGATCGGATGTCAGGAGAGAAATGAGGGGTGGGGGTAGGAGGAGGCACAGCATTCAAGGATAACTTTTAGATTTTTAGTCCAAGCAATCAGGTGAATGGTGGAGACAAAGAGAAGTAGATTTGGGAGCAGGTAAAGGGTCAGGGAATCAGGATTTTTGTTTGGATAAACTGAAATGGTTATTATACCTCTAAGCAGAAATGTCAAGTAGTTACTGTTCTATACTAGTTAGAAGAGGCTGAGTTAGAGATAAATTGGAGAATCATTATTACATAGATAATATTGAAAGCCAAAAGATTGAATGCAGTCATCTAGGGATTTGATATTGATAGAAAAATTCCAAGAACTGAGCCTTGGGAAACTCCACAATATTTAGAGCTTGGGAAGAAGAGAAAGATCCAACAAAGGAAACTGAAAAGTCACAGTTGGTGAGATAGAAGGAAAACTAAAGGAGTATAGCAAGTGTTTATAGAAGGAGGGAGAGAGCATCTGTGTCACATGCTGAGAGATCAGTTAAGATGAGGACTAAAAAATGACCATTAAAATTGACCTGAGGGGCCCCTGGGTGGCTCAGTTGGTTGAGCATCCGACTTCAACTCAGGTCATGATCTCGCAGTTTGTTGGTTCGAGCCCCACTTTGGGCTCTGTACTGACAGCTCAGAGCCTGGAGCCTGTTTCAGATTCTGTGTCTCCCTCTCTGTCTGCCCCTGCCCAGCTCATGCTCTGTCTCTCTCTCTCTGTCAAAAATAAACATTAAAAAAAATTTTTTTTTAATTGGCATGAGTAAAGGTGACCTTGACAAAGACAATCACAGAAAATAAGTAGGCAATAACCCCCCCTCCAAATATATGTTTGAGGATATTAGTTGGGGAAAGGATAGGAGATGACAAAATGGAGAAAGCAAGTAAGATAACTTATTTTTTAGGATAACTTTTGGGAAGTTTTGTTGTCTAGAAGAACAGAAAAATGGGATGGTATCTAGTAGTGAATGTGGGGTTGAGAATGTTTTTAAAAGATGTTTTATAATATCCGCTAGAGAAAAAAAATGATGACACATAGGATAATAATTTATAGCAAGAAGAGATGCAAACCAGTTCCTAAGGTTGGCCTTGAGTAGGGACAGAGGTGTTTCATATATTAAACAGTCATCAAGGGAGAGTATGTGATTTATAAATACTGGTAGATTTGTAGATTCTGTAGGTTGAGTTGGTGGATGGAAAATTCAGTTGGTGGATCTGTTGGTGGATAGAAAAATGAATAGTTCTGATCACATCTATCATTAAAATAGGAAGCAAGGTCTTTATCTAAAGGGGTTGCCCTTTAAAATTTTACATGATTTTTTAAGCTAAAAAATTAGATTTAAAAAAATGCATTCCAGGGGCGCCTGGGTGGCGCAGTCGGTTAAGCATCCGACTTCAGCCAGGTCACGATCTCGTGGTCCGTGAGTTCGAGCCCCGCATTAGGCTCTGGGCTGATGGCTCGGGGCCTGGAGCCTGTTTCGGATTCTGTGTCTCCCTCTCTCTCTGCCCCTCCCCCGTTCATGCTCTGTCTCTCTCTGTCCCAAAAATAAATAAAAAACGTTGAAAAAAAAATTTTTTTTTAAAAATGCATTCTGATTGCCTGCTTCAGGTAGTGTTTCCAGTTCCCCCTGGGACATGAAGCTGCTTTGCTTGGCCCTTAGTCATATGTAGGTAGATAACTGAGAGGCCTAATCTATTAAAATAGTATCTAAGCTTCTGAATTCTATATCATAGCATGCAAGGCCCTCTAAGAACTCATCTCTGCCCACCTATCCCTTTCTCCTATTCACACTCCTCCTTTGCTTTCCCCTGCTTCTCCTTGCACTCTGTCCTCATCCTACTGACTTTTCCACATCACAGTCCCTTTGTTCACAATGTGCCCTCTGTCTGTAATGCCCTGCCCATCCCCCCCCCCTTTTTTTAGAGAGAGAGAGAGAGCGCGCGCAAGCTTGAGCTGGGGAAAGGGGGAGAAGGAGAAAGAGAATCTTAAGCAGGCTCCATGCTCAGCGCAGAGCCTAACACAGGGCTCTATCCTATGACCCTGAGATCACGACCTGAGCCGAAACCAAGAGCCGGACACTGAACCAACGGAGCCACCCAGGCTCCTGTTTTTAAATTTTGAGAGAGAGAGAGCGTGAGACCATCTTCTTTTATCTTCCACTGAACTTCTTTTCTCCTCAGTTTAGGCAGGACATTTTGGGGAGCTTTCTTTAATGTCTTCATTCAGAATCAAGTGATTCCTTTGAACCTTGCCTTTGTTATACTGAAACTATCTGTGTTTCTTTCTCCCCCCTGAATTAGGTGCTTCTTGAACATAGGCCTGGCACATAGTATCCTCCTGGTAAATATTTGCAGAACTGAAATGACTTGAATGTCTTTAACCTAATTTTTACTACTTGGCTTATAGCCATAATAACCAGGTAGGAAGTAGTGGTTATCTCCATAGTAAGCTATATTGGCAAACACAACTTTGTAGTAGATTCCACAGAATCTGCAGAATTATTCGTTTGACCCTAGTGACGTGATAAAATGGTTGCTGAATAACCTCTTTCCCTTCTCACTTTTCTAGTGTGAAGAGTGGTCAGATTCGAAATTTGGAGTCGGCCCGTGTCTCCATGGTTGGCCAAGTCAAACAGTAGGTCTTATTTTTTCCCTATTGGGCTCTTTAGAGACTGAAACATGGTGAGAGAATTACAGATTGCTTTTTGTTATACATCTGTCCTACCATCCTGAATGCCTTTATTATTTTAGATAGTTTTGACAAATGAGCTCAGCTGGGCTAGCGGCATAGCTTTTCTTTCTTTACTTTTTTTTTTTTTTTTTTTTTTTGAAGAAATCCCAAAGCCTATATGATACAGGACTGCCATATTAATGTAACTCTGGGTGTTAAAAGGTGAAAAATCCCAGAGAATGGATATTAAAAATTAAGTGTCCATTCTAGTGCTAGAAGTGATCATTTTATTCTGGTAATAATCTCCCCTTAGCCAAACCTGATTGTGAAGAAATTACAGTATAAAAGCTTTAGCATAACCTGAGTGAAAGCCAGATTCTAAGGCTAAGCTAAGAATATTTAGCCCAGTTGATCTTCTTGGATAGGGTTACATGAGTCCTGGGTATTGCTATGTAGTCAGAAAATGAACTTTAGATGAATTGAGAAAATGTTGCCCAAGGGAACAACAGGGAGCACAGGAGTTGATGAAAATGATAATGGTATTTTTGAATGCCTGCTATTTGCTGGGTACAAGGTATTTTATATACACCTTCTCATTTTTAAGACCTTACCTTATGCAAATTTTCAAATATATAAAAGTAGAATAATACAGTGAACCCCAATGTACACAACGCCTATTTTCAACAGTTACTCATGGCCAGTCTTTTTTCATCTGTGCCCCTATTTATTTACCCTAAGCACAACATTTTTTGAAATATATTCCAACGGTAAGGACACTTTAAACACAATCACAGTACCATTATCACACCTAAAAAAATAAATAGTTCCTTAATATCATCAAATGTCTATTCAGTATTCATGTTTCTGATTGTCTCACAAATAATTTTCTTATAGTTCAAGTCAGAATTACAATAAAGTGATATATATCAATTGACTATATCTCTTAAGTATCTTTTAATTTAGTTTCCACTTTTGTCTCATTTTTTTTCCTTGCGATTTATTTGTTGAAGAAACCTGGTTGTTTGCCCTGTAGAATTTTCCACAATCTGGATTTGCTGATTGATTCCTGAAGGTGTAATTTAATATGTTCTCTCTTCCCTGTATTATTATTTTTTTAATTTTTATTTTTTTTTTATTTCAAGAGAGATAGCAAGTGGGGGAAGGACAGAGAGAGAGAGACAGAATCCCAAGCAGTCCCGCACTGTCAGCACAGAGCCCTATGAGGGTCTCAAAAACCATGAGATCATGTTCTGAGCCGAAATCAAATTAAGAGTCAGACCCCAGAGTCAGATGTTTAACCAATTGAGCCACCCAGGCACCCCAAGTTTTTGGTTTTTGGGTTTGTTGTTTGTTTGTGGTTTTTGGGTTTTTTTGTGTGCCCTGTACTGTTTGTAAATTGTTAGTTAGATCCAGAGATTTGGTCAGGTTCAGCTTTATTTATTGTTATTTTGGCTTTTTGTTTGTGAGAATACATACTGCCAATAGGAAGCATGTAATGTCTGGTTATCTCCTTTTTTTGAGTGTTGGTAACCATTGATGACCATTATGTGGATTCAGTAACTCATTTGCACTACCTCATTTAGTCTTTACAGTACGTCTTTAAGATAAGTATTGTTTTATAGATGAGAAAATAGAAGTTCAGAAAGGTAAAGTAGTTTTCCCCGGATCACACAGCTAGTGAATAACAGCTCAAATTCAGTCTCCTGTGTATTTGACTTCAAGCCCTATATTATGGATTTTATGCCTAAAAATGCAATTTGAGTAGTAATATCTGACAGACACATGCAGTATTCAAATAAGCTGTGAGACTGCCCACATTTTAATGCCTAAATATTTTAAGATCTGACTTGTTTAAGTAGTGATGAAGCATTTCATGAGGAAGTTATATGGCTTGTGTTCAGGTAGTTCAGTGATTGTAAAATTTTACTTAATATGTAAATTTAAGTGTTTTCTCTTAATATGTAAACTTGTGTATATAGTGTATGTTTTAATTGTCACATAGATATCAGATGGAACCTTCCTGCCCTTCTTGATCTATGTGAAATTCCCTTGAACCTCCTAATCCATAGCTGTGGAAATGTAAAGTACATATTGTTTCTTTGTTATACTACTTTGACCCTAGATGTGAAATTTGACACCTCAAGTCCCATAGAAAACCCCCCCACTTGACAAAATATTTTATGAACATACACTTTACTGAGATTGGTAGAGGAGACAGGGAAGGACAAGTGATAACTGTTAAGAATCCACCACTGAAGTTTCAGTGGCCCTTCAGTTTATCCACCTCTTTTTATCTCATTGTCTCTTCTCTTCTCCCTTCACTCTCCCTATCAAGTACAAAATAACAGATTCTTCTTTATCATGCAGAACAGACCTTAGCACTAGCTGCTACCTAGGCTCTTAGGGTTTTTACCTTTAATATTGTCAGTGTACTTTTTCCAACAAGTTCTTTCTAAAAGGAATTATGGTACCAGCTGGTCATATAATAATAATTTTTCTACCTAATTATATAACAGACATTGTTTTTTAGAGGAAAAACAACAGTAATTGGTTGGATCATATGTTCTAATCTCCAAGGTTCAGCTGCCCATGGTTATTGTAATTGCCAGTTTCTATTAGCCAATTAAACGTGGGGGCCTTTTACCATTCTGTTTGAGACTTGTTCTATTGTAAACAGGGTACAATAGAAAAGTACCATGCTGTCATGTTAATTGGGTCTGGATTTGCCTCCCAGCCTCATGTACTAATGAGCCAGGTGATCTTGGACAATTTTTTTTTTTTTTAACTTTTCAGGGCTACCTCATAGGATTGTTATGAGAATTATATAAGATAATACCAGTAAAACTGTTGCCACCATGACTCAAGGAATGGTTACTCCCTTCTGTGGGTCAGTATTGGTGCAAGAACTGGAAACCAGCCCTCAGAGTATAGTCCTACATTGGCCATGACCTTCCATAGCCCTGGCCTACTTCTATACATTTTAAAATGCACATGTTTCACATCCTCCTTCTCCCGGAAGCATGGTCAATTTTAACTGACATTTGATTGTAAAAGACCATAAGTATCAGTATCTCTGAGATAATTTGTATATAATAGAGAGATATATGATAACACTTTCTAAAAAAAAAAACCTAGGTGTGAAGGAATTACAAGTCCAGAAGGCTCAAAATCTATAGTGGAAGGAATCATAGAGGAAGAAGAAGAAGACGAAGAAGGAAGTGAGTCAGTAAACAAGAGGAAAAAGGAGGATGACATGGAGGTGAGTGAAAGCCGGCATTCTTGGAAGGATGGAATATGGAATGGTTCAGAGTGTGTGGGGGTAGGGAAGGGGAGGTGACGTGTCCTTTTTTGCCATTGGATATTTTAGGGGGCGAAGATGTTATAGATATTTAGGTTAACTATAGGATATAAGGCACCGTTGATAGCTCTGACAAATTGGAACATAAAACTTCACAGTATATACCCTCCCCTCAAACAGCTTGCTTTCTCATCAGGCTCTTTCTCACCTCATTACTTCTGTTCCTGAGGTTTATCTCATGAGACAATCTCATTTCCTACTAGTCTATGCTAAGCCCATTAGATCTTACTTATCTTTCAAGGTATATCTCTTAAGGGATGTTTTCTGACCTCATTTTATATCAGTCCCTCTCCAGTATAGCACTGAGAGTCTGTATGACATAACTTAGCACTCTTTTTTGAAATCATGGCTGAGTTATAGAATTGTTTTTCATAAACCACATTCAGAGATACTATGGTCTCTTGTAGTCATCTCTAGAATGCGTAATCAATGTCCTCTAATTTCACGAGAATTTGTCTCCCAACAAAAATAACCTGTGTATTTTAAGCACAGGATCTGATGTTCTATACGAATTTCCTTATTATTTAGCTTGGAGTTGTGTGCATAGCAAATGTCCTGTGAGTACTTGTTGAGCACTTGATTTGAGGATAATAGTGGGAAAGAGTACTTTTTTTCTTGGAAATGGTTGGTGAGCATGAGCAGCAGACTTTCTGGGATGGATTATAAACATTTTACTAATGGCAAATAATGGAATTGGTATACACCACATATTCCTTTACATTTGGAGATGCTACTGTTAGCAAGGAGGAGAGTACATTGACCCTTGAACAACATGGGAGTTAGGGACACTGACCCCCACACTGTCAAATCCAAGTATAACTACTAACTACCCAAAAACTTAATTACCAATAACCTACTATTAACCAGAAGCCTTACCAATAATATAATCAGTTAATTAGTACATAATTTGTATATTTATATGTATCAAATACTGTATTCTTACAATAAAGTAAGCTAGACAAAAGAAAATGTTATTAAGAAAATCATGAAGAAGAAAAAATACATTTACAGTACTGTACTGTTTTCAGTGAAAAAAATCTGCGTATAAGTGGACCTGCGCAGTCCAAACCTATATTGTTGAAGCATCAACTGTATGTTCATCAAATAGTATTTTTAATTTAATGAGGTTCTTTCTGTCATCCTTAAGATCAATAAATAATTTGTTGTACCTCTTTGGAGTTTACAAAAACATAAATAATGCATGACTAATTTGCCTTCCCTACACTGTGTGAGGTGAGGGGAGATCTTTTCTCTCATGTTAACAATTAGAAACTGAGACTCAGAGGGGCGCCTGTGTGGCTCAGTCGGTTAAGCGGCCGACTTCAGCTCAGGTCATGATCTCGCGGTCCGTGAGTTCGAGCCCCGCGTCGGGCTCTGTGCTGACAGCTCAGAGCCTGGAGCCTGTTCTGTGTTTCCCTCTCTGACCCTCCCCCGTTCATGCTCTGTCTCTCTCTGTCTCAAAAATAAATAAACGTTAAAAAAAAAAAAAATTAAAAAAAAAAAAAAGAAACTGAGACTCAGATATGAAGAGACTTGCCCAAGGTAATCGAGTAATATTTAGTAGATTTGAGACTCTGATACAAACTGCCAATTACTTTTTGTCTTTTATGTGCTGCAAGCTATACTAAGTGCATCACATTTATCGTCCCGAGTTCTCGTTTTAGCTCTGCATTATAGATATTATCACTGTTTTTTATAAGTCAGGTACAGATACTTGCCTACAGTCACATATAAATGTTAGCACTAAAACACATCCAGATCCTCTGATTTTTAACTCTAGCTCATTTTTTCTTTGCAGTTTTTTATAAGCCCAGTTATATGCAGTTTAATAAACTCCAGCAGTTTTATTAGGAGGGCAGACTGAGACACATGAGGCAATAAGAAGTATAGCTAAAACAATCTACACTTGAGGAAGGACACAAACCCCAAACAACAGAAACTGCTTATTGCAACTAGTAGATCTATAGATCCTGGAGAACTAATGCACAGCATAATAATTATAGGCAACAATACTATTATAAGTTGCTGAGACTAGGTCTTAATTGTTCCCAGCACAAAAAAGAAATGATAATGTGACATGATAGAGCTGTTAGCTGTCACTGTGGTGTTACAGTATAGCAATATATAAATGTATCAGATCAACACATTGTACACCTTAAACCTACACAATGTTATATGTCAATTATATCTCAATAAAGAAAAATAAATAAAATAAAATGATGGTGAAAATGTTAATGCAAATTAAACTTAATGACTACAACAGAAACCGTCACTTTTTTTTTTTTAATATGAAATTTATTGTCAAATTGGTTTCCATACAACATCCAGTGCTCATCCCAACAGGTGCCCTCCTCAGTGCTCGTCACCCACCCTCCCCTCCCTCCCACACCCCATCGATCCTCAGTTTGTTCTCAGTTTTTAAGAGTCTCTTATGGTTTGCCTTCCACCCTCTCTAACCTTTTTTTTTTTTCCTTCCCCTCCCCCATGGTCTTCTGTTAAGTTTCTCAGGATCCACATAGGAGTGAAAACATATGGTGTCTGTCTTTCTCTGTATGACTTATTTCACTTAGCATAACACTCTTCAGTTCCATCCACGTTGCTACAAAAGGCCATATTTCACTCTTTATCATTACGTAGTATTCCATTGTGTATATAAACCACAATTTCTTTATCCATTCATCAGTTGATGGACATTTAGGCTCTTTCCATAATTTGGCTATTGTTGAAAGTGCTGCTATAAACATTGGGGTACATGTGCCCCTATGCGTCAGCACTCTTGTATCCCTTGGGTAAATTCCTAGCAGTGCTATTGCTGGGTCATAGGGTAGATCTATTTTTAATTTTTTGAGAAACCTCCACACTGTTTTCCAGAGTGGCTACACCAGTTTGCATTCCCACCAACAGTGCAAGAGGGTTTCTGTTTCTCCACATCCTCACCAGCATCTTTAGTCTCCTGATTTATTCATTGTAGCCACTCTGACTGGCATGAGGTGGTATGTGAGTGTGGTTTTGATTTGTCTTTCCCTGATGAGGAGTGACGTTGAGCATCTTTTCATGTGCCTGTTGGCCATCTGGATGTTTTCTTTAGAGAAGTGTCTATTCATGTTTTCTGCCCATTTCTTCACTGGGTTATTTGTTTTTCGGGTGTGGAGTTTGGTGAGTTCTTTATAGGTTTTGGATACTAGCCTTTTATCAGATATGTCATTTGCAAATAACTTTTCCCATTCTGTTGGTTGCCTTTTAGTTTTGTTGATTGTTTCCTTTGCAGTGCAGAAGAAGCTTTTTATCTTCATGAGGTCCCAGTAGTTCATTTTTGCTTTTAATTCCCTTGCCTTTGGGGATGTGTCAAGTAAGAAATTGCTGTGGCTGAGGTCAGAGAGGTTTTTTCCTGCTTTCTCCTCTACGGTTTTGATGGTTTCCTGTCTCACATTCAGGTCCTTTATCCATTTTGAGTTTATTTTTGTGAATGGTGTAAGAAAGTGGTCTAGTTTCATTCTTCTGCATGTTGCTGTCCAGCTCTCCCAACACCATTTGTTTTTTTTTTTTTCAACGTTTATTTATTTTTGGGACAGAGAGAGACAGAGCATGAACGGGGGAGGGGCAGAGAGAGAGGGAGACACAGAATCGGAAACAGGCTCCAGGCTCCGAGCCATCAGCCCAGAGCCCGATGCGGGGCTCGAACTCACGGACCGCGAGATCGTGACCTGGCTGAAGTCGGACGCTTAACCGACTGCGCCACCCAGGCACCCGCCAACACCATTTGTTAAAGAGACTGTCTTTATTCCATTGGATATTCTTTCCTGCTTTGTCAAAGATTAGTTGGCAACAGTCACAACTTCTAAAGTATGATAGCCAGCCATTTAGAGCCCCTCTTAGGGGCATCTCTGTTACAACATAATATAAAAAGTGGTGTTTGAAATGATCCTGAGACATACATAAGAGTTCTATTGCATCCATTTTGGTGTGTGAAAGAATACAAGGTATACATTGGTGGTGGGGGGTGATGTCTAATACAAAATGATTAAAATACGGAAAAGAAAAGGGAAACTTTTTAATTTTTGGTCCTTAAAGCAATAAACTTCAGTTGTTCAGGAGGTATTCCTTTACGTGTAAATCTCTCTTTTTTTTAATTGTTTTATTGAGAGGTAACTTACCCAGAGTATACAATTCAGTGGTTTTTAGTAGAGTCTCAGAATTGTGCAACCATCCCAATCTAATTTTAGAACATTTTTCATCACTTGTAAAAGAAATGTCATACCTGTTTGCAGTTGCTTCCCATTTCTCCTCAACCTTCCCAGCCCTAGGCATCCACTAATCTACTTTGTGTCTCTTTAGATTTGCCTAATCTGGACATTTAATATAAATGGAATCATTAATATACAGTCTTTTGTGACTGGCTTATTTTACCTTAGCATAATGTTTTCAAGGTTTATCCATGTTGTAGCATATATTAGAACTTCATTCCTGTTTATAGCTGAATAATAGCCCTTTGTATGGATAGACCACAGTTTTTATCCATTCATCAGTTGATAGACATTTGGATCGTTTTCACTTTTTTGTCTGTTATGAATAATGCTGGTATGAACAATGGTGTACAAGTTTTGGTGTGGACATAGGTTTTTATTTTTCTCGGGTATGCACCTACAAGTGAAATTGCTGGATGCTAACTTTGTGTTTAATCATTTGAGGAGTAGCCAGACTATCTTCCAAAATGCCTGAAGCACTTTATATTGCCACCACTAGTGTATGAGTTTTCTACATCCTTGTCAGCACTTGTAATATTGTCTCTTTTTTTTGATTATAGCCATCCTAATGGGTATGAAGTGGTATCTTCTTGTGGTTTTGATATACATTTTCCTGATGACTATTGATGTTGAGCATCTTTTCATGGGCTTACTATCCATTTTCTCTCTGGAGAAATGTATAATCAGATCCTTTGCCCATTTTTTCAGTAGGGCATTTTATCTTTTTATTATTGAATAGTAGGAGTTCTTTATTATATTCTAGATACAAGTCCCTGATTTGCAGGTATTTTCTCCTGTTACACAGATTGTCTTTTCATGTTCTTGGAAGTGCATAAGTTTGATTTTGAAGAAATTTATTTTATATAGTTACTATTTTGTTGCACCATATCTAAGAAGGTTTTGCCTAGCCCAGGGTCACAAAGGTTTATGTGTATGTTTTCTTCTAAGAGTTTTCTAGTTTTAGCACTTATATTTAGGTCTATGATCCATTTTGAGTTAATTTTTGTGTATAGTATGATGTTGGGGGTGTAACTTCATTCTTTTGCATGTGGATGTCCAGCTGTCTCAGGATCGTTTGTTGGTAAGACTTCTCTTTCCCATTTACTTGTCTTGCATCCCTTGTTGGAAATCAAATGACCATAAATGCCAGGCTTTGTCTCTGGACTCTCAGTTCTGTTCCATTATATATATAATGTCATATATATATATATGTCTATCCTTATAAGCAAGTGCACAGTCTTCATTATTGTAGCTTCATAGTAAGTTTTGAAATCGGGAAGTGTAAGTCTTCCAACTTTGTTCTTCTTTTTCAAGATTATTGAAATCCCATATTCTTTTTTTTTTTAATTTTGTTTTTTTTCAACGTTTATTTTTATTTTTGGGACAGAGAGAGACAGAGCATGAATGGGGGAGGGGCAGAGAGAGAGGGAGACACAGAATCGGAAACAGGCTCCAGGCTCTGAGCCATCAGCCCAGAGCCTGACGCAGGGCTCGAACTCACGGACCGCGAGATCGTGACCTGGCTGAAGTCGGACGCTTAACCGACTGCGCCACCCAGGCGCCCCTGAAATCCCATATTCTTAAGATTTTGGTGTTTTAATTACTTGTTGTATGCCGGACCATGTTCCTCTTGTTTTACATACATGAGTATTTTTAGTTCATCTTTACAACAATCCTTTGAGATTTTGTGTTGCCCACTTAATAACTAAGAAAACAGGCTTGGAGAAGTTAGGTAACTTTCCCAAGGGACCCACCATGAATTAGTTGATGGTGGAGCTGGGATTTGCATTAAATCAGGCCTGACTGACCCAAAGCCTATCTTCTTAAGTTCTTTTCAAGTGAGGTGTTGAAAAATAATGCAAAGCCTGTGGTTGATGCCCTGTGTGGAGAATCGCATCCTGCCCAGGTGAACATACCAGGAAAATTGGTAGCCAGCTTTCTGCTTCTCCTAGCCAACAATAAGATCTCATTGCATCGATTTGTTTTTTTTTTCTTTTTTTTCTTTTTTCAAGTTTTTATTTAAATTCCAGTAGTTAACATACAGTGTAATATTAGTTTCAGGTGTAGAATTTAGTGATTCATCACTTACATATAATATAACATCCCATGCTCATCCCAAGTGCCTTCCTTCATATCTATCACGCATTTAACCCATCCCTCTGCCCTCCCCTCCAGCAACCCTCAGTTTGTTCTTGGTAGTTAAGAGTCTGTTTTCTGGTTTGCCTCTCTTTTTTCCCCCCTGTGTTCATCTGTTTTGTTTCTTACATCAATCTGTTTTATTACCATTTGTCAGAGGAAGGCATCCAAACTAAACTAACTTTATGATCCACCTCTCCAGAGAAAAGATTTATTATCATAAGCCTAAATACAGGAGCAACTCTTAATTCTATCCAGATTTTTTATTTTTACATTTTTAGGACTTGAGATGAACTCCTTTTTTAAAATTTCTTTTTATAGTATTATTATCCTTGGAAGTTCCCTTACCTTAAATTTGTCATTTGCATATGAAGTACCTTGTGCATTTAAGAGGGTCTTGCTGTCTCTGACTGTGGAAATCTATTAGAAATGGCTCATAAATTAGAAATGGGAAGTGTTGCCCATGCAGCACTTTAGTGAGAACTGGAAGACCCAAGTTTCCTGACTACCCACCCCATGTTCTTTTTCTTTCCTTTTTTATATTTTGGTTTAAAAAATACATAACATAAAATTTACCACTTTAATCTTTTTTTTTTTTTTTTTTTTTAAGTGCACAAGAGGGGAGAAGGGCAGGAGAGACACAGACAGACAGAGAGTATGAATCCTAAGCAGGCTCCATGCTCAGCACAGAGCCTAATGCAGGGCTCGAGCCCACTACTCTGGGATCATGACCTGAGCCAAAATCAAGAGTTGGATGCTCAACTGACTGAGCCACCCAGGCGCCCCACCACCTCAATCATTTTTAAGTGTATAATCCGGTAGTGTTCACACTGTTGTGAAACAGATCTCCAGAACTTTTTCATCTTGCATATCTGAAACTCTATACTCATTAAACAATTTCCCTTTTCCCCCATACCTACCATTTTAGTTTCTGTTTGTATGAATTCCACTACTTTAGATACCTCATAGAAGTAGAATCAGTATTTGTCTTTTTGTAACTGGCTTGTTTTAGTTAACAAAACATCCTCACGTTTCCTCTGTGTTGTAGCATGTGACAAAATCTCCTTCTTTAAGCTAAGTAATATGTATATAGTACATTTTGTTTATCCATTCATCCATCAATAAACATTTGGAGTGTTTACACCTCTTGACTGTTGTGAGTAATGTTGCTATGAACATGGGTCTGCAAATATTTCTTCAAGACCCTGCTTTCACTTCTTCTGGATATATACCCAGAAGTGAGATTGCTGGATAATATGGTAGTTTTATTTTTAATTTTTGAGTAACTTCCATGCTGTCTTCATAGTGGTTGTACCATTGTGTAATCCCACCAACCGTGCCCCAGGTGTTCCAGTTTCTCCACATCCTTGCCAACACTGGTTATTTGGTCTTTTTTGATAATAGCCATCCTAATGGGTGCAAAGTGATATGTCATTGTGGCTTTGATTTGCATTCCCCTGATGATTAGTGATGTTAAGTATCTTTTTGTGTACTTATTAGCCATTTGTATATCTTCTTTGGAGAAATGTCTGTTCATGTCCTTGGCTCATTTTTTTATTCAGGTTGTTTGATTTTTTTTTTTTTTTTTTTTTTTTTTGCTATTGAGTTGTAGGAGTTCCTTATATATTCTGAATATTAACCCCTTATCAGATATATGATTTGTAAATATTTTCTCCCATTCTGTACCTTTTCACTCTGTTGATTGTGTTCTTTGATGTGCCATAGTTTTTTAAGTTTAATGTAGTCCATTTATCTAATTTTGCTTTTGTTGCCTCTGATTTTTGTGTTATAACCAAGAAATCATTGTCAAATTCAATGTCATGAAAAACTACATGAAGCTTTCCTCTATGTTTTCTTCTAGAAGTTTTATGGTTTGAGGTCTTACATTTAGGTCTTTATCCATTTGAGTTAAATTTGTGTATTGTCCAACTTCATTATTTTTGCATGTGGATATTCAGTTTTCCCAACACCACTTGAAAAAACTATCCTTTCTCCATTGAATCATCTTGGACCCTTGTTAAAGATCATTTAGCCATATATGTGAGAGTTTATTTCTGGGCTGTCTAGTGTATTCCATTGGTCTCTTTGTCTTTAGACCAATACCATGCGATTTGGATTACTGTAGCTTTGCAATATGTTTTGAAATTAGAGAGCATGAGTCTTCCAGTTTTGTTCTTTTTCAAAATTGTTTTGGCTATTTGGGGTCCCTTGAGATTCCATATGAATTTTTGATGAATTTTTCTATTTTTGTAAAAATGTCATTGGGATTTTGATAGGGATTGTTTTGAACCTGCAGATCGTTTTGGGTGGTATGGACATCTTAATCATCTAATGATCTCTAACACAGTATGTTGCTGTCTCATGTTCACTTCTAGGTTTTCATATTGTGGTTGCTGTGGTATCCCAATTGTTTATTTCAATTATAATATGTCAAATTTTCAGTGATCCAGAAAAGTATAGAGAATCATTTATTTGTTCAGCTTGTATTTGATGAGTGCATACTTCGTGCCTGTCTACTATATATCAGGATTTAACATATAGATATAGATATATAGATATAGATATAGATATTTTTTTAATTCTGGTTAACATACAGTGTAGTCTTGGCTTTAGGAGTAGAACCCAGTGATTCATCTCTTAACCTATGACACCCAGTGCTCATCTTGAAAAGTTCCCTCCTTAATGCGCATCACCCATTTAACCCATCTCCCCACCCACCTCCTTTCCAGCAACCCTCAGTTTGTTCTCTGTATTTAAGAGTCTCCCTCTCTGTATTTATCTTATTTTTCCTTCCCTTCCCCTATATTAAGATATATTTTGTAATATTTGAGTCAGGTTTCCTTTTTCAGATGACTATAGCAGGGACATTATATCATTATTATTAATCAAAATATAAGAAAAAATGTTCTAACAAATCAACGTATTTTCCCTTTTTCCTTCCAGCTCCTTCTATGTACCACATTTTTCCAGTAGTAATGCTCACTTAGATGACATGTTTTACTCTGCTTCTTTCTCTTAATAGTATATCATCAGCATTTTTTTCATACTGCACTGTGCTTTTTGTAATTATCCTTTTTAAAATTTTTTTTAATTTTATTTTTTATTTTTTAAAATTTACATCCAAATTAGCATATAGTGAAACAATGATTTCAGGAGTAGATTCCTTAATGCCCCTTACCCATTTAGCCCATCCCCCCTCCCACAACCCCTCCAGCAACCCTCAGTTTGTTCTCCATATTTAGGAGTCTCTTCTGTTTTGTCCCCCTCCCTGTTTTTATATTATTTTTGTTTTCCTTCCCTTATGTTCATCTCTTTTGTCTCTTAACGCCTTCATATGAGTGAAGTCATATGATTTGTGTCTTTCTCTGACTAATATCACTTAGCATAATACCCTCCAGTTCCATCCACGTAGTTGCAAGTGGCAGGATTTCATTCTTTTTGATTGCCGAGTGATACTCCATTGTATATATATACCACATCTTCTTTATCCATTCATCCATCGATGGACATTTGGGCTCTTTCCATACTTTGTCTATTGTTGATAGTGCTGCTATAAACATGGAGATGCATGTGTCCCTTTGAAACAGCACACCTGTATCCCGTGGATAAATGCCTAGTAGTGCAATTGCTGGGTCGTAGGATAGTTCTATTTTTAGTTTTTTGAGGAACCTCCATACTGTTTTTCAGAGTGTCTGACCAGCTTGCATTCCCATGTAATTATTCTTTTGATGGATATGTTCTTTTCGCCAAATGGATATAAGAGAAGCTCAGTCTTGGCTCTACCATTTACTAGCTTTGTGACTTTAAGAAAGTTTCCTAAGTCCACTGAAATTAATAGAAGTAAAAAGTAAACTTCTAGTTATTTAAACATGGGAATTACAACAATAACCTATATCATAAGACTCTTATAATTGATTAAGTGTATGTGAAAATGTCTGGGACATTGTAGGCCCTTAATAAGTGCTAGTTTCCTTCCCTTTCCTTTTCCCAGGGACCTAGTTATTATCCTGTTCCTCCAGGGGTTGCCCTCAGAGACTCAGAACTTGCTCTTATTCCTCCAGACCAAGAAAGACCATCCGTACACTTGGAGAATTGAACTGGCGAAAACAGAAAAATACTGGGATGGCTGGTTCCGAGGCTTATCCAATCTCTTTCTTAGTTGTCCTATTCCTAAATTGCTGCTCTTGGCTGGTAAGTGTGTATGTGTATGTATTAGCTGAGGCTGCCATAACAAAATATTATAGATTGGGTGCTTAAACAGTGAATTTATTTTCTCACAGTTCTGGAAGAAGTCTGAGATCAGGGTACCAGCACAGTCAAGTTCTGGTGGGAGCTTTCTTACTGGCTTGCAGACAACTGCTTTCTCACTATGTCCTTATATGGCAGAAGAGAGTGAGAGTAAGCTCCCTGGTGTTTATTCTTAAAAGGATATTAATCCTGTCATATGAAGGCCCTACCCAAATGACCCCATTTAACCTTAATTACTTCTTCATTTTGACCCTAATTATTTCCATATCTCCAAATGCAGTCACATTGTGGATTAGGGCTTCAACGTACAAACTGGGGGGAGGACACAGTTCAGTCCATAGCAGCGTAGGTATATCATCAGCTGAATATGTCCTTGTTAAAACTACTCATCAAATGGGTAGTGACTTCCAAAGTGAAGTCCCATCCTCACTCATTTGTGCTTTTCTCCTCTCCATACCAAATCCCTAAACCTAACTAAGCATAAGCATTCATCAGGGATAGCTTAATTCTGGCTTGCCTTTAGTCCCTGGTTAAGCCCAAGGCCTTCTAGAGTGGTATAAAGATATTCTGAGTATAATGAAAATTTTTACAGTAAAACCCTGTTTTCAGAAACCAGTTTAAATGAGCAAAAAGATTGCAAGGGAACCTCATTCTGGAAAGCTTCATGTGGTGAGCATATACCCTTAAGGAGTTGGGATTGGCATTAACACGAGTTGATAATGTCATCATATTTACAACTTTGTAGCAGTTTTTCCTACTTGAATAGCAAAACCTGTTTCTCACAGCCTTTTCTAGTAAGCTACTTCCGGATTCTCCTATTTTGTTCTAGGTGTTGATAGATTGGATAAGGATCTGACTATTGGCCAAATGCAAGGTAAGTCATCAAGAAATTTTGTCTCCAGGTCTTTCTCTGAGGGCAGAGAAAGGGACATAGTCATGTGGAAATTAATGACCTTTGAGTTACCTGAAACTTGACATCAACATCCATTCCTGACCCACTATTTGATTATAGGCAAATATTTCCCTTTTCTGAGCTTCATTTTTTTTTTTTTTGCCATCTAAAAATGGGACTTAATTACCATTTACATCTCAGAGTTGTAAGGATTAAAATGAGAATGTGTCTTTGCAGAGAGCAATATAAACCATAAAGTACCCTATAAATATATAATATTGTGAAAGGAGATATTCTGAATACTTATCAGTATTTTTTTTAATTTAAAAAATTTTTTTTTAAATTTAAAAAAATTTTTTTAATGTTTTAATTTATTTTTGATAGAAACAGAGCGTGAGCAGGGAAGGGGCAGAGAGAGAGGGAGACAAGGAATCTGAAGGCTCCAGGTTCTGAGCTGTCAGCACAGAGCCCGACTCAGGGCTCAAACTTGTGAACCACAAGATCATGACCTGAGCCAAAGTCAGAGGCTTAACTGACTGAGCCACCCAGGCTCCCCTACTGATCAGTATTTTTATCATTGTTGGAATTCATAGGAAAGGAAAAGATCCAGGATAATGGAATGCATAAAGATGTAAACTGTGTTTAGAAGATAGCCTGGTGAGGTGGTAAAAGCACAGACTCTGAGGTTGGGAGAACTGACTTTGAGTACTGCTTCTTTCCTACTCATTTTACCACCCTATAAAATGAGTATAAAATTTCTCAGTCTATAAAATGAGAAAGTTGATGGCAGCTTCACAGGGATCATGAGGTATAATGAGTAGAAAAGCGACATATTGTGTTCAGGTCCAGGTGTGTTGGCCAGATGGAAGTGGAGGCTGTGGGACCAGTTTTGTGGAGGCTCTTGCTTTAGTATAGATGAAAAGTTTGGTAAAGGTGAAGTCAATAGGCATTGACATCTTTTCAGGTATGGGAAGAAGAGGTGCTAACTCTAAGGCCAGATTTTCAGTCTTAACCAGATTCTGTTCTTGACCTTCTTTTTTTTCTGGTTACTCTCTCTGGGCAATCTCATGGCTTCTGTTTATACCCTGATAACACCCAAAGCTAAACGTCCAACTCATACCTCTCTCCTGAGCTGTAGACCTGGCCCATATATCAAACCTGTTGGACATCTCTACTTGGATGTTCATGGGCTCAAATTGTTCTTTTAGCTGTCCTTAAGCTCTCCACAGTAAAAGGGACTATATTCCCTCACAATAGTTGTTCAAAGGCTCCTGAATGATTATTACATCCTGGACCCAGGCACTTCTCCCCTACCCTTCCTCTACCTTGAAGTAGCCTAAAGCTTGGAGCAAGACCATGGACTGGGACTGTGTGAGTTTTATGGCACTGATGTTGGTAATTTTGAGCTTAGACATCTTTCCTTAAATTCAATTCAAGCAAATCTTTCCTAAGCAGTGTTTCTATCTAAGACCTATGTGTAATGCTGGACAGACAGAAGAATCAGATATGGCCCCTGAGACTATCTGAAAGCAGTTGATCTGGACTGAATAGCATTTGAAAGAAACCATTATTGATCACCAGCCTTGAAATCAGACAGTCCTGGGTGGTGAGTCACTGTTACTAGTGTTGTGGTTGAATGAATTGCTAACTTCTTTAATCCCAAGTTTCTTCATCTGTAAAATGGAAATAATGCTATATCTTAATACATTTGTTTGGTATTTAACTGAGAAAATGTGTGTGAAGTAAGTCTGACAAATGATGGCTTCATTATATTCAGGAAGTACTCATGATTTCCTGCTATTTCCCCAGTAAGTAAGGATTATGCCAAGACTACTTTCTCTTTCAAAGCATCCCATGAGTATAGAAAGTAAATGGCTGAAGTGAGGGACATCCCATAAAACAAAGGGAAATGGCCAAGTTGGCATAGATCCAAACCACAGCCTTCCCAGCATTGTGTTTAAACCTGCTAAGTTAGTTATAGATTCCTAGAAACCTAGCATTCATTCATGATACTACTTGGGTAAATACTTTATGCTGTCTAAACATAAGGTTCTTTATCTGTAAAATTGGAGGGAAGCGTTTGGAAATATGCCCACTTCATAGAATAATTGTGAGGATTACCCATGATCGTTATTTTATTTACCAGGTACAATGTTGTTAGTATGTAGGAACAAAAAAATGCATCCTAGACATCAAGCCCAGGGTGATTGGAGTTGTGTTATCAGGTCATTCGCTCAGTCACTCGTTAAGACTTACTAAACACTTACTCAATGTCTTACCCTGTGTTGGGCTCTATTAGGAATATAGAGCAAGTAATGATATTAGGCTCTGTTTTACAGAAATGGAATACTCTTGGGAAGGCAAGCCACCAGTGGCATATAAAATATAAGCTTACAAAACAAGAGGGGCACAAGCTGCTCTGTTTGGATCCATACGTGTTAGTAGTAGTACCTTAGGGGATACAAGAGGGAGGAGATTAGGCTGGACTAGGCTGGAGCACCCAGGGGCAGACTACAGCAAGAGGATGGGCATAAGTTGGGCCTTACTGAATGGAATGGTCTTAGTTCCTCTATTGATTAAATAAGCAGACTTGGACAAATGACTAACCGTGGTATTAGTTTCATTATCTCAGAAAAGAATTTCAGTGTTTGTCCTGTTCAGTTTTATAGGGTAGATTGAGAATCAGCTTAAAAAATGGATAGAAGAGTATTTTGAAAAAATTTTAAAGCACTGTGTAGTTGGAGTAAGAATCCTAGAATGTGATGACCAGAGGACTTCAGAGCATATTGCCTTATTTTGTAATAGAGCCACTTAGGCTCTGAGAGTCTGTTCTACTTAGGTCCCATATCCTTTGGTCTGCTTTGGGATCTTGCTTTATCAGTTATCTTGGTTCACTCTTAATAGCTATCACATTAATGGTGAGCTTACAATGTTCTACAAGTGTGAGAAAGTGGTTAGTATAGTCTGGCATATAGTTAAGCGCTCAAATGGAAACTTATTCTTGTTATAATAAATTTCAAAATCCTGAACATAGCTTACAAAACCTTTAATGGTATGGTCCTTGCTCTCCTCTCCAGCCTCATTGTTAACTCTCATGAGCTCCATGTCAACCTTTTTATTTCCGGGAGCAAATGCCATTTCATCCTCCTTTCCTTTGTATAGGCTCCCCCCACCCCCACCCCCCACCCCCCACCCCCGCCCCGCTGTGTGTGGGAAGCCTTCCTATATCCTTATTTGATTGTGAAGCCTCCTTCCCTATGTTTTTCCAGTTCCGTGTACTCTTTTATCATAGGAACCACATGCTACATTAAAATTTTGTTTTTTGTGTTCCCTTACAAGACTATAAATCCCCTGAAAACAGGAACTGTTTCTTCCTGTGTGTCTGGCCCAAAGTAAATGCGTGCCAAAGGAAAAAATGAAGGGAAAATCATTTGCCTAAGGTTACATTCTCCTCAAACCTTGGTGATTGGGTCCACACTATTGGGGAGGGTAGTAGTTAGGGAGGTTCTGAACTCCTAGTGTAGCCTGTGAGACTGCAGAGCTGGTAAGGAAAGGGCCATTTTATTTATGGGTTTTTTTTTTTGTTTTTTTTGTTTTTTGTTTTTTTTGAAAAACAAAGTGTGGGAGGGGAGAGAGGAAGAGGGAAAGAGAGAATCCCAAGCAGGCTTCACACTGTCAGTGCAAAGCCTGATGTGGGCTCATACTTGCAAACTGTGAGATCATGACCTGAGCCAAAACCAAGAGTCAGATGCTTAACTGACTGAGCCACCCAGGCACCCCAGGAAGGGATCATTTTAGTCCCTGAGATCACCTGGATTTGTTTCCTCTCCAGGAAAGTTCCAGATGCAGGTCCTACCCCAGTGTGGCCATGCAGTCCATGAGGATGCCCCCGACAAGGTGAGTCTGATGCTCTGTGACTGTTGAAGGACAGCTGTGAGAGTAACTTTGGCTCTCACAGAAAATAGTACAAACCCTTGAGTTAGCCTATGTTGCCCTCAGCAGCTTTTGTGGGGCCTATGCAGATACAACTTGCACCATCTCCCCAAACCTCTCCCTGGCAGCTGCTTATGGTCTTAGCTTTCTGTGTATGTGCTGAGGAGCCACTGGCACCTTGCCGTTTCATCCCAGGTCACTCTGGTCAAGATCTTGAGCTCTGCTTCTCTCTTTTCCCCAAAAGCCAGGTTTAAAAAGGGAAAATTGGGGTAGAAACTGCCTCCTAAACTATAGGCATAGTTAGTAGTTAATATGTACTCCTCCTATGGGAATAAGATGCTTTGTGATTTTCAGGGATAAATAAGCCTTTACATCATTCCCCTTGACTTCTCTGGAGCTATCCCTGGCAAGGACGGTGGGGAAGAGTCTCCCTGGCCCTGCCAGGACTCAGATCCTTTAGATTTCAAATCCAGCAGGTCCCATGAGTCCACTATAGAGCCTAACCTTCCCAAAAAAGCATACAGGACCTCCAGAGGTGATCCCCACTGTTAATGTCACATAGCCTGGAATATCTCTCCCTTTTCCAGGTAGCTGAAGCTGTTGCCACTTTCCTGATCCGGCACAGGTTTGCAGAGCCCATCGGTGGATTCCAGTGGTAAGGAAGTAACACAGGTTTAAAGAGCCCAGCAGTGCTGGCCAACCACAGCAAAAAGATATTTGTAATGTTGTAAATATCTCTACCTTACCCCTGCCCAGTTTGGGTCACCATGCCTTTTTTCTTCCTCCTCAACATGGAACCAAGTATGTGTGTTTTTGTTAAGCCATGGTTGATTGTTTCTGTGTGCTTTGGTCCAGTGGGTTGTTGCAGAGATGAGATTAAATTATGCCTAGTCCCTACTCCAGCTGACTTCTTAAAGAAATCCCCGCACTTCTTGAGGTGCCCCTTGTCTGAGGAGGCTGGGGTGGGAATCCGTCTTTTTCCAAGCTCTTAGGTAAGTTCTGTATGCCATCTCCTGCCCTGCTGCTGAGGAAGGCTGGGCAGGCCATGGAAGCTGTATAGAGATCCAGAGCTGGGTTTTCAACCTCAGTACTGTTGACATTTGGGGGCCTGTCTTGTGCATTATAGGATGTTTGACAGCATCCCTAGCCTCTAACACACTAGAAGCCAGTAACACTCCAACATACACACTCAAAGTTATGGCAAGGAAAAACGTCTTTAGGTTTTACCAAATGTCTCAAGGAAGACAAAATCACTAACAGTTGAGAACCACTGGTTTAAAGGGAAAAGGGTGCCTCTCACCCTAGGAAGCTCTTCATCTGATTAAGGAGACATAGTTAGACTCTGTCAAGGAGGAGGAGGAAGAGAGGCATGATTACCCAAACCACACAGACTGGGCCCCCACCTTAGGGAACTCCTGATCTGTGCTACAGAATGTCCCTGATTCTCAGCCCACAAACCCAATGAGTCATACCTGCCAGTTGGAAAGTCCTAATTTTGGTGAGGGTCCAGGGGAACTGGTTCCCTACCTTTAGGAATTTGAAGAAGAAATGTTGAAGAAAAGAAATTGCTTCTGCATTAGAAAACTCTAAATGCCAGGGCCTGGGAAGTGAGGATCACAGGGCAGGGTCGGCATTGGAAATGATGACAGGAGCCTGGTACAAGTGACTCCTTTATGCAAAACCACCCCTCAAGCAACTAACTATTAATGGATCCCAGGAATCAAAAGTAAAGACTTAGTTTTTCTTGATAATAATAGTGTCTCGGGCCCCTGGACCATTTGGAGCTTTTGTCATATCACCCCTTCACAGACCCTGTGTCTAGACCTAGATGGGGCTGTGGGGAGGTCGGACAATCTACAGGGCCCTTGTGATCATGAAGGCCTGGGCTTTCTGGAGGAGACAGTGTGAGCAGGAGAAAACTAGTAATGGTCACATTTGTTTTCCTTCTCTTTCCATTCTTCACAGTGTGTTTCCTGGCTGTTAGTAACCTGCTATCCGTCCCTCCCCCAACACTGAGCTCTGTTGTAAATACATCGCACCAGAGGCCACTGTGATGCCGCTGTCTCCTCCTCACCATCCCGCCCGACCATGTGACACCGGCTCCCTATAGACGGGCATCCCCAGATGTATAAACCCTTTTGTGTATTCCTGCCAAAAGCATTGTTTTCCAGGGCCTTTGACCAACCTCGACCAACTTAGTCCAAGGCTCCCCAGCTCCCACCCCTTCCCTGTTCAGGGGTAGCCCCTGCCTGTTCTTCTTACCTTGCCTAGGGTGAAGCCTCCATCAGAACTGCCACCCTGGGCCCCTATTCCTGGTATTAGGCAATGCACCTGGGTCCAAATGTCCCCCCAGGCTCAGGGACCTCCATTCCTTAAGATTGTTCTTGGTATGGTCCTGCCCTACCTCATGGGATGGACCATGCACAGGGTGGTCCTTATATTTCCTTTCAAATAAAATACCAGTCAGGTACCTTTTTATCCCAGTCTTACTCTTCCAGGCTTGGAAGACCCAGAGAGGCCAGGATCCCATCCTTAGGAATGGGGAGGGGTGTTGGATAGCATCACAAGAAACCAGCCTGAAAATCAGGTCCAGCCAGTCCAAGCACATGGCCTCCCATCTGGGGAGAGCCCACTGTCCCTCTCCCACATGTCTGGGCACCTGCCCTGGGCTGAGGCCAGGCTGCTCCAGGGGCCTCTTGAGCCCTCACCTGCCACAGAACAACCCAGGTTAAATACAGCCCATGCACAAAGCCATAGGCCAAAGCCTGTGGAGTTGTTTTTAAGAATCAAATTTAACCATTTTCATAATTGGTCCCTGGAGGTGTGCAGAGTGCCCGCTTGCCTCTTCTAGACCCACAGCTTATCTTCACCATTTGTGGTTTCCATGTCACTCTTCATAGAAACAGTACAGCCCAGCATCCTCAATCTTTGCCCTCTTCCGGCTGCCTCATCACAGCACTGCGGCCTCCCCCTACTGCCCAGGCACGCCATTTCCAAGGGCAGGAAGGGGCAGTCTCCTGCAGCCCATCTTTTCTGTGACTGTCTTAGGTGATGCGTAATCCCCTCCACCTTTCCACCCAACAACTTCCTATCCCTGTCCTGCTGCACGGTCCAGAGTCTGGGACCTACTTTGTTTCTTTGTTATTTATGACCTTGTTTAAAGAAAATAAATATCTCCCAATGTTTATTGATCTTGTCTTTCTCCATGGGGTTGTCCTTATTTCTGTTGATCTGGGGGCAGGGGACAGTTTGTTGGATTTAGTCACCATAGGGCTCTAGAAACCCCTTTCCTGAAGCCCATCAGCATCATATGCTCTGCCTCCTCCCCACATCCAGAATCCCAGTGGAATGGGCAGAGCCAGCCTCTACTGCAGCCAGGGAGACCCAGATTCCAGTCCCATTCTTCCAGCTATTTGCATGGTCAGCTTTGGCCCAGAACAGGACAGTTTGTGCACTGTTCACGTGAATTCAGGCACTCATGGCTTCACATCAGCCAATACCAGAACTTTGTCCACAACCCAGATCATCTCCTGAGCTCTAGATACTTAGATCTGTCTTCCTCCTTCTATCTCTCCCAGATGACCAAAAAGCCACTCATATTAACCATTCCTGAAACCAAACTCACCTTCCCCCTAAAACTTGTTCTTCCTTCCATGTTCCCTTGCTCTGTAAGTGGTAGGTACCACCATCTCTCCATTGTCCAAACCAGACACGCAGAGCTCTCTAGATGATTCCCTCTTATACCCATATCTGGCTTACCACCAAACCCATACCCATGCTCTTTTCTGTCTCCTGTTTTCCATCCCACACCCCCTGCCATAGCTTAGGCCTCATCTGTCAGCTAGCTCACTCAGTACCCTTGCTGGTTTCTTACCATAGTCTCTCCCTTGATCATCCTCTACACATTCTCGGGAGTCTTCTTTCTATTAGGCTTTAGAGCCAGACTGTCTAAATTAGAACCCAAGGCCCTCCCCTTACAGGCTGTGTGAGATAGCCACGTACTTTCTCTCTTTGTGCTGCAGTTTCCTCCTCTGAAAAATGATCAGCAGTACCTATCTCACAGTCTTGAAGACTATGTAACTTAATATAGGTTACCTGGCTCTCTCAGTAACTGGCACAGGGTAAGTTAAGCATTTAATAAATAGTTCCTGTCATGTCACTGCTATATTGTACTTAAGACCTTTACTCAGAGTGGTCTGGGGACCAGTAGCATCAGTTTCATCTGGAAGCTTATTAAAGATTTTGTCTCTACCCCAGACCTATTGAGTCAACTGATCTGCACTCTAACAACCACATTAATTCTAAGAAGTTCTGGTTTAGATGTTCCCTAAATATTTCAGAACAAAGCATGAGCTCCCTAGCAAAGAAGAAAAGTGCCTTGTGTGTGATGGGATTTCTCCCACCAAGCCCTTGGTAGGGTGTGTGTGAGGATGGGTGGTCCCTTTGCTGGGCTGTGTGGCCTCTGTCCACAGGAGGGCAGCACAATCACAGGCATGGTTTTCAGGAACACACATTAGCACTTCTGTTCACCAGGCAAATCATAACAGTCCTCAGATTTGGGGTGTCATCTAATTCACTTTACACTCATTTCATTGAATCCTCACAGCAGCCCTATGAGGTAAGTGACATTATGTTCCTTTCACAAGTAGGCAGACAGGTCCGAATTCATACAGCTCAGAAGTGCTGGTGTCAGAATTCAAACCTAGGTTGTTTCCTCTCCACACTGCCTCCTGGACAATACAGGGGACCCTAGGCAGAGGTCATTTTGGTTTAGATACCAGACTAAGATAGTAGGAGGATGATGACCAGGAACTTGAGACTTCTTCAGGCTTGACGGATGGAGACTGAGAATGAATATGTTGAACTTTGTGTTAGGTTCTATACTAGTCACATGCATCTCCTTTATATCCTTGTGAAGTGTAGGCATTATTATCCCCACTTTAAAGGTAAAGAAACTGAAGCTCAGAGATGTGAAGTGACTTGCCCACAGCCATGGCTAGGAGGCGGCAGCATCTTTGTCTACTGAGTGTTCTATTGCACCCCAGCAGGGAAGGAACCATTCACACGTTCACATAGCATATCTTTAATGAGCACCTACTATGTGCTGGCCATAACAACATCCTTGTGAAGCCTGCAGATCACCACTATGAGCTCAGGAAAGGAATAGAGGAGACCTAGACCCTCTGAATGAAGGATTTGCTACAGAGTGAAGGAGCGTGTCTGGGCCAAACCAAAGGCCATTCTGTCACACACACGCACTAAAGAATGTCTAAGGAGAACAAAAAAAAAAAAAAAAAAGAATATAGGCAAACTTTGGGGAAGCCATAGATCTATTGGTAGGGGGAGAATGTTGAGATTGAGAGGACTCAAAGGCATAAGGGGAGCTGGATGTGAATGACTTCTTGGTGTTACCCTCTTCTAAACCTGTTAGGAGCATTTATTTGCTGATTAAGCAAAGCTGAGCACCTGTTCTGTACCAAGCTTCCAATGGACTTTGGAGACAGATAATGAAGCCCTTCAAATGGGCTCATAGTCTAGACAATTATAGAAACAGTGACCACATTGCATAAAGAGGAAGGGAACAACTAAACCTCTTTGGAAACAGGTTGAGAAAGAATTTGAATTGAGCTTTGAAGCATCGTCACAAGGTGGAGGTGAAGAAGGAAAGGAAAATACAAGGCAGGTAGAAGGGACAGCATACGCAAGCCCAACATACTTGAAAGTCAGTCTGATAACTGATAGATGAGTGTGATTAGAATGGCTAGAGTACAGGCTGACAGGGGAGTCAGCAGGAGGCAGGACATAAAGGCCTTGCTTGAGTGGTGAGAATGGGGAGTCCTCAGAAGTTAAGGAACTCTAATACGTTGACTTACAGACTCCAGGGAAAGAGACAGTAAGAGGCAGTTGTAACAGGTAAAAGGCACAGGTATGCTTAACTAGGACAGTGGCTGCAGGGATAAGAGAAAAGCCTCATCTTTTTTTTTTTTTTTTAATGTTTATTTTTGAGAGAGAGACAGAGCATGGGTGGGGGAGGGGCAGAGAGAGAGGGAGACAGAATCTGAAGCGAGCTCCAGGCTCCGAGCTGTCAGCACAGAGCCTGATGCCGCCGCCGGGCTCCAACGCACGACCAGGACCGTGAGACCATGACCTGAGCCGAAGTCGGATGCTTTACCGACTGGGCCACCCAGGCACCCCGAGAAGGCTCATTATTTTGGAGGTGGAATGAACAATACACAAACCGATTTGGACAGTGAGATGTCAAGGACCCTTAAGTTGGAGTCAGGGGTCTGTCATCAGAAATGGGGGTAGGGAGTTAAAAGGTCAGGACTTTAATAAGGGAGAAGCAAGAAGAGAGCCTAAAACTGGAGTAAAGCAAAGGCAGTCACACTCTCCCCTACAGGAACAGAGTTTTTGAGCCAACTCTTCCGCTACAGCTGGCTGTCCCACTAGCGGCCAGAATCAACACGTTCTCAATCTGGGTCCAGGGCTCAGAAAGTTATGTAAACTCAAGAGGCTCCCTTATTCCTAGAGCTGGTTTCCTCTCCCAGGAGTTTGCTTGAAAACCCCAGCCTGTAGCCAGGCGAAACCTTGGAAGCAGAGACTAGCGAGTGGCTGGCCTCTTACACCTGCGGAAAATGACTGCTGCACTCCTGCCCCATGAGGTAATAAGCAGATGAACAGGAGGTATAATGGTCAGTACTTCAGTTTTGCTCCATCTGAAAATGTGGCAAACTTTAAAGAAGATGGAGAGAGTAGTTATCTACAGGGATGCATCTGAGCCTTACTCTCAAACCCTTAGCCAAAGACACTCCTGAGCACTTCCTTCCTTTGAAATGATCTTTGATTTCCCCTGGAGGTACCCATTTCATATGCAAATGTGCCCCTGGCCGTCACCTAGGGTCCCTCGGTTACTCAGACCTTAGGGGGAAACAGACCTATCAAGCGCTGAATGGGAAGGATCATGTGACCAAGGAAAAAGGTATAAGGGGTGGAGCAGACTCTCCTTCCTAAGGGGGAGAAAATTGTGGTGATCCCAAGGTGAAGAAGAAAGAAAAGTCCAGAAAGAAAGAGGTTAGTTAGAAGCAGCTGGTGGGGAGAAACTCCATGCTCCAGATCCCAGCTCTGCTTCTAGCTATGTGAATTTGAGGAAGTCAGTGTGTTGTGTTGCTTTGTTTTGTTTTGTTTTGTTTTGTTTTGTTTTGTTTTGTTTTGTTT